>NW_012104510.1:390128-402296 GCF_000951045.1 Mandrillus leucophaeus
GGTGGGGGTGGGTGGGGGCCGGCAGCCTTATCCTGCAGGGCCACTTGTGTACAAGCACCACGCGGCCTGCCTGGCCCAGAGCCCTGGCCTGGCTGCCGAGTGGGCAAGGAGGCGGCGGCTGTTTTTAGATGAAGGTGACTTTACTTGAGAACATGGGTTGCAGCTCATATGGCCAGAATCGAATTCTAACCTTTCTGGGGCTGTGGCCGAGTGTCAGGCGCTGCGCATCCTCCTGGTGCTCATGGGCAGAGGCTCCTGGTGCGGCAGCGAGGTGGGGTCGCGGGTGGGGTGGGGGGCTCTCATTGCCCCCGAGGAGCCTCTGTGGAGGCTTTCTCTTCCAGACAGCCCACCCCAGTGACATTTCAGTACAGACACAAACGCCATCAGCATCTGGAGGGGCCACAGGGTCGTTCTGTCCAAAGCCTTTTGGTCCCTTTGGGAGGGACGCCGCCCGCTGAGAAGGTGGCGGACCCAGTGGTAGCACCGTGACCAGTGCAGATGGTCCCTGGGAGCCCGGAACTCCCGGGAAGGTGGGTGGGGCCCCCGCCTGGTCCTCCTCTGCCCTGTGTGCCCTGCCCGGCCTGGTGGTGGGGTGTGGTGACTCAGGAGCCAGCCCTCTCCTAGCAGCCCTGGGTGAGGAGGATGTGGAGCGCAGCCCTGCAGGGCAGAGGATGAGGAGAGGGGCTGCTGCAGGGCAGGAAGGGGCTTGCCAGCTGGGCCGCCTCTGGCTGTGCTTCCTGCCCTGACTCACCTCGCCCAGCTCTGCATGTAGCTGCCGGTTTTGCAGTCTGGGAAATCTTAACTCCCAAGAAATGTAGGTTACCAGGAGGAGATCCCTTTGTGAAAATGGCACTGCCAGCCAGGCGCGGTGGCTCACGCCTATAATTCCAACACTTTGGGAGGCCCAGGAGGGTGGATCACGAGGTCAGGAGTTCAATACCAGCCTGGCCAAGATGGTGAAACCCCGTCTCTACTGAAAATACAAAACATTAGCTGAGTGCGGTGGCCACATGTAATCCCAGCTACTCAGGAGTCGGGAGGCTGAGGCAGGAGAATTGCTTGAACCCCAGAGGCAGAGGTTGTGGTGAGCTGAGATTGTGCCTCTGCACTCCAGCCTGGCAACAGAGTGAGACTGTCTCAAAAAAAAAAAGAGAAGAAAAAGAAAATGGCAGTGCCAGAACTTGTTAACTGCGCCTGCCTGGAGTTCGCCTCCGGTGGTCAGGGGCGAACATCTGCTGTCCCTGTGGCATTGGGGCCTGTGACCTGTGCACTGCCACGCAGCCTCGGGGCCATGAGCATGCGTGTACACGTGTACGTGTTGTGGCATGTGTGTCTGCAGATGTGTGTCCTTGTATACGTGTGTGTTGTGGCGGTGCCTGGGGAGCCTGACCTCAGAGGGTGCTGTGGGGAGGGGGCTGCCAGGTCCCGGGGCGAGGAGGCACTCCCCATGCTTCCCCTTAGGCTGGGCTGGGCTGTTCTGACAGGCGGGTGCCAGGCACAGTGTGAGGGTCTGTGTGGATTCCCTTGTGCTCCTGGCTCTGGGGGCCTTCCCTTGCATTTCGAAGGAAGGGGTGGCGGGTGGCCAGAGGTGAGGGACCCTGAGGCCCTGCCTGGCTCCCAGCTTCCCAAAGCCCCATCTCTCTGGGTCATCACCCTCAGAGATTGCTGAGGACACCAGCTTTCCACCCACGGGCCATCCTAAAGGAGCCGGGCTAGGAGCTCCCGGACAGAGGCCACCTGACCCTTTGGCTTTGGGGTTTGTTTTTCTCAGCAGCTCACCGGGTCTCTGGGGTGGGGCTATCGGGCAGAAGGCAGAGGACGCTGCCCTTGGGAGCTGAGCTCCCGGCAGCCCTCGGGGCTCAGGACTCCTGGCTGTTCTGCACAGTTTCATGTGTTTTGTGTTTTGAAACGGTGTGTGGTCCCACAGTTGTGCCCTCAGAAGCCGCCGTGGCTGCCATGAGGTAGGAGTGGACTGGACGGCCACGGTGGCCCCCCCAGTCTTTCCCGTGCCATGCTCTTTCCAGCCGGGCCCCATCACTCCCCCACACGCGGAAAGGAAGTGGCTTCCCACCCGTCCTGGCTGGGAGTCCTGTGGCAAGGCCCTCCCCAGGGGCTGCCCTCCCAAGTCCCCTGGGCACTAACAAAGCCCCCGCACTCTCCCTGCAGCCGGCTTCGTCCAGGCGCCGCTGTCCCAGCAGAGGTGGGTGGGGGGCAGTGTGGAGCTGCACTGCGAGGCCGTGGGCAGCCCGGTGCCCGAGATCCAGTGGTGGTTTGAAGGGCACGGTCCCAACGACACCTGCTCCCAGCTCTGGGACGGCGCCCGGCTGGACCGCGTCCACATCCACGCCACCTACCACCAGCACGCGGCCAGCACCATCACCGTCGACACGCTTGCAGAGGAGGACACGGGCACCTATGAGTGCCGGGCCAGCAACGACCCGGACCGCAACCACCTGACCCGGGCGCCCAGGGTCAAGTGGGTCCGCGCCCAGGCAGTCGTGCTAGTCCTGGAACGTGAGTGGCGGGCACCGCCCTCCCCGCCTCCTTCATTTTCCCTCCTGTGCCGCTCGCCTCCCGGCTCCTGCTCCGTAGAACCCAGACGCCTCCTCCCCTCTCCGTCCCGCTGTGCCCCATGAGCCCACCACCTGGACAGAGGGGCCCGGACCTGAAGAGGGTGGGCTCGCTGCTTGACCACCAGTGCTGGCAGCCTGGCTTGGGGAGGGCAGGGCTCTGCCCTCCGGCAGGTGGGTCCTCGTCCTCCCCTCGACCCTCCTCGTGCCGTCTGTTCCGCCGTTCCTTTCTGCTCCCCGGGGCGCCTGCCCAGCTCCCTCCCTGAGCGTCCGTACTGCAAGCCTGAGGGGCCTCCAAGCTCAGCCCAGGCTTGCAGGTCTCAGAACCTTCTGTGTCCTTCCCAGCGTGTCTTTCTAAGGGATTTTCACATTTTAATTCCTAGTGGGAATATTGTAAACTGACCAAGAACCAAGAGATTTGCTTGTTGGGGATTGGCAGAAGAACGGGTGTTCCCAGCACTGCTGGAGTGCTGTCAGCCTGGGGTCGGGGGGTGTGGAGCCACCTGGGTGCCTCCTAGAGAAGGGCATGGGAGCCTTGGCCAGGGGGTGCTGTGGCTATTTTTTTTTTTTTTTTCTCCTGGAGACGGATTCTCGCTCCGTTGCCCAGGTGGAGTGCAGTGGCACGGTATCGGCTCAGTGCAACCTCCACCTCCTGGGTTCAAGCGATTCTCCTCCTTCAGCCTCCCAAGTAGCTGTGATTACAGGCACAAGCCAACACACCTGGTTAATTTTTTTGTACTTTTAGTAGAGATGGGGTTTCACCATGTGGGCCAGGCTGATCTTAAACTCCCGACCTTGTGATCCGCCCACCTCAGCCTCCCAAGTGCTGGGCCGGGATTACAGGCGTGAGCCACCGCGCCGGCCGGCTACGTTTTTAGAAAGGAATTTCCAGTTTGTGCTAGGGCTGCTCCAAGGGCCTGATGCCCTGGTGCTGGCTCAGGGACGTGAGTGGTGCCTTGTCTGTCCCCACACCCCGGTCCCAGCCTCGTGTGTCTCCGGGCAGGAACATCACTAGGCGGGGCCGCTCGGTTGCCAGCGCCTTAGCCCAGGGCCCGCCAGCTGCCGGCGAAGGGCGCCTTCCCGAAGGGGCCTCCTCAGCAGGCGCTTGTGGCTCTTCTCTTCCCGGAGGCGCGGTCAGA
The DNA here is from genome assembly GCF_000951045.1 of Mandrillus leucophaeus. Lineage (NCBI taxonomy): Eukaryota > Metazoa > Chordata > Mammalia > Primates > Cercopithecidae > Mandrillus > Mandrillus leucophaeus. Next base: position 393,838 of record NW_012104510.1, read on the forward strand.
GTTCCCCCTGGGCTTCCAGTCTTCGGGGTGTCAGGGCCACGGTGTTTTCGGGAGTGAAAACAAGCCCTTCCCGGGAGGAGCCACAGGTTCCTGGGGCTCAGGCAGGCAGCGCGGCCGTGCTCCTCCACTCTGCTGACCCCGTCTCGCCGGGCCTCGCAGCCGGCACAGTCTCCACTTCCGTAGAAAACATTGGCTCGAAGACACTCCTCACCTGCTCCTTGAACGACAGCTCCACAGAGGTCACCGGGCACCGCTGGCTGAAAGGTGGCGCGGTGCTGAAGGAGGACACGCTGCCCGGCCAGAAAACGGACTTCGAGTGAGTGCCGGACCACGGAACGCCACCACGTGCCCCTTCTCACAGCTCTCTTGCCGCGAGTGGCCTGTGGTCCGTGAGAACAAAAGACTGGTCGCCAGGCTCGATCCAGGCGGAAGTTAGGGACCAGCTCCACTCGGACCCCCAGAGGGAAACCCCAGGGAGGGGTCCAAGGGCGCCCTTGGGAGCCAGGTGGCTCCAGTAGCCCTGACAGGCGTCCCTGTTGCTCCCTCGCCAGGTCCCGGGCACAAAAGGGCGCCACACTGCCAGGTCCCGGGCACAAAAGGGTGCCACACTGCCAGGTCCCGGGCACACGTGCAGGCCTCCCAGGCTCTGTGCTCCTGACACAAGAGGGCGCCACACTGAGGCCTGCCTGGCTCAGCCCCCAGACGCTGTCATGGCCAGAGCCTTGTCATCACTGGAGCTGGGACGGCCCTGGGAGGACAGAGCCTTTTGTTTTGAGGCTCACTGGGAAGACAGTCCCAGGGTGTGGGGTGCAGAGCAGGGACCAGAGGTGACGGGTTCGTCGTCAGGGAGAGGGTCCTGTTTGCTGGTTCTCTCACCTGGAGGGTCTTGGCAGCCTGGCTCTGTCCCTGGGGCCGTATGGGGACACCAGGAGTTTTGTTGAGGTTCAGATTTGACTGGGACAGTTTGACTTTTTCACTGTGCCGTGGTTGGGCCCCTGGAGAGCCCTGGGTCCGGGGAGGCGTCCTGCAGAGCCGGGCCCAGCTCACCACCTGCTGTGGTTGCAGGGTGGACTCCGACGACCTCTCGGGAGAGTACTCCTGCGTCTTCCTCCCCGAGCCCACGGGCAGGGCCGACATCCAGCTCGACGGTGAGTCCTGCAGCCAGGGGTGCCAGGCGCCGCCGACTATCGGGGGAAGCGGTTGGCCTGAAGCACCCGGCACATCCCGGAGCCCTGCCCTGCTCCCTGGAGGGGCACAGCCCTCGCGCTGCGGGGAGCCCTGCGGTTCCAGGCTCCTCTCTCTCTCAGCCCTCCTGTCAGGCGCCCCCAGAGTGAAGGCTGTGAAGTCGTCAGAACACGTCAGCGAGGGGGAGACGGCCGTGCTGGCCTGCAAGTCAGAGTCCCTGCCCCCCATCACCAACTGGGTCTGGTACAAGATAACTGACTCTGGGGACCAGGTGAGAAGCCAGGGCGGCCGGGGGTCCCGGGCTCAGCCCTCAGGACCGGGTGAGGGGCCTAGGTCCGGGGTCCCGGGCTCAGCCCCTGTCCTTGGTCCCCCTAGGTCATCGTGAACGGCTCCCAGGGCAGGTTCTTCGTGAGTTCCTCGCAGGGCCAGTCGGAGCTACGCATCGAGAACCTGAACATGGAGGCCGACCCCGGCAAGTACGCGTGCAATGGCACCAGCTCCGAGGGCACTGACCAGGCCGTGGTCACCCTCCGCGTGCGCAGCCACCTGGCTGCCCTTTGGCCCTTCCTGGGCATCGTGGCTGAGGTGCTGGTGCTGGTCACCATCATCTTCATCTATGAGAAGCGCCGGAAGCCCGAGGACGTCCTGGATGGTGAGCCGTCTGCCCTCCTGCCCACACGCCCCGCTCTTGGGGTGGTCCGGGTCCACTCCTGGTCAGTCCCTGCCAGCCCCACCGCTGACCCAGTGCTTGGAAGCAAGGAGCCCCGGGCGGGGAGTTGATAGGACCCTGAAAGGCAGTGTGGGATGGAGCGTCCGGTCCGTCCCTGGGCAGCTGCGACTCAGTGGGCAGCGAGACCCCAGGAGGAGTAAGAGGCAGCAGCTTCACCCCACAGCCTCACCCAACCCTTCCCTCCCCCTCACGTGGCTGCAAGCCAGTGTCCTCCATGGTAAGCCAGCCCTTGCTGCTCCGCCCGACCTTCTGGCAGCTGCGAAGAGCCCAGGGCTATGGTATCAGGGAGTCCTGGCCTCTGCATGATCGGGCTCGGGAACCTGAGGTCAGCCATGCTCGGCCCCGGCAGCGCCTGCGGCTCTTCTGCTCCTCGGGCTGCGTGTTCTGGGGCGAGGCCTGTGTGGGCCTGTGGTGGCGGCTCTTGGAAAGCACTGGGGGGCAGGAGTGAGGCCCATGAGGCCGTGGGGACAGCTTACCTTGGGAGGGGACAGCTCGCCGTGGGAGGGGACAGCTCGCCGTGGGGGGAGGACAGCTTGCGGTGGGGAGCACACTGCAGGTGGGGAGGGCGGGTTTTCCCCGCACCATTCGGCCTCAGAAGATGCACACGGCCGGGGCTGATGCGCTGCCCTGAGCCACCTGGAGGTCACTGAGGGCAGGGCCAGCAGCACAGATGTCCCTGCTCGGGGGCCTGAGTGGGAGCAGCTCTGACAGGCTGTTCTCTCGTCTTCTCTTTCATGGTGGCGGTCCTCCTTCAGATGACGACGCGGGCTCTGCTCCCCTGTAAGTCCCAGCTGTGGGGTTTGGGGTCCCAAGGAGCTGCCTGCTGCCCCAGGCCTTTAAAACACAAAGACAGAGCCCCCGGATTCAGTGTTCTGGGGTCCTGGGGGCCGGGGTGGGCAGGGGTGACTCGGAGAGGGTGACTTGTCGGAGACACCCTCTCACCCGGCCCCTCATGCCCCAGGAAGAGCACTGGGCAGCACCTGAACGACAAAGGCAAGAAAGTCCGACAGAGGAACTCCTCCTAGCCAGGTGCGGCGGGCGGGCAGGCGGGCGGGAGCTCCTCCTGAGCCGGGGCAGTGGGCTCCTGGGTCCCGCCTGTGGGCCGCTGGGAGGTGGGTCCAGTCTGAGCGCCCCTCCCTGTCCCCAGGTGGCCCGAGGACGCTCCCCGCCCCCGCGTCTGCGTCGCCGCTGGAGTCCACTCCCAGTGCTTGCAAGATTCCAAGTTCTCGCCTCTTAAAGAAAACCCACCCCATAGATTCCCATCATACGCTTTCGTCTTTTTAAAAAAAAGTAGGGTTTTCTTTCTGCATTCAGGATTCTGTTCCTTAGGTTTTTTCCTTTGTGAGTATTTCTCGAGAGCCCGGGAGCTGCGGCGCCGCGGCCCGCCTGTGGCTTTCCGCCTCTGGGTCTGAGTCATGGCGGGGGGGCGGCGCAGCCTTCTCCGCTGGCTGCGGAAGGTCACAGGTCACACGAGGGGCCCGCATCCTGCCTGTCTGAAGCCAATGCTGTCTGGTTGCGCCATTTTTGCGCTTTTATGTTTAAGTTTATGAAGGCCACAGGTCTGTGTTTGACTCAGCCTCAGGGACGACTCCGACCTCCTGGCCACAGAGGACTCATCTGCCCACACTGAGGGCAACCCCGTCACGGCCTCAAGTCACCCCAGCCCCTTCCTTGCCTGTGCATCCGGGGGTAGCTCTTTGGAGGGTTTGCTGGGGAACTGGCGCCGTCGCTGGGACTCCAGAACCGTGGACGCCCCTCCCCAGCTCGCCCCTCGAGGACAGCCCACTCTCCACAGCACCAGGACTCAGTGGGAGCCCCTGTCCCACCCACGCCACAATAAAGATCGCCCCCACCCCCACCCTCACCCTCTCCTGGCTCCTGTCTGTGCCTGGTGGGCTTGGGTCGCCCGAGAGCGTGTTCACCCTGGGCTCTGGTGACCACAGCAGGGGTGGGTCCGGTGCCGGGACTTCACGTGTGAGGACGGGTCTGCTGAGACCCCAGTGGGTGTTGGGGGCCTGGGGGCATGGGCTGGACTGGGAACTTGGAAGGCAGCTGGGACCGACCCCGTGCCTCAGAGCCACACAGCAGAGGGTTGGCACTGACCTGAGTCTTCTCTGAGCCTGTTACTCCTCTCGGCGTGCTTTGGGCCTGACAAAGGCTGAGGCTTTCGGCTGCCTGCCCCACAGCTGCCCGCACCGACCCTCCTGCGCGGGCTGCTTGGGCAAGGTTCAGGCGTGGTCCTGCGGCTCCTGGAGAGCAGGTGTGTGAAGCTGGTTCCTGGAGGCTGAGGGATGCCCAGCCTGTGTCCGCCCAGCACAGGGAACAGACGTGGCTGCAGGGCTGGAGAACTTGGGGGGGACCCGGAGCTTACAGCGTGGAGGTTGCAAGGCACAGGGCTAGTGACTGGGTGTGGAGGGAGGTTTGCAGCTGTCAGCCCTGTAGGCACTGGGCCTCCTGGTCTGAGCGGGGGTTTCGGGGTGGAGGTCACCAGAAGAGGCTGAGTAGGGGCTTAGGGAGCCTGGGTGGGTTCCCAGAGAAGCCAGGAATCAGGTGGGAGGCCAGTGTGTTCTGAGCTGGGGCCGGCTCAGGGTCCCTGGCAGTGACCGCCCTGCCAGTTCCACAGCTGGGCCCTCCCCGCTGCTGCCACCAGGCAGCACCACATGCCCGTGGGGAGGGTGGCAGGTCCTGGAGCCCCTGTGCCCGGGCAGCCTGGCAGCCCCTCCTGGGCTGAGACCACGGAGTCCCAGGTATCATCCACTGAGTGTATGCTCAGTGACCCGCGAATAGGGATGCCCATTCTGCTTTCATTGATTAGGCGCCTGTGGTATACCTGGAGCTGGAGGTTGTGCGTGGACAACAGGCAGAAGGGTCCAGTGGGATGGAGACTGCCAACAGGATGATGGGAAGGGGCGCGTTGGGGGGCATCGCCGGGTACGCGGCCCACGTGGGCCCCGGCTCGGGTCTCCCCCCCACCTCCCTGCCTGGGCTCTGTCCCTCTTTCTGCCGCACCCCAGCCCCAGGCGTGGGCCCACAGTGCCTGTGGACGCCTCATGCTCTGCACCGCGTGGAAGGTGTGAGAGTTGCAGGTCAGGCCAGCCTTGGGAGATGGACGGGTTTCTTGGGGTGGTGACCAGCAGGTGGGGGGCCTGGGTCCCTGCAGGGTCAACCGCCCGAGAAAGCAGCCACTCACCCATAGGTGCTTCCTTCGTCTTTTTTCTTTGCACACAGAAATATAAGCCTGATTCGCAAAAGTATAGCCGCTCAGCATGTAGCTCTGTGCACCTTACCTCAGCATTTGGTGTCCATGTTCATCGACAAGCATCCAGTGAGCACTGAGGTGTGCAGAGATGGGGCTCGCGTGTGTGGCTGAGACTGGGATGCCACCCCCTTTCCTAAGCCTCTGTTTCCTCAGCTGTAAGCTGGGACCACAGGCGACACGCACCACTCCGCCTGGCTCGTTTAGTATTTAGTCAAACTGCAGATTTTCCAGGCGGGCTCAGTGCCTGCCCTGGCCTGATTTTGTCTTCCTGGTCTTCCACTGCTTTTCACTCCAAAGCCCCCAAATTGTATAAGCTTTCAGGGCATTCGACCTGGACCTGTCCTGACCAAGTGGGAAATGCAGGTCCGAGGTTGGTAAATGCGGTAAACAATGCTGAGAGAGGCTGCAGGCGGCGGGGAGGTGGGGAAGACCCTGGGGAGGGAACGGCAGGGTCTGGGGAGGCTCAGCAAGGAGGGGTCGGGGGGTCCGGGGCCCAGTGACCCAGACACACAAAGGCCAGGCGTGGGCAGAGGAGTACAAACTGCAGGGCTTTCTGCCAAAGGCACTGGGAGCCGTGGGTGGTTGTAGGCCACAGACCAGCGTGACTGAGGAGACAGGCCCTGGGTCTCCATGCTCCCTACACAAGTCAGGTGTCAGGTGTGGTCCCGTCTCAGGGCCTTTGCACAGGCTGTGCTGCCTGTCCAGAGCACGCTTCCTGTGGCTTCCCGGGCCGCACCCCCTCCTTCAGGCCTTCTCCCGGCACCTCGCCCCTCTCCCCACCCCGAGTGTTTGGACAGCGCTCACCACCTTCTGCTGGACAGTATCTTATTTGCTACTCTTACGGTTGACTGTGGTAACCAGCTTCTCCCCTGGCTGGCTCTGAGTCAGCCACACTCTGAATGCTTGGCCCCTGGAGCAGGTGCTTAGTCAGTCTTTGGTTTGTTTTTAGAGGGAGTCTGGCTGTGTCGCCCAGGCTGGAGTGCAGTGGGGCCATCTTGACTCGCTGCACCTCCGAGGTTCAAGCGATTCTCCTGCCTCAGCCTCCTCCTGCGTAGCTGAGATGACAGGCGTGCGCCACCATGCCTGGCTAATTTTTGTATTTTTATTAGAAACAGCATTTTGCTATGTTGGCCAGGATGGTCTCGAACTCCTGATCCACCCCCCTCGGCCTCCCAAAGTGCTGGGATTACAGGCTTGAGCCACCGTGCCCGGCCAACTTTATTTATTATTATTATTTTATTTAATTTTTTTTTCCTTAGATGGAGTCTTGCTCTGTCACCAAGAGCTGGAGTGCAGTGGTGCGATCTCGGCTCACTGCAACGTCCGCCTCCTGGGTTCAAGCAACTCTCCTGCCTCAGCCTAGCTGGGACTGCAGGCACGCACCGCACCCAGCTAATTTTTGTATTTTTAGTAGAGACGGGGTTTCACCATGTTGGTCAGGCTGGTCTCGATCTTTAAATATTCTTAAAATTAAAATAAATAAGCATGGCCGGGGGGTGGCTCACACTTGTAATCCCAGTACTTTGGGAGGCCGAGGCGGGTGGGTCACCTGAGGTCAGGAGTTTGAGACCAGCCTGGCCCAACATGGCGAAACCCCGTCTCTAAAATTAGCCGGGCGTGGTGGCGGGCACCCGTAATCCCAGCTAGTCTGAAGGCTGAGGCAGGAGAATCGCTTAAACCCGGGAGGCGGAGGCTGCAGTGAGCCGAGGTCACATCACTGTGCTCCAGCCTGGGCAGCGACAGAGCGAGACTCCATCTGAAAATTAATTAACAAATGCAGAGTACTCCAGCCTGGGCAAGGGGTCACAGTGAGTGTGCTGAGGCCAGGGAGGGTCCCTGCTCACACTGACAGGCACTGGCCCGGGTAAGCCTGTGGGCTGGAGAGGAGTCGCCGGGATCTGGTGGGAAGGACCCCGAGCCAGCCTCCCTAGTGACTTGCAGGTTCTGCCGGCGCCTGGAGGAGGCGTCTTTTTGCTTCTCCCACTGCCAGGCATGGGCGGTTCTCATGCCATGCGGGTCCCGCCGCCTCCCTGCTCCCAAGCGCGAGCCCCAGGGCTCTGGCGACCTGCCCAGCCTGACATCTTCCCAGGGTGAACATAAAAGATCCCCCTTCAGCTGGAGCACGCATCTGCCTCGGGGCGGGCCACAGCCTGGCACTGCCAACTGTGCCACCAGCCCAGCCTCTCCCGCGACACCTTGGGACGAACAGCTGTCCTGCCCGCCTGTGCGGAGGTGGCCGGCGGGGCCGGCCGGCGTGGGGGCACAGGGATCCCCAGGGTGTGGGGCAGCTTGATCGGGGCGAGAGACTCGGTCGGGCTCAGCCCATCCAGTGTCAACCGGGGGCATGCTGGCCCTCCCTCAAGTACCACTGAGTGCCTCCTATGTGCAGGAAGGGGGCCATCTCTGCCCCGGTGGCCCCGAGGTGCAGGTGGGCAGGCGGCAGCTGACACACAGGGCATCATGGCTGAGGGGACGTCAGGCCAGGTGCCAGAAGGGTCCCAGGAGGGCAGGAGGGTCCCAGGAGGATCTCAGGAGGGTCCCAGGAGGGTCCCAGGAGAGTGCCATGAGGGTGGGGATGTTCAGCCTCCACTTCTTCGTGTGTGACTGTCTCTCTCCTCTCTCTCACTTGCCAACTCTCTCACCCACCCCATCCCGGCTGTCTGGTGGGCTGGGTGGGCTGGGTGGCTAGGGACACAGGCCTCATGTCACCTGGCACCAAGCAGCCCCCACACTCGGCCTGGCTGTGGCCCAGAAGCAGAGCCTTGGGAAGCACCTGTCTCAGAGCCGGAGACTGGGGGCACTGGGGGCACAGCCGCACCCGAAGCTTGAGGGGTCGGGGAAGGAGGCAGCCCCGGGGCAGAGGGCTCTGGTGCCTGTGCGAAGGCACTAGCGGGCTCTGGGTCTCCCTGTGACCCCAATCTAAAGCCCACCAGACCTAGAGGAGACCCCCGCCCGCACTGCTCCCCAGGGCACAGTTTGAGGGGTGAGTGGACCTAGAGGAGACCCCCCCACCCCGTACTGCTCCCCAGGGCACGGTTTGAGGGGTGGGTGGGAGCCCCACACCCTCGGGTGCCTCTTCTAGTTTTCCCTGTCAGTTTCCTCAAATGCAGACCAGGGAGAGGAGTGCCCGAGTCTCCCAGAACGGCCCCCAAGCCGGCCGGCCCCTCCCCACGCACTCAAGGGTCCGTGTCCAGGGCCCACGGGCGACCCAGCAAGGGCTCCTGTGACCTTTAGAAACACGCTTTCATTGTGGGAGTCTTCAAACCTACGGGAAGCAAGGAGGCG
>NW_012104510.1:403906-408507 GCF_000951045.1 Mandrillus leucophaeus
TGGAAAGCGTGCGGGTCCCCAAGCTGTGTCTCCAGGAGCCGCTCCACCCGAGCCGCGGGCGGTGCGCGCATGTGGCGGTGGGTGTGTAGATACCGCTGTGGATCAGCCGGCTAATGCGTGGAAGGCTCCGAGCAGGGCCGGCGCGAGACCACCGCCGCCGATGTTTGCGTTCCTGGTTCCCGGGCTGTGCGTGCTGTGGCTGGAGAGTGAGACCGGCGCGTGTCCCCGTGGGCTGTGTGTGAACAGGGGCGCGTGACGGCGGCGGGGTTCCCGGGGCGCAAGCCTGTGGCCCGGGAGGTGTGTCTCCAGGGGTGTGTCTGCGTGGTGGTCGCGGGCGTGTGCGCCCCGGGTGGGTTTATCGTGGTGGGACGTGTGGTTCGTACGTGTTGGGACCAGGTGGCGGGCGTGCGTTGTGCGCACGGGGCCGGTGTGCACCGGTGGGCAGTAGTGTGAGCCGTAGGCAGGTCTCACACGCGCGACCGTGGACGGCTGCGTGTGTGTTTGTCCACGAGTGGGGTGTGAGGTGGGTTGTGGAGGGTGTAGATGGGGCCCGCCGGGCGGGCGCGGTTTCAGCACCACGGACAGCGCGCCGGGCCTGGGAAGGCTGCGATTTTCCCGCCTGTCTCTCCTCCTCCAGGCCTGGGCACCCCTGAACGGCCCCCATGGACCCTGGACCCCCAGAACTGGGCAGGGACGCTGTGGGGATCTCTCTTCCCTTGACTTCTCTGCACCCCTAGTGATTGGCTGGAGAAACTGAGGCCTGGGGCACACACGTCCTGGACAGCCTGGAGGAAGGCCCTGGAATCCTCCTCCCACCCCAGGTCTTCCTGAGAGGAAAACACAGCTTTGACCAGAAGCCTGGATTTCGAGACAGGCCAGGGGTGGGAGGAGCCCCAAAACCCCCAGAAGGGCTGTGTCCGGCCCCTCCCACCCTGCCTCCGTGCCCCACTGGGAGAGCTTGGTCAGCGTCTGGGCTCTGGCCTGTGAAATGCGGACAGTGAGCAGGAAGGACTGGACTTCCAGGGCTGCTGGTCGGCCTGGCCCCACTTCCAGTCGGGCAGTGGCACCGCCTGGCCAGAGAGGGACGTGGTGGGGAGGGAGCTGCAGAGAGCGCCCACTCCCCTTCTTCGTCCCCTCCAGCATGACCGCCGACAGCAATGGGTGCACCACAGTGCAAGGGCTGGCAGGTGGAGGCCCACGTTAGCCACTCCCTCCCCTGGGCAGTTCCAGTGACCCCCTGGCTGCAGAGGGGCAGTCGGTTCCCTGGGGGGCAGGTGGGCTGATGGCTGATCCCAGGGCTTGGGGGGAAGGCCGGTAGGAGGAGTGAAGCCCCCTCATCCTTCCACCCACCTTGCACGCGTCGCCTGGAGGCCTGGGCAGGCTGTGGCCCCGCTCTGTGCTATGAGGTATTGAGGGCTCAGAGGCCCCCTGTGTGGGCCAAGTGCGGCGTCACCCAGGCAGACAAGTGTTGAAGTGGAACTGAGCAGGCAGGGAATGGGGTTAGCGGGGCCTGTCTTCAGGACTAGGGGAGTTACGGCAGTCAGATTTTAAAAAAGGATTTCGATGTTGCCAAGCTGGGTGCACGTGGCCACTATGACCCTCCCCAGGCTTGGGACCTGTGCCCCCTTTCGAGTGTCCTGAATCAGTGTGGAAAAAGACCCCCAGAAATATCTCAAAAGCTCCCTAAGCGCCCGCTGGGCCGGGGGCTGTTGGAAGCACCTCTGAGGATGAATTTAATAATATTAATTATTGTAAGGGTGAGGAGGGTGCTGTTGCTAACCTGTTTTACCCAGGAGGAAAGAGAGGCCCACATAAGTCATTTGGTCAGAGACACACAGCTCCTGAGGGCCGGATGTGGGATTCTGTCTGCACAGCACAGCCCAGGTGTCCACACTCCTGACCGGCAGGCGGCCAGCCTCTGCCTAGGTCCCATGCAGACCGAGGGGAGGAAGAAGGCATTCTGGGGGCGCCTAGGGGTGGGTGGTGGGTGATATCTGTGTGAATATTCATTTTTAATTTTTTTTTTTTTTTGAGACGGAGTCTGGCTCTATCGCCCAGGCTGGAGTGCAGTGGTGTGATCTTGGCTCACCGCAACCTCTGCCTCCCGGGTTCAAGGGATTCTCCCACCTTAGCCTCCCCTGTAGCTGGGATTACAGGCGCCCGCCACCACGCCCAGCTAATTTTTGTTTTTTTAGTAGAGACGGGGTTTCACCATGTTGGCCAGGATGGTCTCAAACTCCTGACCTCAGGTGATCCTCCTGCCTTGGCCTTCCAAAGTGCTGGAATTACAGGTGTGAGCCACCGTGCCCGGCCTGTGAATATTAACTTTTTGAAGCCATGTATGCAGTGCTGGGAGGGGCCTTTCTGTGTCTGCGTTTTCACATTTGCCCTTTCTCCTCACAACCTGGGGGTGTAGTAACTGTTCCCGCTGGAGCGGCATCTGCAGCGAGATTTAAGAGGAAGAAGGAGAGGGCAGCTCCTGCCCCAGCCCCCAGGTCCCCGCACAGAGGCCAGCAGCGTCTCCCTTCCTTGAACTCCTCTTGTCTCTTGCCAGTGGATCCCATCCCGGGAAATTGGCCCGAGCCGCCTGGCACCAGGAAGGGGATCATTAGTGTTTGGTGAACCGGAACCGCCCCCACTCGGCTGGGCTGAGGAGGCGTGGAGGATGCAGGGGAGCCCTGGACGGGAGGAGGCATTTGAGGTGGCCGGGGGGGTGATGGGTATGTGTGCAGAAAGGTGGCCCAGCCTAGGGAAGAGCCAGGAGCGGAGCTGGGCATGGAGCCGGGCCAGGAGGTAGCATCGTGGAGCGTCTGGGGGCCGGACCCTGCTGTGTAGGGTGTTTTGGGGCAGCTTACAGCAAGCGAAGGGGCCTCTACGTTTGCAACTGACTCAGGAATCAGGCCCCAGCTGGCTTCAGGCCCAAGGCCTCCTGTACCTGGCTGGGTGTCTTGGCTCCTCACTGGGCCCCTCTGCCTCAGTTCCCCCAAATGCAAGGTAGGGGTGGTATGAGAGAGAGGGCTGTCTCCATCACGCCCAAGTCTGCCTTGCTTCTGTGCTTGGAAGTGGCCTCTTACACGCCTCTCGTCCCAGCTCCCGTATACAGCAGGCGCCACATATTTGCTGAATTTGCTGAGGGGCAGAGCACGGGTCCTGGGCAGACGTGGGTCTGGATTTCAGCTCTCAGGCTGGGCAATTGGCCCCTTTGGAAGTGCAGTTGGTGCCAGGGCTGGGTGTCTCACGCCTGTGACCCCAGCACTTTGGGCAGATCACCTGAGGTAAAGAGTTTGAGACCAGCCTGGCCAACGTGGTGAAACCCCGTCTCTACTAAAAATACAAAAATTAGCCGGGCATGGTGGGCATGGTGATGGGTGCCTGTAATCCCAGCTAACAGGGAAGCTGAGGCAGGAGAATCGCTTGTACCCAGGAGGCGGAGGTTGCAGTGAGCCGAGATCATGCCATGACACTCCAGCCCGGATGACAGAGTGGGACTTGGTCTCAAAAAGAAAAAAAAAAGTACAGTTGGTTCATTCATGAGGCCTCTGGGGCTGTGGAGGTATCTAGACCCAGGCCTGATGTCTGGAAGTCCGCAGAGGCGTGCCGCACGCTTCCCTGGGGTGCTGGTGGAAAAGCAGGTTCAAGGACCCAAGTTCAAGGTTTTGAGTTCCGGAGGTTCAAGTTGCCGTCTTTGTAGGTGATTACGGTTCGTGCCTGAATTGGAAGAGGCGTGAAAACCAAGGAAGGAAGGGGTTTGGCCTCGTGGAACCCCCAGAGCTGCGGCAGGGTCCTTCTGCTTCTCCCGGAGCAAAATTAGTTTAAAAATAAGTATAGTTCATTCCTACTCCCTTCACCCCAACCACCGCTGATTCTAAAGGCCACACAGGTCCACTTGGGAAAGCCTGAGTCGTGCAAAGGAGGGTGTCTCAGCAGGAGGGGGGCTGGGGCTGGGGCTGGTGGGCGTCTCGGCAGGAGGGGGGCTGGGGCTGGTGGGCGTCTCTGCAGAAGGGGGGCTGGGGCGGGTGGGGACACGGAGGCCCAGGGAGGGGCGGTCTGTCTGAGGCTTGCTGTCATCCACTCCCCACCCCCAGTGTCACCCAGGGGCTGGGCAGGCCTGGCAGGGTGGAGACGGGGGCAGATCCGAGGTTTGTGCCCTGGGAGCTCTGGGGGGCACAGGGCAGGTGTCGGGTGGAGAGAGGCTGGTGGCTTCCTGACTGCCCTCGGTCCAGCTGCAGGGCTAAGTGCCCCGTGGCCGGCCTGCAGTCTCCTGCTGCTGATTTTCTGGTCCATGTTCCTGAGTCAGCTTCAGCTGGGGAGGCCCCGTGTGAGGGGAGACAGACGAGATGCTCCCCAAAGCCAGGTTCTGTTATGTCTCCAAGAGGACAGTCCGGGGAGGGGCTGCTCCAAGACCCACCAGGACAGGCGGCCCCCGGGCCCCACCCCAGATGGCTGAGCGGGTCAGTGGGAGATCAGCCTGGGGGTGCAGCTCTGCAAATCCACGGTGATGAAACCATGCATTAGGGCCTGGGAATAAACCCCCCATTATCCCGGTGAGGGGGGGATGGCTCCGGGGGCGGGGTGGGGCGAGGCGAGGGTTTCTCTGGCTC
>NW_012104510.1:411477-415527 GCF_000951045.1 Mandrillus leucophaeus
TCACCATGTTGGCCAGGATGGTCTCAAACTCCTGACCTCAGGTGATCCTCCTGCCTTGGCCTTCCAAAGTGCTGGAATTACAGGTGTGAGCCACCGTGCCCGGCCTGTGAATATTAACTTTTTGAAGCCATGTATGCAGTGCTGGGAGGGGCCTTTCTGTGTCTGCGTTTTCACATTTGCCCTTTCTCCTCACAACCTGGGGGTGTAGTAACTGTTCCCGCTGGAGCGGCATCTGCAGCGAGATTTAAGAGGAAGAAGGAGAGGGCAGCTCCTGCCCCAGCCCCCAGGTCCCCGCACAGAGGCCAGCAGCGTCTCCCTTCCTTGAACTCCTCTTGTCTCTTGCCAGTGGATCCCATCCCGGGAAATTGGCCCGAGCCGCCTGGCACCAGGAAGGGGATCATTAGTGTTTGGTGAACCGGAACCGCCCCCACTCGGCTGGGCTGAGGAGGCGTGGAGGATGCAGGGGAGCCCTGGACGGGAGGAGGCATTTGAGGTGGCCGGGGGGGTGATGGGTATGTGTGCAGAAAGGTGGCCCAGCCTAGGGAAGAGCCAGGAGCGGAGCTGGGCATGGAGCCGGGCCAGGAGGTAGCATCGTGGAGCGTCTGGGGGCCGGACCCTGCTGTGTAGGGTGTTTTGGGGCAGCTTACAGCAAGCGAAGGGGCCTCTACGTTTGCAACTGACTCAGGAATCAGGCCCCAGCTGGCTTCAGGCCCAAGGCCTCCTGTACCTGGCTGGGTGTCTTGGCTCCTCACTGGGCCCCTCTGCCTCAGTTCCCCCAAATGCAAGGTAGGGGTGGTATGAGAGAGAGGGCTGTCTCCATCACGCCCAAGTCTGCCTTGCTTCTGTGCTTGGAAGTGGCCTCTTACACGCCTCTCGTCCCAGCTCCCGTATACAGCAGGCGCCACATATTTGCTGAATTTGCTGAGGGGCAGAGCACGGGTCCTGGGCAGACGTGGGTCTGGATTTCAGCTCTCAGGCTGGGCAATTGGCCCCTTTGGAAGTGCAGTTGGTGCCAGGGCTGGGTGTCTCACGCCTGTGACCCCAGCACTTTGGGCAGATCACCTGAGGTAAAGAGTTTGAGACCAGCCTGGCCAACGTGGTGAAACCCCGTCTCTACTAAAAATACAAAAAATTAGCCAGGCCTGGTGGTGTGCACCTGTAGTCCCAGCTACTCTGGAGGCTGAGGCAGGAGGATCACCTGAGCCCAGGAGGTTGAGGCTGCAGTGAGCTATGATCGGTGCCACTGCACTCCGGCCTGGGCAACAGAGTAAGACCCTGTCTCAAAAATATTTAAAAATCCCTAAAAACCCACATCTTCAAGCCCCCTTTATCAGCCCCCCACTCAGTTGGGTCAGGCCCTGGCTCACCCCCCCACCCCACGGTTCAGCCTCACACCCAGACAGCACTGGCCGCCTCTCTCCTGCCAGATGCCTCCCTGTTCCCTCTGTGGCCTCCCGGCTGCCAGCCTGGGCTTCTCCAGACGTCGGTCCTCCTTTCCTTGTCACCTCTACCTCCCTGGCTCCGGCCCTCCCCATCATGTCCACCCACGTCCCCCGTCCCGAGGCCCCAGCCCGAGGTTGCCCACCAGCCTTGAAGGGAACCCGGGGCATCAACCTCCGCACCTGCTGCCCCTCTTCAGGCGCTGCCCTCCCCTCACCATCTCATCCACCCACACGCCACCTCTGAGAAGCCCTCCCACCGCCCGGAGTTGATGGGCCCCCCAGGTCGGTCTCCCTGTGGCACCCCCCAGGGCATCCCCTGTGTCTGTCTTGGGGCTGGGCCTGTGGTCATCATGTGCCCCAGCGCCCGGCGGCACAGCTCTGTAAACATCTGCCCCGTCTTGGGATCACCCGGGAACCTGAGATCTACCCCCCGTAGCATCTCCCTTTCTTAATCCCTGACACCTGCCACAGATCTGTCCGTGAGTCCACAGCTGAGAGCTCTCTCCTAATCCCCCCGCCCGAGGCTCTCCCTTAATCACCGACCTCCAGCCCCTAATCCTCTCCCGGATTTGCCCCATCTGTAAATCCTTGTTGGCCTCGGGCCGAGGCTGGGCTCCTGCAGGGAGGGCCCGGCTGCCCTCGCCCGTTCCCCAACCTGGGACTCAGGCTCCAGCAGGGGCTGAAGGCCCCCTGGGCCGGCCCTCCCCTGGGGTCCAAGGGGCTGAGGGTCCTGGGCCTTCTGTTGCCAGGAGACCTGGGGGCCTTGTGGGGTTTGGGAGCCGGGTCAGAGGCCTCGTCTCCCGAGCTTCATCCTGTCCTAGAGAGACGGAACCCTGCAGCGGCTTTGGGAACTTCCAGGGGAAGAACCCTGAGCTCGGGGCAGGCGAGTGACGCGTGGTCTGTCTGGGTGTCCGTCCCACTGTTTCGCTTATGGCTGGAAGAGCCTCAGTTTCCCTGTCTGAGCCGAGAGAGAGGCCGGGCGGCTACTGGAGTTGGGCTGAGCTCACATTGGTATCAGGTGCTGGAGGCCCCACTGAAGCCCCCTGTGAGTGGGAGGGGGTCTGAGGCTTCCTCCAGCCCCCCAGGCGTGAGAGCTGAGGCCCGCAGGTCTCCCCAGGGACCCAGCCTCATCCCCGGCCTCTGGAGCTGGTCTCCCTCCCTGCCTGCGAGGGCCGGGCTGGACCAAGTGGCAGGACCCCCCCACATTTCTGAGGAAGGGGCCCTTGCAGAGGCCTCTCTGTTACCTGTTGGGGATGGGTTTTAAGTACAGGATTTAATGATGGTGCCTGACATTCCCGTGACAGCTGAGGGGGGCCTGTCCGTGTTCAGCACTGGGGTTGGGAAAGGACGGCACAGGGTGCCTGGGGGCTGCTGGCGCCCGCCTGCGTCCCTGTGGCGGCTGGATGGGGAAGGGGCTGCCGGACGCTCCTGCAACGAGTGTGAGGGGGAGTCGGGGTGGGCTCTGGGCCTTCCTCCCACCCCAGGTCCTCTCTCTGGGGTCCTGTCTCCTGGAGTTGGCTCCCCCTCCCCAGGGCGAGAGGGACTCCCAACGTCACTCATTCCAGTGCTGGGCAAGGAGAGGGTTGGGGTGCACCGGCAGGGACGGTGGCGCCCTGCAGGGCTCTGGGGTCTCCTCTGCCCCAGGCCTTGGTTTCCCCTTGGTAGGGGACATGTGTGGACGCCCTTCCTCCTTCTGACCTCTGGCTGGTGACGATGAGGGTTGTGGCCCCAAGCCCTGCTTGGAGGCATTGCGGTTGGAATGGGCAGGCCCAGCCCCACGAGGGACCCTCAGGGTGGCCACCCAACCTGTGCCTTCTCCTAGGTCCCTCTGCTCCAACCCCTGTAATCCCCGGGAATACTGCCCTGCTGAGCAAGATGGGCTGAGGAGTCCTTTCCCCGGGACAAGGAGCAGAAGGCTCGAGGGAGGAGGTTTCCAGACAGTGTGGGCCGTAGACAAGAGGACAGTCCTGGGGTCTCATCCTGCAGCCCCACTTACATCAGAGGGGAGGTGTGGTCCCTGCCCCCAGCCCACCCCGAGAATAAAGGGGAGAACGTCTGTTAATTGTCACCTGGAAAGGAGGCCCTTATGTTATATGGCCGTTTAAAACCAGGTCCCCCTTGGTGGTTTCCAGGTCCCCCTTGGCGGTTTCTAGGTCCTCCTGGTGGTTTCTAGGTCTCCTTGGTGGTTTGTAGGTCCCCCTTGGAGGTCTCTGGAGCCCCCTGGGAGTTTCTCCCCACGCCTTGTGGGGGAGATTTCTAGGTCCTGTGGCCTTTTCAACTGATCTTTCCTGCCTGTTTTGTCCCAAGGCTGGTGCTTGAAGGTGGGAGGCTGGTCTCAATGCAGAGGGAGAGACTGGGACGGAGGGGCAGGGAGCCAGCGGCAGGCAGGTGGCATCCCCTCAGCCCACTCGGTGCTGGGGCCCTGGGGGTCTCGTTGCTGAGCAGATGCGTCAGATTGGGGGCCTGAGCCCTCACGCCCTGTCTAGATGCAGGGAAAGGAAGGCCTTAAATTTCAAGTCATTTGATTTCACCCTTCAAGCTTGTGAGGGGCCCTCCCCATCTCAAGATCAAGTCACCTTTTTTTTTTTTTTTTTTTAGACAGAGTCTC
>NW_012104510.1:416188-417910 GCF_000951045.1 Mandrillus leucophaeus
TAGTAGAGATGGGATTTCACCATGTTGGCCAGGATAGTCTCGATCTCTTGACCTTGTAATCTGCCTGCCTCGGCCTCTCTAAGTGCTGGGATTACAGGCATGAGCCACCATGCCTGGCCCTGAGTCAGCCTTTCTCAGGTCTCTTCAGGTTTTATCCCCAGCCCAGGTGGTTCCTGGGGGCCTGTCCCAAAGGCTCAGCCCCTCCCCATCCCCAGGCGGTGGGTGCTTGGAAGAAGAGACTGAGATTCTCAGGGGCTGCAGGAACTCGCCCAAGGTCGCTGTGCCAGCAGGCGGGAGCCAGCCCGGGTCTGGCTGACGCCGCCACCCTGCGAGACGTTGGGTCCCTTCCAGCCTTTGGCTCTTACAGACCGAGCTGCTGTGAACATCTTGGTACAAATGGCTTTTTAATTTTTTTCTCTTCCTTTTGGAAGGTTTCCTCGGGATCATTTCCCCAAAGTGGAGCGTCCGGGTCACCCGGCAGGCATGGTGTTCACGGCTTTTCCCTCGAGGAGCCGTCCAGAAACAAGGAGCCAACTTTCAGCGGCTCCTGAAACAAAGCTCCGGGCAGCCATGCCAGCGATGGGCTCCCGGGTTTCCTTTATTGGTGCTAACTTTGGGGAGTCCCTCCAGCCTCTCGGCCTCTCCTCCGACAGGATGCGGGGACCCCGGCCATGATAGGGAGGAGCTGGGCCTGGCGTGGAGATAAGACCCCAAGAACTGGCCGGGCGCGGTGGCTCAAGCCTGTAATCCCAGCACTTTGGGAGGTCAAGACGGGCGGATCACGAGGTCAGGAGATCGAGACCATCCTGGCTAACACGGTGAAACCCCGTCTCTACTAAAAATACAAAAAATCAGCCGGGCGAGGTGGCGGCGCCTGTAGTCCCAGCTATTCGGGAGGCTGAGGCAGGAGAATGGCGTGAACCCGGGAGGCGGAGCTTGCAGTGAGCTGAGATCTGGCCACTGCGCTCCAGCCTGGGTGACAGAGTGAGACTCCGTCTCAAAAAAAAAAACCAAACCAAACCTCAAGAACGAAGAAGGCTGAGTTGATCTGGGGGTGGGGGGGTCCCCCCAGTGGTTTTGTGTGTGTGTAACAGGGTCTCATGTTGCCCGGCTGGTCTCAAACTCCTGGGCTCAAGCGATCCTCCCACCTCAGTCTTCCAAAATGTTGGAATGACAGGCATGAGCCAGCGTGTCTGGCGTATCCCCCGCCCCCAGTGTTAATGATAAAATGAATCATTGTGCTGGAAATTCAAGACCCTCCCTTGCCTGAGTGAGGCACGTGCAGGGCATGTGGGCTCAGACCCCACTCTGGGACCTCCCCTTTGTCAAGAGCCCTTGGCCCCAGAACCCAAACATTTGTTTTGTTTTGTTTTGTTTCGTTTTGTTGTTTGAAATGGAATCTCGCTCTGTCACCCAGGCTGGAGTGCAATGGCGCGATCTCGGCTCACTGCAACCTCCGCCTCCGGGTTCAAACAATTCTCCTGCCTCAGCCTCCTGAGTAGCTGGGACTACAGGCGCCGCCACCACGCCCAGCTAATTTTTGTATTATTGTTATTTTTTGAGATGGAGCCTCACTCTGTTGCCCAGGCCGGAGTGCCGTGATGCAATCTCAGCTCAGTGTAAGCTCCGACTCCCTGGTTCAAGCGATTCTCCTGCCTCAGCCTCCCAGGTAGCTGGGACTGCAGGCACATGCCATCACACCCGGCTAATATATATATATAT
>NW_012104510.1:418232-419640 GCF_000951045.1 Mandrillus leucophaeus
GATCTCAGCTCACTGCAAGCTCCGCCTCCTGGGTTTTTGCCATTCTCGTGCCTCAGTCTCCCGCGTAGCTGGGACTACAGGCGCCGCCACCTCACCCGGCTAGTTTTTTTTTTGTACTTTTTAGTAGAGACGGGGTTTCACCATGTTCACCAGGATGGTCTCGATCTCCTGACCTCGTGATCTGCCTGTCTCGGCCTCCCAACGTGCTGGGATTACAGGCTTGAGCCGCCGCACCCGGCCGGTTTTTTCTTTTATCAATTTTCCACTCAACTGTTTTAAAACCTATGAATCAGTGTCCTTAAGCCCATTCATAATGTACAACCATCACCACTACCCATGTTTATACTTTTCTCATCCCCCAGACAGAAACTGCACCCCGCATGTGCCACTCCTCGTCCCTCCAGCCCCTGGTCCCCAGCACGCACGCATCTCCTTCCTGTCTCTCTGGATTGCCCCGTCCTGGACATTGCATAGAAATGGGATCACACCTGTAATTCCAGCACTTTGCAAGGCCGAGGTGGAAGGATCTTGAGGTCAGGAGTTCAAGACGAGCCTGACCAACATGGTGAAACCCCGTCTCTACTAAAAATACGAAAGTTAGCCGGGTGTGGTGGTGGGCACCTGTAATCCCAGCTACTCAGGAGGCTGAGGCAGGAGAATCGCTTGAACCTGGGAAGTGGAGGTTACAGCGAGCCGAGATCACGCCATTGCACTCCAATCTGGGTGACAGAGCGAGACTCCGTCTCAGAGAAAAAAAAGAAATGGCGTTTCTCACTGAGCGTGACGTCCTCAGGGGGCATCTGTGCCGTGGCCTGGGTCAGAGCCTCGCTCCTTTTCGTGGCTGAGTCGTGTTCTGTGATGGACGAGTCATGCTGTGTTTGTCCCTCTGTTGGGGATGGGCGCCTGGGCTGCCTCCGCCTTTTGGCTGCTGTGATTCGAGTGTGAATCGAGCTGGTGTGAACACGGCGGAGTGGGCGTCTGTCCGCATCCTTGTTTTCATTTCTTTGGGTGTCATCTCGGGGCGGGGAAGTACCGGTAGTTTTATGTCTTTTTAAGGAGCCGCCCGTGTTTGCTCAGAGTGGTTTTGATTTGCATTTTCTCGATAGCGAAAGGGCCAGGCACCTGTCCATGTAGCCATTTGCTGACTCTCTATGACCTCCCGTGTGGACGCAGCTCTCACAGCACCGTGCCTGGCCCGGCATACGCAGGCCCTGAACAGACAGGCCCTTTTCTGCCAGAGCTTCCTGGGGAGAGTTTTGGAATCCACCCTGGGGACTCTGGCCAGGCGTATCTGGGAGTGGATGTGCCCTCTGGTCTCTTGTCCACGGGTATTTATCATGTGGAACGTCCGGATGGTGCCAGGTCCAGCTTGGCCTGTTCCTCCCACCCTCTCGGCCTCCCCTGTGGC
>NW_012104510.1:421118-425640 GCF_000951045.1 Mandrillus leucophaeus
GCCCCACTTCCTCCTCTCTCCTCCTGCATGGACGCCCCACTTCCTCCTCTCTCCTCCCGTGTGGACGCCCCACTTCCTCCTCTCTCCTCCCGTGTGGACGCCCCACTTCCTCCTCTCTCCTCCCGTGTGGACGCCCCACTTCCTCCTCTCTCCTCCTATGTGGACACCTCACTTCCTCCTCTCTCCCCCTGCATGGATGCCTCATTTCCTCTGGAATTGCAGCCAGTGCTGCCCTGGCTCAGCCTTCCTGTGGCCCCTGTGGAGGCTCCCACTGCTCAGTAAGGCATTTGGGGCCCTCACCTCCCGGCATGAGCTGAGCACGGTTCATTTCCCACACTGGCTTCCTGCCTTTGCTCTCCCTGTGCCCACCGCCCTGCCTGGCCCTGCTGCTTCCTGCTGCCCCTCTGCACCCCAGCTCCTCTCTGCTCGTCTGCTGTCCTGTCCTGTCTAGTTTTTCAACGCCAACCTTGTGCCAGGCACATTGTCCCTCTCTGGTCATGTGAAGCATTTAATCTAT
The DNA here is from genome assembly GCF_000951045.1 of Mandrillus leucophaeus. Taxonomy (NCBI): domain Eukaryota; kingdom Metazoa; phylum Chordata; class Mammalia; order Primates; family Cercopithecidae; genus Mandrillus; species Mandrillus leucophaeus. The sequence continues at coordinate 421,636 of NW_012104510.1, forward strand.
TTTGAGCCACCTCTTGGGCCTTGTGAGGTCTCCTGCATCTTCAAGGACACGGGGTCAAAGCTGGACACGGGGTCAGAGCTGGGCCTGAGGAAGGGACCTGGGCTAGGGCAGCGCAGTGGGCATTGGGCTCCCTGGGGTCTGGGCAGCCTTCCTGGAGTGGGAGCTTGGTCCCCAGGGAGGAGGGCCTGGGGCCCGTCGTGGGGAAGGCACCAGCCTGAGGTGTGGGCACCCTTGTCCCCCAAAGAGGAGTGCCCGGGGCTGGTCCCACAGGTGCCTGGGGGAAGGCACCAGCCTGAGGTTTGGGTGCCCCTTGTCCCCAGGGAGGAGTGCCTGGGGCTGGTCCCGCAGGTACCTGGGGAGAAGACACCGGTCTGAGGTGTGGGTGCCCCTCGCCCCCCCGGGAGGCAGGCCCGGGGCTGGTCCCCCAGGCTCCTTGGAGGTGGCACCGGCCTGAGGTGTGGGCACCCCTCACCCCCCAGGGAGGAGTGCCCAGGGCTGGTCCCGCAGGCGCCCGGGGGAGGCACTGGCGTGAGGTGTGGGCACCCCTTGTCCCCAGGGAGGAGGGCCCAGGGCTGGTCCCGCAGGCTCCTTGAAGGAGGCACCAGCCTGAGGTGTGGGCACCCTTTGCCCCCCAGGGAGGAGTTCCCAGGGTTGGTCCCACAGGCATCCGGGAGAGGCACTGGCCTAAGGTGTGGGCGCCCCTTGTCCCCAGGGAGGAGGGCCCGGGACTGGTCCCACAGGTGCCTGGGGGAAGGCACCGGCCTGAGGTGTGGGCACCCTCGCCCCCAGGTTCTACTGGGACTTCACCATGCTGCTGTTCATGGTGGGAAACCTCATCATCATTCCGGTGGGCATCACCTTCTTCAAGGACGAGACCACCGCCCCGTGGATTGTGTTCAACGTGGTCTCGGACACCTTCTTCCTCATGGACCTGGTGCTGAACTTCCGCACCGGCATCGTGATCGAGGACAACACGGAGATCATCCTGGACCCCGAGAAGATCAAGAAGAAGTACCTGCGCACGTGGTTCGTGGTGGACTTCGTGTCCTCCATCCCCGTGGACTACATCTTCCTCATCGTGGAGAAGGGCATCGACTCCGAGGTCTACAAGACGGCACGCGCCCTGCGCATCGTGCGCTTCACCAAGATCCTCAGCCTCCTGCGGCTGCTGCGCCTCTCGCGTCTGATCCGCTATATCCACCAGTGGGAGGAGGTGAGGTGGGGCGGGGGGCGGGGCTATGAAGGTTCTGGGGTGGAGCTACAATGGTGCAGGGGCGGGGTCAAGGCCACCAGGGCGGGGCTACGAGGGTGCTGGGGTGGGGTCAGACATCAGGGGTAGGGCTGTGAGGGTGCTGGGGTGGAGCAACAGTGGTGCAGGGGTGGGGCCAAGGCAGCAGGGGCGGGGCTATGAGAGATCTGGGTGGTGTCCAGGCCCCAGGGGTGGGACTATGAGAGTGCAGGGGCGGGGCTTTGAGGGTGCTGGGGTGGAGATACAACGGTGCAGGGGTAGGGCCAAGGCAGCAGGGGTGGAGCTCTCAGGGTGCTGAGCAGGGTTGAGGCAGCAGGGACAGGGCTATGATGCTGCTGGGGTGGAGTAAGCACTAGGGGCGGGGCTATGAGGGTTGTGCTGGGCGGTGTCACACAGCAGGGGCGGGGCTATGAGGGTTGTGCTGGGCAGGGTCAGACAGCAGGGGCAGGGCTATGAGGGTTGTGCTGGGCAGGGTCAGACAGCAGGGGCAGGGCTATGAGGGTTGTGCTGGGTTGGGTCAAGCAGCAAGGGTGGGGCTATGAGGGTTGTGCTGGGCAGGGTCAGACAGCAGGGGCGGGGCTATGAGGGTTGTGCTGGGCAGGGTCAGACAGCAGGGGCGGGGCTATGAGGGTTGTGCTGGGCGGGGGTCAGACAGCAGGGATGGGGCTATGAGGGTTGTGCTGGGCGGGGGTCAGACAGCAGGGATGGGGCTATGAGGGTTGTGCTGGGTGGGGTCCAGCAGCAAGGGTGGGGCTATGCGGGTTTTTCTGGGCGGGGTCAGGCAGCAAGGGTGGGGTTATGAGAATTGTGCTGGGTGGGGTCAAGGAGCAGGGGTGAGGCTGTGACGATTGTGCTGGGCCAGGTCAAGTAGCAAGGGCGGGGCTATGAGGGTTGTGCTGGGCGGGGTCAATGAGCAGGGACGGGGCTATGAGGGTTGTGCTGGGCGGTGTCACACAGCAGGGGCGGGGCTATGAGGGTTGTGCTGGGCAGGGTCAGGCAGCAAGGGAGGGGTTAGGATTTTTCTGGGCAGGGTGAAGGAGCAGGGTTGGGGCTGTAAGGGCTGTGCTGGGCGGGGTCAAGCAGCAGGGGCGGGGCTGTGATGGTTGTGCTGGGAGGAGTCAGGCAGCAGGGGCGGGGCTATAAGGATTGTGCTGGGAGGGGTCAGGCAGCAGGGGTGGGGCTATGAGGGTTGTGCTGGGTGGGGTCAGGCAGCATGGGCGGGGCTATAAGGGTTGTGCTGGGAGGGGTCAAGGCAGCAGGGGCGGGGCTGTGATGGTTGTGCTGGGAGGAGTCAGGCAGCAGGGGCGGGGCTATAAGGGTTGTGCTGGGAGGGGTCAGGCAGCAGGGGTGGGGCTATGAGGGTTGTGCTGGGTGGGGTCAGGCAGCAAGGGCGGGGCTATAAGGGTTGTGCTGGGAGGGGTCAGACAGCAGGGGCGGGGCTATGAGGGTTGTGCTGGGAGGGGTCAGGCAGTAGGGGCGGGGCTGTGAGGGTTGTGCTGGGCGGGATCAGGCAGCAAGGGCGGGGCTATAAGGGTTGTGCTGGGCAGGGTCAAGCAGCAAGGGCGGGGCTATAAGGGTTGTGCTGGGAGGGGTCAGGCAGCAGGGGCGGGGATATGAGGGTATTGGGGTGCTTTTAAGCAGCAGATGCAGGGCTGAGGGGTACTGGGTGGGGCCAAGCCTGTAGTGGTCGGGCTGTGGCTGTGGGACCAAGGCCACGAGGGGCTCCAGGATGAGGCTCCTGCAGAGCAGGAGCAGGGCAATGAGGGGTGTGGGGCTGCGCTGTGGCTTCAGGGGTGAGGCTGTGAGGGTACTGCAGGGGTGGGGCCACAGCCACAGGGTCAGGACTTTGGCCACAGGGGCGGCGCCGTGGGTGAAAGTCAAGGCCACAGCTGCAGAGGTGTGGCCATGAGGAGGGCGGGGCCATAGCTTGGGGGTGTGGCTTTGGCTACAAGGGCGGGGGCGCACAGGGCACTGGGACAGGTGTGGAGGTGAGTCTATGAGGTCTCCAGGGGAAGGGCGGGGCAGGGCTGTGGGGTGCAGAGCTATGAGGGCCCCAGGGACTGTGGCCAGGGCCACAGAGGTCAGTAAGGCTTGGCCGTGACAGGAATGGACGGGGCCACAGGGAAGGACAGGGCGGAGTTATGGGTCCCAGCAGGGGCGGGACACAGGGCGGGCCTCGGGCTGCCGGGGTAAGGCTGGGGGGCGGGGCTTAGGGCATTGCTCTGCGGGGGTGGAGCCCCAGGTGGGGGCGTGGGAGCTGCTGGGGCAGAACCTGGGTGTCCGGGGAGGCCATGGGGGCCAGGGAATGGTGTCACCGGGGCGGTGCGGGCGCAGCACGGACCCTTGGACACATCCATGTCCCTATTATTCATTCTGCTGTGTTCAAGCTCTGGGGAAACTGAGGTCAGAGAAGCCAAGCCTAGTCACTCCCCCTCCCCCTAATTCCAGACCCCGCCACAATCCCGTCCTGGACCAAGTTTGTCACCCACGGCCACCAGTGGGGGCTTGGTGACTGTCCCGTGTCCCCCAGGCACCGCAGGCTGGAGGTGGGGGGCTGGGGGCTGGGGTCCTGGGATGGGAGTTGTGGATTTGGGCACGGGGGTCCTGAGGTGGGGGCCATGGAGTGGGGTGAGGGTCCTGGGGTGGGGGCCGTGGATTTGGGGCTGGAGGCTCATCCCATTAGCCAAGGTGGCTACAAAATTCTAGGAGAGAGTAACAGGGAGAAAGGATTAGCTACTGGGAGTGGCTGCGGGAGG
>NW_012104510.1:426005-430604 GCF_000951045.1 Mandrillus leucophaeus
GGCCATGGATTTGGGTGGGGGTCATGGGGTGGGTTCTATGGGTTTGGAGGGCAGGGGTGTTGGGGTGGGGTCTGCAGGGTGGGGCAGGGGGCCTGAGGCAGAGCCGTGGATTTGAGGGTGGGGCCAGGAGCTCCTGCAGTGGGGGGCGCACGGGACTGGGGCTCTGAGGTGGGGGCCGGCGGGGCAGCGGGTGGGGGGCTCACGGCGCCTTCCTGCAGATCTTCCACATGACCTATGACCTGGCCAGCGCGGTGATGCGTATCTGCAACCTCATCAGCATGATGCTGCTGCTCTGCCACTGGGACGGCTGCCTGCAGTTCCTGGTGCCCATGCTGCAGGACTTCCCGCGCAACTGCTGGGTGTCCATCAACGGCATGGTGGTGAGCACCGCGGGCCCTGACGGAGGGGGACCCGGGCCCCCTTATCCGCCTTACAGAGGGGGTACCCAGGCTCCCACACAGAGGGGGGGACCCAAGCCCTTCAGAAGTGGAGACAAGACCCCACCCTTACGGAGGGGAGGACCCAGGCCCTTACCGAGGTGGGGACCCAGGCTCCCCTACAGAGGGCGAGACACAGGCCCCTACCGAGATGGGGACAAGACCCCCCTTATACAGGGGAGGACTGAGGCCTCTTTACAAAGGGGGACCCAGAACTGCAGCCCTGGGGTTGACCTGTTAGTGCCCCTGGGGGCTGAAACAGCCACTTGGAGCCTTTCAGGCCTGGGATCGTCCATGGAAAGAAGCCGAGTGTGATTATGATGAGTTTTGTCACCCAGACATCTGCTTAGTGCTTTTTCCAGTGGATTTCCCTTTTTAATTTACCTACATTTATTATTATTATTTGCTTATTCTTTTTGAGACTGAGTTTCACTCCGTCGCCCAGGCTGGAGTGCAGTGGCGCGATCTCTGCTCACCGCAACCTGCGCCTCCCGGGGTTCAAGCGATTCTCTCCCCTCAGCCTCCCGAGTAGCTGGGACTACAGGCGCCCGCCATCGCACCTGGGTAATTTTTGTACTTTTAGTAGAGACAGGGTCTCGCCATGTTGGCCATGCTGGTCTCAAACCCCTGACCTCAGGTGATCCACCTGCCTCGGCCTCCCAAAGTGCTGGGATTACAGGGGTGAGCCACTGCGCCTGGCCTAATTTACATACATTTAATTCAAAGAACAATTGAAGAACTGGGTATGGTGGTGTTCACTTGTGGTCTCAGCTACTCAGGAGGCTGAGGGAGTTGGATCCCTTGAGCCCAGAAGTTTAGGCTGCAGAGGGCCACGATTGCACCACTGCACTCCAGCCTGGGCCACAGAGCCAGACCTGATCTCTGACAACTAAAGAACAATTTACATCATAGCCCTGAAATGGGGAAGTGGTATCACATGCCAAAGAAACAGTAAATGGGCCGGGCACGGTGGTTCACGGCTGTAATCCCAGCACTTTGGGAGGCCGAGGCAGGTGGATCACCCGAGGTCAGGAGTCTGAGACCAGCCTGGCCAACATGCTGAAACCGCGTCTCTACTAAAAATACAAAAATTAGCCAGGCGTGGTGGCGCATGCCTGTAATCCCAGCTACTTGAGAGGCTGAGGCAGGAGAATCGCTTGAACCTGGGAAGCGGAGGCTGCAGCGAGCCGAGGTCGCACCACGGCACTCCCGCCTGGGCTACAAGAGCGAAACTCCATCTAAAAAGAAAAAAAAAAGGAATAATAAATGAAGGCAGTTCGAGATTCCCCGTGCTTCCTGGCTGAGATGTGCTGACTGTTAAGAAGGGTCAGTTACGGGAGCCCTTGGGCGTGAGTCAGGTTAGCGCCCCAGCGAGCCTTTGTCCCCGCCTGGGGAGTGCTGGGCCCCAGCTCCCACCTGCATGTAGGGCTTGGGATGTGTTTGGTTTGGACACAGAGCAGGTGGGCATTGATGGGATCAGGAGCTACAGAGGGAAAACCCGCCAGTGCCCCTCCCCAGAGCCTGGCACAGCTGCCCGGGCTGAGGCAGTCCATTGTCTGGCTGCCGCCCGCGCATGTGGTCCCATTTCCTGGACAGAGCCCCGCGGGGCCCCCCTTTCCTGGCCGGGTCAACTGAGGACTTGGTGGGACAGGACCTCCTGGGCCGGCCTGGTGTGTCCGCCCGCCCTGCCCCTCTGCTCTGGCCCAGGTGCTCCCTGGAACTTTCGCCCCCTCTTGACCTCACAGATGTTCTGATCTCAGAGGCTGCAAAAGTCGGGGTCCAGACTCTTGCCCTTGGGGTCTCAGTTTCCCCAGGAGTGAAGTGGGCAGCCCTGGCCCTACTGCCGACTCACCGTGACAAGTGTGCAAACCATGTCATCTACTTGGGTCTCCGTTTCTCTTGGTTACCTCTGAGCATGGGGAGCTCATCACCTCCAGTGCCTGGGGGAGGGCGGGCGGTGGGCCCTTGAGGACCAGGGGCTCCCAGGGCGTGAGCACCTGCCCACCACCACCCCTCCTGCTGGCCTTGCAGAACCACTCGTGGAGCGAACTGTACTCCTTCGCGCTCTTCAAGGCCATGAGCCACATGCTGTGCATTGGGTACGGCCGGCAGGCGCCCGAGAGCATGACGGACATCTGGCTGACCATGCTTAGCATGATCGTGGGCGCCACCTGCTACGCCATGTTCATCGGCCACGCCACTGCCCTCATCCAGTCGCTGGACTCCTCACGGCGCCAGTACCAGGAGAAGGTCTGAGGGAGGCGGGTCTGGGATCTGATGGGGGAGGTAGGCCCGGATCTGGGGTCTGAGGAGAGAGGCAGGCCCGGCCCTGGGGTCCGATGGGGGAGGCAGGCCCGGATCTGGGGTCTGATGGGGGAGGCGGGCCCAGCCCTGGGGTCTGAGGAGAGAGGCAGGCCTGGATCTGGGGTCTGAGGTCAGGGGGAGGCAGGTCCGGCCCTGGGGTCTGATGGGGGAGGCGGGCCCGGATCTGGGGTCCGATGGGGGAGGCAGACGCGGCCCTGGGGTCCGATGGGGGAGGCAGACCCGGCCCTGGGGTCCGATGGGGGAGGCAGACCCGGCCCTGGGGTCCGATGGGGGAGGCAGACCCGGCCCTGGGGTCTGATGGGGGAGGCAGGCCCAGCCCTGGGGTCGGAGGGGAGAGGCAGACTTGGCCCTGGGGTCCGAGGGGAGAGGCAGACCCAGCTCTGGGGTCCGAGGGGAGAGGCAGACTTGGCCCTGGGGTCCGATGGGGGAGGCAGACCCAGCTCTGGGGTCCGAGGCGAGAGGCAGACTCGGCCCTCCACCCAGCTCCAAGTGGCATGCTCAGGGCACAGACAGCGTGATGGGGCGGTCGGGGACCCTGGGGGTCCGTGGCTGTGATTAGGAGGAGGAACAGAAACTCTTGCAGCCAGTGGTGAGAAGCGCTGGCCCTGTGATGGGGAGGGAGGTCTGGAGCCTGGGGATGGACTTGGGGCAGGGGCTGGGGAGGGGACGCAGGTTGGGCTGGAAGGGGCTGAGTTGGGGTCAGGGCAGGTCAGGGTCAGTTGTTGGACATAGGAAGCCCCTGGGGCTGAACGGGGATATGGGGGAGCCTGGAGTGAGAGCAGGAGAGACAGGCATTGCCAGGAGGCGGGGCCCACCTGGAGGTCTCTAGGCCGGCTCAGGATGGGGCTGGGGCGGGGAAGGGGCCTGGTGGGTCCGGAGAGGCCTGGGGTCACTTGAGGACACGCCGGTGGCCGGCAGTCAGGGCCAGGCTTCAGGGACAGCAGGGCTGCCCCACTGCTCAGACGTGGCCTCTGGCCTGCAGCGTCCACCGGGCTAATCCTAGGCTTGGCCGTGGAGGGGACACAGGGGAGCCGGGAGGGGTGGAGGGAGATTAGGATTGGCCCCATGGGCGGCCCCTGGAGTTGGGCCTCATGCTCTGCTCTGTGCCTCAGTTTCCCTCCGTGAGGCGGCTGGCTGGGAGTCAAGTGCCCCCTCTCCCCACCCCCCGAGCAGTGGCTGGCAGGATCGGCTGGGTCAGCTGGGCCCCGTGCCAGGCGCCCGGCTGTCCGGAAGCCACGGGCCTTGCACCCAAACATAAGCTGGTGCCACCACCCGCCCGCCGTCACGGGTTCCGCTGAGCTCAGGGCAGCTGTGGCCAGGCGGGGCTGGGGCGGAAGTGAGGCTGGAGCCATCAGGGGGCACCGTCCTGGGGACAGCAGGGCCTGGCACCCCTGCCCAGCACCCACGCTCCCTTCCCTGCTCAGGAGGGGCTGACCCGGTGGTTTCTAGAAAGATCATCAGGGAGGGGCCAGAGCCCCTGCAGGGTTGGAGGCCCTAAGAAGGGGGTCCTGTGTGTCAGGGTACCTGGGCCCTCTCCTCATAGAGTCAGGTGCCTACCCATTCCTCAGGGGTGGGGTTGCCAGATAAAATTCAGGGCACTGGGCCTGGCTCAGTGGCTCCCGCCTACAATCCCAGCGCTTTGGGAGGCCGAGGCGTGTGGATCACCTGAGGTCAGGAAATTAAGACCAGCCGGAGCAACACGACGAGACCTCATCCCTACAAAAAATAAAAAAATTAGCAGGGGCCGGGCGCGGTGGCTCAAGCCTGTAATCCCAGCACTTTGGGAGGCCGAGGCGGGTGGATCACGAGGTCAGGAGATCGAGACCATCCCATCCCG
>NW_012104510.1:433024-434295 GCF_000951045.1 Mandrillus leucophaeus
CCCGCCACCCCCGCCTTGCTTCCTGACGCCCCCTTAGCAGAGCTGCCGGGGTCTGCGCCCGACAGGGCAGGGCAGAAGCAGGGCAGGGTGGGGAGGGAGGAGCTGCAGAGGCCCCGCTGAGCACCAGGGCCTGGGGGCACACAGGCTGATGAGGAGGGGGTTTAACTCCCAGCTGTTTCTGTAGCTTGGGTGACCCTGGGCGAGTTTCCTGGGGCTGCGGGAACAAACCCCCCCAGTCTGGCTGGAACAGCAGAGATTCGGCCTCCCACGGTCCTGGAGGCCAGAAGCCCAAAATCAAGGCGTGGGCCGGCCACGTGACCCCCGGACCCCCTGGGGAGGATCCTTCCTGCCTCTTCCGGCGGCGTCTGCAGCTCCAGGCACCCTCGGCTTGCAGATGCATCTCCCTGATCTCCGCCTCCATCTGCTCACAGCCCTCTCCCCTGTGCGTCTCTGTCTCTTCTTGTAAATCCATCCGACGACGTTGGATCAGGGCCCACCCGGTTCCTCGTGGCTTCTCCTTAACTGGGTCATGTCTGCAAAGACCCTGTTTCCACATGAAACCGGGGTTCGGGATGTCAGCCTGTGTTTCTGGGAGATGTAGGTCAACCCACAACACCCATCAAGCAGTGGTTGAGCGCTGACTGCATGCCCTGCTCTATGCTTGAAGGCCTTACCCTCAGGAAGCAGGGCCTAGGGAAGGCGGCTGTGATCACACAGGCGGCCGAGAGCAGCTCTGGGAAGCAGGGAGGAATGAGGACGGGGAGGCAACGTCAGAGCACGGCCACGTGTGAGCCGGGCAGGATGTCCCGGGGGGAGCACCTGGCTTGGGCAGAGGCCCCGAGGAGGGGCTGGAGGAGCTGGGCAAGGAGGCGGACAGGACGGGCCTGACCCTCGGGACCGCGGGCCCCGGGAATGCTTCTGGGGGGCATTTACACGCATTGCCTCCCAGGAGGCATACACTGCGGTTCGCTTCGCTGAAAATGTTTAATTGCATTTGATGACTATGATTTTCATTCATTCATTTATAGAGAGATAACTCACAGACCACAAAATGCATAAAATGCAGTGGCTTTTAGTATTAACAGAGTGATGCACCCGACGCCACAACCAACTCCAGAACGTTCTCAAAAAGGAGACCTAGGCTGTCAGCCGCCAGCCCGGCTCCCCGTCCCCAGCCATTGGCAACCTGCACTACTTGGTCATTATTTAGGTGCTTAGGAGTTGCAAAGTCAAATCTTTAAACCCACATATGTCCAGGCGTGGTGGCTCAC
>NW_012104510.1:438614-439742 GCF_000951045.1 Mandrillus leucophaeus
CTTCCTCAGCCAGGCGCAGGTGACCCTCGTGGCCGCTGAGCCTGCAGAATGGCGCAAGCCCTCAGAAGGAATCCACCCAACCCAGTGAATCTGGACACCTGGGCCCTGGTTTAGCACCACGTGGAGCTCACCTCACAAAAGACCAGAAGCGCAGAGAGGAGGCGCCAGATGCCCCAGCCAGGAGGACACAGGGCAGTGGGTATCTGCGTATGTTTGCTTTACCTTAAAAAGAAAAATAGTGGCTGGGCGTGGTAGCTCACGCCTGTAATCCCAGCACTTTGGGAGGCCCGCGCCCGGCCTGTTTTTTTTTTTAGAGTCAGGATCTCGTTCTGTCGCCCAGGCTGGAGTTCAGTGGTGTGGGGATCACGGCTCACTGCAACCTCCACTTCCTGGGGTCAAGTCATCCTACAGCCTCAGTCTCCTGAGTAGCTGAGAGTAGGTGCCCCACCACCACTCCTGGCTTTGTTTTTGGTAGAGACGGGGGTTTTACTATGTTGCCCAGGCTGGTCTAGAACTCCTGGGCCCAAGTGATCCTCCCGCCTCAGCCTCCGACAATGCTGGGGTCACAGGCGTGAGGCCCCCCGCACCTGGCCTCCTTTCCAGTGCTTATGTCTACAGTTGCCCCTCCTGGTCCGATTGGATTGGCAGATGTCGCCATATGATGTCAAATAGCGAGGAGCAGGGAGCGTTTTTGCTTTCTTCCGTCCTTGGTGGCAGCAGCTCGGTCCGGCTGCGGGGCCGTGCCCGTCTCTCAGACAAGGAAATTGGGGCCCGAGAGGTGAGCCGGTCCCAGAGGCAGGGCGAAGGGCAAGCGGGAGTGGGGTTTGCAGCGGACCCAGCCCTGCCTCCCCCCTGCAGGAGATCGTCAACTTCAACTGCCGGAAGCTGGTGGCCTCCATGCCGCTGTTCGCCAACGCTGACCCCAACTTCGTCACGGCCATGCTGACCAAGCTCAAGTTCGAGGTCTTCCAGCCGGGTGACTACATCATCCGCGAAGGCACCATCGGGAAGAAGATGTACTTCATCCAGCACGGCGTGGTCAGCGTGCTCACCAAGGGCAACAAGGAGATGAAGCTGTCCGACGGCTCCTACTTCGGGGGTGCGCTGGAGCGGGGCGCGCCTGGTGGG
>NW_012104510.1:444002-446081 GCF_000951045.1 Mandrillus leucophaeus
AGGGGTGTGACTGAGGCCTCGGGGGCGTGGCTGATGGTTGGAGGCGTGGCCGGGGCAAGAGGGGTGTGGCTGAGGGTCAGGGGCGTGGCCAGGGCCTCCGGGGCGAGGCTGAGGGTCGGGGGCGTGGCCGGGGCAGGAGGGGTGTGGCTGAGGCCTCAGGGACGTGGCCAAGGTACCAGGGGCGTGGCTTCGACGGTGCAATGGGGGATGGGTGTGGCTGTGGCATCAGGGGCATGGCTGGGGCAGCGGCGTGGCCAAGGCAGCAGGGGTGTGGCTCGGGCAGGGGCAGTGGCTGGCCGCTCCTGGGGCCCTTTTGGGTCTACAGGCTGGTTTTCTGACCTATTGTCCTACTTTGGCCAGGGGCAGCTATTTCCCAAGGAAGGGAATGCACGGGGTGTTTTCGGTTGTGCTGAATGCTCGGTGAGCCCCTGCTGTGTGCTGGAGGGGCAAGGGGCAGACCCGTCGGCCCACTCAGACTCCCAGGGAGGCTTATGGACTGGTGGTCAAATCACACACGACCGGGCTGTGTGCCAGCAGGGCAGGTGGGGCCGGTGGGCCTCCCTGAGTTGGGAATGCAGAGTGAAGACCAGGGTAAGGGATGCCACGTGGAAAGGGGGAGGAAGGTGTGTTCCTGGAGTGGACCCAGCACGTCCTAAGGCCTTGAGATCGAAGGGAGGCCTAGAGTCCAGAGAGCCAGGGAGGCCTGGAGGAGGTCGGGGAGGAAGGGGGGGCCAGACACACAGGGCCCAGTGGGCGGCAGGGAGAGTTTTGACTAAATCAGGAGCATCCGGGAGCTATGGAGGGTTTTAGGTGGGCAGAGGACCTGGTCAAGTAGTATCCACCAAGGCGGCCTGTGTCCAGGAGGGAGACGGTGACTTGGCCTCTGAGGGGGCAGTCTCCGAGGCAGGGAGGGACAGAGCCCTGATGACTGGATGTAGGCGCCAGGGAGATCATGCTGCTGTTCGTGGGAATGGGAATGAAGACCATGGCGGAAACGCAGGACAGGTGCGATGGAGTGGTGTCAGGGAGCTCCCCAGCGTACAGTAGGAAGCACTCCACAACTTGCTTTATACAGCGAGTATGTAACACATTCCTGAGTATCAGGTGTTTAAGTTATACCTTCTGTATACAGCAGGCGCTGAGCACGGGCTGTTTACAGGCAGGTGTTCTCGGTATGCCTGTGGCACACTGCAGGCACTCATTACATAATCAGCATATACAGATGGTACACATGCATACTTGCTGTACACTGATACCTGCTCCACGTGCACAGCAAGCATTAAATACCTGCTTGCTGCCGGGTGCGGTGGCTCACACTTGTAATCCCAGCACTGTGGGAGAACAAGGTCAGGATCATGATCCTGAGGTCATCCTGACTAACACGGTGAAACCCCATCTCTACTAAAAATACAAAAAATTAGCTGGGCGTGGTGGTGGCGCCTGTAGTCCCAGCTACTCGGGAGGCTGAGGCAGGAGAATGGTGTGAACCCTGGAGGCGGAGCTTGCAGTGAACTGAGATGGCGCCACTGCACTCCAGCCCTGGCGATAGAGCGAGACTGTGTCTCAAAAAAAAAAAAGAGCAAAAAACCTGCTTTCTGTATGCAAGTGCTTCATGCATGCTGGCTGTGCATAGCAGGTGCCTGTATACAGCAGGTACTCAATATCCATACTGTAGGCAAGAGAGGCTACATGTGTGCTTATTGTATACAGTAGGTACTAAATACATGTTTGCTCCACACTGCAAGCACTCCATGCGCACCCGCTGTATAGAGTAGGTGCTCGGTGCCTGCTTGCTATATCCAGCAGGTGCTCCATGTATGCGTGCCGCGTACAGTAAGCAGGTGCTCGGTGCCTGCTGTACACAGCAAGTGCTCCCTGTGCACGCGCTGACGCCCCCTCTCCTGCAGGCAAGAAGAATTCCATCCTTCTGCACAAGGTGCAGCATGACCTCAACTCGGGCGTATTCAACAACCAGGAGAACGCCATCATCCAGGAGATCGTCAAGTACGACCGTGAGATGGTGCAGCAGGCCGAGCTGGGTCAGCGCGTGGGCCTCTTCCCGCCGCCGCCGCCGCCGCA
>NW_012104510.1:447087-451402 GCF_000951045.1 Mandrillus leucophaeus
CACAGGCCGAGGAAATGTGCTCGGAAGCCGCGCTCGGTGACCTCTGGGAGCAGCACCCCCGGCTCCCTCCAGCACCGGCACCGAGGGGCGAGCCTGGCTGCGCAGGGCACGGGGGCGAGGCTGGGGTCCCGCCGCCGTGATGAATGTACTGAAGAGCCGAGGCAGCTGTGCCCCCACCGTGGCCCCCACGCCCCATTAACCCCCACACTCCATTCCGCGCAATAAACGACAGCATTGGCGCCCACCCCGGCCACGTATGATTGCTCGGGACGCACATCCTCACTGAAAACAGTTCCTAGAGGTGGCAACAGAGCTTTATTTACACACTGGCACAAGACCCGCCGGGTGTCAGCTGAAAAAGTAGGTGGAATGCTTCACCCGCTCCAGGTCGAAGGCCCCTGCGGAGTGAGCAGAGCGGACAGCGTGGGTGGCACGAAGGCCCGGCCCTGGCCCGCTGTTAGAGGCGCCCTTGAAAGGCCGTCCACCGCCTACCTGGCTTGGGCACTGCCTGCAGGGTCTCCTTCAGCTGGCGGGCCTCCCAGCTCTGGGAGATCTTCCGGGGTCTGGGGCTGGAAGCAGGGTGGGGTGAGGCTGAGGCCAGGTTTTGGGGGGGGGTGTCCAGGTAGGGTAGTTAGGTAAGGGAGTGCCTTACTTAGGGCAGAAGCGGCTGACCAGGAACCGGGACAGGTCCTCCAGGATGGGTTCACTGTGCAAGCGGACAAACTGCTCCCGGCACACCTGGGCAGGAGTGAGAGAATCCCTGTGCGTGATCAGGCAGGGTCTGGGCACCACCCCTACCCAATGCCCCGGTGTGCCAGGCCCCACCCATGGATGCACTAAGGCTCAGACGGGGGCACCTGGTTCATGACGGCGACATCAGCTGCGTGGGTCCAGTAACAGTCGTGCACAGAGACGAAGGTCAGGCCCTTCCTGCGGCAGAGCGGAGGGCTCCTGAAGGGAAGGGAGCCCACAGGGCCGCCCCGCGACGAGCATCCCGGCCCTGTGCTCAGCCCTCTCCACTCAAGGTCCAGGGAAGCCCACCCTGCTCCAGGCCTCGCCCAAACATCCTGGGTTTGGCTTCAGCACAGGCCGAGGAAATGTGCTCGGAAGCCGCGCTGCCCCACACCTGCTGCCCCCCAGGCTGCTGTGGGAGCCTCAGCTTCGAGGGCAGCTGCGTTATCCCCTCCTGCCAGGGCCACCACCCCACGTCCCGGGTGTTCTCAGCTCCCGTGGCCGGTAGATGCTGCTGGGACGACCTCCACGTGCCCCAGATCTAACCACACACTGTGGTGCTCACCAAGAAATGCCCACCACAAAGAGGCAGAGCCCATGCTTGGCTCTCCCCGTCAGGCCACGGGGGTGGCGGGAGCTGACAGGACCACCTTCATGTTCGGGGAACAGAGGCCCCACAAACACAGCAGATCCACTCTGCCCAGATCCTGCACCCAGCACTGTCCCTTGCTGGACCCTGCCTTGCCAGCTGTGCCCTGGTAGCCAGAACAGAGGACCCTGGGAGGCGAGCAGCACCCCTGCCACCTGGAGATGCCCACCTGTAGCAGTGCAGGGCAGTGAGCATCATATGCGAGGAGTCCAGCGAGTGGATGAAGTTCGGCGGGAACCCGTTCTTCTGCTTACGCGTGTTGGGCTTCCTAGGAACAGGACAGGTGCCGGGTGGGGGCCAGAATGCACTCCCAGCCCAGAGACGCCCCTCACTGGCCACTGTCTCCACTGTGGCTGCTCCCCCAGCCAGCCCCCCAGCCCGGGCCCCCCACTCACTGGCTGATGTCTCCATTGTGGGTGTAGGTGATGGTCTGAATTCCACCTCGTACTTGCTAAAAAGGGAAGGAGCGGTGAGTCCCGCCCGAGGCCTGGCACAGTGGTGGTACACTGGGATGGGGTACACTGGGATGGGGATACACTGGGACGGGGGTACACTGGGACAGTATGGGGTGGTACACTGGGATGGGGGTACACTGGGATGGGGGTACACTGGGATGGGATGAGGTGGTACACTGGGATGGGGGTACACTGGGACAGTATGGGGTGATACACTGGGATGGGGGTACACTTGGATGGGTTGGGGTGGTACACTGGGACGGGGGTACACTGGGACGGGGGTACACTGAGATGGGATGGGGTGGTACACTGGGACGGGGGTACACTGGGATGGGATGGGGTGGTACACTGGGACGGGGGTACACTGGGATGGGATGGGGTGGTACACTGGGATGGGGGTACACTGGGACGGGGGTACACTGAGATGGGATGGGGTGGTACACTGGGACGGGGGTACACTGGGATGGGATGGGGTGGTACACTGGGACGGGGGTACACTGGGATGGGATGGGGTGGTACACTGGGAAGGGCACACTGGGATGAGACGGGGTGGCATACTGGGACCGGTTACACTAGGACGGGGTACACTGGGATGGGGGTACACTGGGATGGTGGTATACTGGGACGGGATGGGGGGGTACACTGGGATGGTGGTATACTGGGACGGGATGGGGTGGTACACTGGGACGGGAGGGAGAGGTACACTGACCTTGACCTTGAGCTCCAGGCGGTAGGGCTGGATGATGGGGATACCCAGGGGTGTGACCCACTCCACCACGGAGCCCATGTGGGAGATGAGGCGGGCGCTCTCGGTCAGCCAGTGCTGTGGGACACAGGCCGTCTCAGGGCTGGGGGCTCAAGCCGGGGCTCCCATCCACTTGCTCGGAGAGCCCTGGCCGAGCGGGGACAGCACAGGACGTACCTGGATGGCCCGGGTCCCTGAGAACATCTCCTGTAGACTCTTGAAGACCTGGCGTACGAGGTAGTGGGAGGCCTCCCACACGAACTCCTGCAGAAGACGGGCGGCAGGTGCGGGTCCTCAGCGGCTGGCCCGTTCACGCCCTACTCCCCCCCATTTCAGAGCAACTGAGGCCCAGGGCCCGGCAGGGACGGGGCCTGACACTCCCACAGTCGGAGGGAAATGCCCAAGCCCTAGCAGGCAGGCAGTGGTCTGGGGGACCAGCTGGGTCTTCTGCTGCGAGGCTGGGTCTGCGGCAAAATCGTCCGACTTTTACATGGCAGCGAAACCAACATGTTCCAAGCGCTACAGGCCTGGCGCACCTGGGGAAAGTCGGTCAGCTCCCGGAGGCGCTTCTCAATCTGCAGACGCCCGCCGTAGCGGGTGACCCCGTACACCACAGTCATCACCGTCTGCTTCACCACCTTGCGGGTGATGAAGCCTTCCAGCATCTGTGCCACCCGCGTGCCCCGCTGGGCGTCCTGCCTGCGGAACACCTCCACCTGCA
This sequence comes from Mandrillus leucophaeus, assembly GCF_000951045.1. Lineage (NCBI taxonomy): Eukaryota > Metazoa > Chordata > Mammalia > Primates > Cercopithecidae > Mandrillus > Mandrillus leucophaeus. The sequence continues at coordinate 450,390 of NW_012104510.1, forward strand.
CCACGGGAGGCCAGGTGCTCGAGTCAGCCCTGCCAGCAGCCCAGGGGCCACCAAGCACCCATGAAGCCCTCGGGCAACATCTGCCTGGGAAGGCCCTGCCCCAGCCCCACCACATCCTCAGGACAGGCCAAAGTGAGGGCACCTGGGGCCGAGACTCAGGGCCCACACTGCCCCCACACCCAGATGCCCCCGGGCAGCAGGTAACAGGGCACGCCCTACCTGCGCAGCCACACCGCTGTACACGTCCTGCGGCACATCCGAGGGCTCCAGGTTGACTGAGGCGGCGCCCACGCTGTCGCGGCCCAGGGCAGCATAATGCTGTAGGCCGTTGCAAGAGCCGTCCTGAGGGAGGGGCCGCAAATGGGAGATGGAGACTCAAGAGAGGCAGAGACGTGTGGGGCCCCAAACTACCCCCCAGGTCGAGCTGTTCCTAAGGCTGTGCACGCCCAGCCAAGTGCACCTGAGCCCTGCACGCTCCCAGGAAAGGCCAGGAGCCACGGTTCCTGGACCCTCTAGGGCCACCTCCAAAAGACACCACAAGAGAAGGTGAAATCTCACAACCTCAAGGCGAGCCCCAGACCAAGTGCACGGCATGGCCTCGGGGGCCCACCCCACGGGCTCACCTGGTGGACGGGGAGGTGGGAGACATAGGCAGCTGGGTCAGAGCAGCGCACGGCGTTCGCCACCTCCATACAGCAGGCCAGCGTCTGCCAGGGTTCCTCAGCGCCCATCCACCACTTTCGGCCCTGCGGGGACAGGGGGTGTGGCGGGCAGTGAGGCCCGGACGGACTTCCTGAGCCCGTGGGGGGGGTGTGGTACAGGGGGGTGGGAACATAGGGAGGAGACGCACACGCCCGATGGTGAACACGGGACCCATGTGGGCGAGAGACGGGGCACTGACTGGATGAGTCCTCTACAGCCACAGATGGAGGGTGAGGGCTGCGGATGGACGGGGCTGAGACAAGTATGTCCGGAGGCACCAGGGGAGGAGGGTGGGCGGGGGACGCCGGGGC
>NW_012104510.1:452706-456240 GCF_000951045.1 Mandrillus leucophaeus
GCTTGGGGCAGCCCTTGGCCTGGAAGAGCTGCAGCACCAGGTCCAGCACCCGCCCGTTGACGCGCCAGGCGCAGTTGCCCAGTTGGGTGAGAGCGTCCAGAGCGCCGTGCAGCGCGGTGGGCGGGCAGGTTTCCAGCAGCTCCTGGTGCTGCGTGGCGCCTTCCACCGTGCGCATCAGCTTGGTGGGGCTGAGCAGAAAGGCGCCCGTGTGCGGTGAAGTCCAGGGCAGCGGGGGACACAGCATGGGCACATCCACCGCCTCGAAGGTCAGCGTGGGCTCCGCGGCCGTCTCCAGCAGCTGCACGTAAGCCGGGTGCGGCTTCAGGACGCCGATCTGCGGTGCGACAGGCAGACGAGTCAGGGCCCCGCTGCCGGTGACTTCCTACCGCCGCCCTTTAAACTCGGTGAGAGAGACCGGCTCCCCCACCACCAAGAAACCAGTGTGGCCTCCCACGAACAGAAGCCACCTCTAGACACGGCTGGACAGCTGCGCGGACACCCATGGTGTGTCCCGAGTCCTGGGAGGTACTGATGGCTGCGCTGAGATCAAGGCACCACCCAGAGGCGCCAACCCCATGGGGTCCCTTGTCCCCCCAGCAGGATGCCCCCCAGCTCAGGAGGACACTGCTGTCCGGCACCTGCTGGACGCTGCGGAAGGAGTACACGTGGTAGAGCACGGGAACAAGCCGGGAGGAGCCGTGCTGGTTGTCCAGACTGGACGGCATCTGCGTGGCTTGCACCAGCATCTCCACCAGCTGCTTGCCCAGCTCCATCTGCACTGGCAGGGGCCAGGGCTGCTCCCGCAGGACCTCGGGCGCCCCCAGCGCCTCCCAGTACTGCCGCGGCAGGCAGGGGTTGGGCACCTGTGGGACAGGGCGGTCAGAGAGCTGGGCATCGGGACCTCCGACCAGACGCCCCACCGCCCGTGCCTGCTCCCCTGGTGGGGCCCTGTCAGCCCAAGGGTAGAGGAAGAGGCTGAGGCTTGGGGGCAAACCCAGTTGCCCCAGAGAGGGAGCGCGCCCACCCACCACTGGCCCCAGCCAGGAGGAGAGGGGGTGCGCGCCTCACCTTGGTGTCGGAGGCCAGCACGTGCAGGTACTTCCTGTAGTACGTCTCAAGCGCCTGCACCTGACCACTGAGCCGCTGCCTCTGCACCACATGCCGGCTGAAAGTGCGTGCACTCAGCTCCCGGGCCAGGGTGGTGAAGGACTCGCCCTGGGCGGGCAGCGCCTGCAGGACCTGGAGGAGGCGGCCGTGAGTGCCTGCCCGCCCCTCCCGGGGACCCGGCCACGCAGAGAAAGACGCACCTGCAGAAGCATCTGCACCACCTCGCGCTCGTCCAGCAGGCACAGGAAGGGGTACAGTGAGAACCGGCCCTTGCGCACCTCGCCCTCCAGGTGGTTCTTGGTCTCCTGCAGCACCCGGCACAGCGCTTTCTCCCAGTGGTCCCGCAGGGTCTGCAGGGTCTTCCGCTGCGAGGGACGAAGGGCCCGGTCAGCCCCATGGCAGCTGGCGGGACCCAGGCTCACAGGACGGGGGTCACCACAGCTCCCTGCGGAGACCTCGTGGCCCTCAAGGTCCCTGCTGTGTGTTCCGGGTAGCTCCTCACCCCGGCCTGCGCCCTCTGCCGGCTTCGGTGCGCCTGAGGCAGCCAAGAGCACAAGCCCAGCTGCAGAGTGCCCAGCACCACAGGCCGGGACCCAACCTCAGGACCCCACAAGCTCCCCCTGAGCGGCAGCCAGGCTGAGATCCTAGGCCTTGCATGCCCAGACCAGGGCATGAGCAATTCAACCACGTGCACTGAACTCAGCCCCGCGGCAGACACGGGACCCGGCTCAGCCCCCGCGGCGGACACGGGACCCCGGCTCAGCTCCTACCGCGTGTGTGACCTCCTTGCTTGGCAATGCAGGCTTCTCCACAGACACCACGCACACCTTGCTGGCCAGCTCCACGCAAAGCTGCTTCTCAAAAAGCGACTGCAGGGTCTTCAGGGGCAAGTGCAGCTTCGGGTAGGACACCGGCCCATCCTGCAGGGATGGGGTAGTGAGGTCGGGGGCTCAGCCGGAGGGAGACCTGCCCTCCTAGGACCCCGAAAAGGCACGGGTGCACGCATTTCTGCGTCTCGTGCAAATTGCTGACCGCCATCGCTGACGGGGAAAAGCGGGCTGCAGGTAAAGTCACTGCCAGTGGCCAAACCAGAGGCCTTGGCCCCTCCTGACCTCGGGCCCTCTAGATGGGACAGTGGGCATCGTCGTGGGGTGGGGTCGGTGGTGCTGGGAGCCGGCAGAGCCTGGGGAGACCATTCACTGCGCCCCCAGATGTTTGCTGTTTTCTCCTCAAACTTGGAACTGTGTGAATGTGACCCATCCAGAAATAGATGAATTAAAAATAACTAAAGCCCAGCACTTTGAGAATCAAAGGCTCAGGTCCACACAAAAGCTTGTACACAAACGTTCACAGCCGCATGACTCATAGTAGTCGAGAAGTAGAAACAGCCCAAGCGTCCATCAACGGACAAACAGACCAGCACGGTGCGGCCATCCACGCACCCGAGCATGACTCAGCCCTGACCCAGGCCGCCTCGCGGATGCACCGTGAGGACGTCACGCTCAGTGGGAGATGCCAAACACTAAAGGCCACGCAGTGTGCAGTCCCATTTCTATGGAATGTCCAGGGCAGACTCAGCCACAGAGATGAGGAGGGGATGGGGAGTGACGGGTGATGGAGATGAGGCTTCCTTTTGGGGTGATGTAACATTCTGGAATTAGACAACTGTGAACACACTAAAATCGCTGAATTACACCTTTAAGAGGGTTTTATGGCAGCTGAATTACCCCTCAGTGAAAGACAAGCACACTGCGTGCACCTGGCAGCCCCATTCGAAGGCGCTGCTCTCGCCTGTCACCCCACCCTGCCTCTGGGGCGCCCGACCACCTCATCAGCCCAAAGCCCACACCCTTACGCCCAAGACCCTCCCAGCTCTGGCTCCTTCAGTCTTCTGGGAGGAGGAAGGGAAGAATCCAGGGCCCGGCCCAGGTGAGCCCCGGGCACCAGGGAGGCCCACTGGTCTGAGCTGAGGCTCCAGAGACCCCTCAGGGCAGCTATGAGGACTGAAGTCCGTCTGCTGGACCCCACGTGGGCTCACCTTGGCATACACGTCCCTGAGCAGCATCGAGGTGTTGACCGCGGGCGGCGGCTGCGGCGGGAGGCTGAAGGTGGGCTTCACCTTGTGCACGGCCGTCAGCACAGTGGCCTGCTCCTCCTCGGACAGGGGCACGGCAGTGAAGAGTGCCTGCAGCTTCAGCCCCTCCTGGCTCATCTGTTCCAGACACCTGTGGGGCAGCAGGCCTGCCTGAGGGATGGGCCAGCCCCACGCTGGGCTTCCACAGAGCCCAGGGGCACCTCGTGGCCACCTCCTGCTAGCCTGCAGTTCTCAGTGCAGCTGTCAGGCCCTCCAGGGGTCCCCAGCCCCCAGCCTAAGCACTGTCCCAGATCTTAAGACCCTGGCAGGAACGTGGTGGGGGCTGGGGGCTG
>NW_012104510.1:456335-459087 GCF_000951045.1 Mandrillus leucophaeus
GTGGGGGGTGGGGGTAGGGGTGAGGGTAGCGGTGGGGCCCTCTCGACACCACCTACCTTTCAATGGTCCCGGCGTCCTGGCCCCGCCTCCCCATGCACTGGAGGATGGCCGCGTAGGACAGCAGGTCTGGGGTGAGGCCAGCATCCTTCACCATCAACAACACATACACCAGCTCCCTGAAGGCCCCCTGGGAGACCAAGCCAGGGTGAGGGTCTGGGGGGATGGCCCAACCTCTGCATTCCCCGCTGCTCCCTGGAGACCCCTTCTCTGTAGCCACCAGCTCAGCAGGGGACAGGGTGACCAAGCAGGAGTGGCCAGCTGGGCAGACAGATGCGTCCCCCTGGGGTTCTCACACACAGGCTCTACCTGCAGAGGCGGCCGCATGGCCTGCCAGGTGGGACTGTGTGAGGTGCACGTTCCTCTGGGAGGAGGCTTGTCAGTATTTTTAAATTTTCTTATTTTGAGAACACAAATGTGCCCAGTTTTGGGGTTTTGAAATTGATCCTTTCCAGGTCAGCCAACCTCAAGGTTTGCCTACTGCGTGATCTTTTTGAAGGACTTGGCTTCACTGTTCTCTACCGCTTCTGCCTTCCGTTTCATTTATTTGTTTTCAGTTTTGTAACTTCATTTGCTTGCTTTAGGTTTAGTGAGAAATTCTTTTTCTACTTTCCTAAGGTAAAAGGTGAAGTATTTCGTCTGAGATGTTTCACCTTTTCTTTTTTTTCCCCAAGACGGAGTCTTGCTCTGTTGCACAGGCTGGAGTGCAGTGGCATGATCTCGGCTCACTGCAACCTCTGCCTCCTGGGTTCAAGTCATTCTCCTGCCTCAGCCTCCTGAGTAGCTGGGATTACAGGCATGCACCACCACACCACTTAATTTTTTGTATTTTTAGTAGATACAGGGTTTCGTCATGCTGGCCAGGCTGGTCTTGAACTCCTAATACCGTGATCCACCAGCCTCAACCTCCCAAAGTGCTGGGATGACATGCGTGAACCACCATGCCGGGCCATCACCTTTCTTAATATAGGCATTTTATGGCTATAAATTGCTCTCTGAGCACTGCGTCCCAGAACTTCTGGTATATGATGTTTTCATTTTCATTATCTCCAAGTGCTTTCAAATTTCATACTTTACTTCTTCTTTGGAAATTTTTTTTTTTTGGATGCAGTCTCGCTCTGTTGCCCAGGCTGGAGTGCAGTGGCGCAATCTTGGCTCACTGAAAGCTCCGCCTCCTGGGTTCAAGCGATTCTCCTACCTCAGCCTCCCAAGCAGCTGGGGTTACAGGCGTGCACCGTCACATCCAACTAATTATTTTGTATTTTTAGTAGAAATGGGGTTTCGCCCTGTTGGCCAGGCTGGTCTCAAACTCCTGACCTCAGGGGATCCACCTGCCTTGGCCTCCCAATGTCCTGGGATTACAGGCATGAGCCACCGCACCCGGCCCCATTTGTTTTTCTTGGGAGAGAGGGGTGTCTTGCTCTGTTGCCCAGGCTGGTCTCAAACTCCTGGGCTCAAGCAATCCTCCTGCCTCGGCCTCCCAAAGTGCTGGGACTACAGGCATGAGCCACCATGCCTGGCCATGTATCCTTAAATTTCCCTTGCAATATCTTTTTTTTTTTAATCTAATTTTTGGCCAGGCACAGTGGCTCATGCCTGTAATCCCATCACTTTGGGAGGCCAAGGCGGGTGGATCACGAGTTCAGGAGCTTAAGACCAGCCAGGCCAACATAGTGAAACCCCGTCTCTACTAAAAATACAAAAAAAAAATTAGCTGAGTGTAGGGGCACATGCCTGTAATCCCAGCTACTTGGGAGCCTGAGGCAGGAGAATCACTTGAACGTGGAAGGCGGAAGTTACAGAGAGCTGGGATCTCACCACTGCGTTCCAGCCTGGGTGACAGAGACTGCGCTGTCGACACAGACTTGCAGGTTCTCTCTCTTTTTTTTCTTTTCTTGAGACGGAGTCTTGCTCTGTCGCCCAGGCTGGAGTGCAGTGGCCGGATCTCAGCTCACTGCAAGCTCCGCCTCCCAGATTTACGCCCTTCTCCTGCCTCAGCCTCCCGAGTAGCTGGGGCTACAGGCGCCCGCCACCTCGCCCGGCTAGTTTTTTTCTATTTTTTAGTAGAGACGGGGTTTCACCCTGTTAGCCAGGATGGTCTCGATCTCCTGACCTCATGATCTGCCCGTCTCAGCCTCCCAAAGTGCTGGGATTATAGGCTTGAGCCACCGCGCCCGGCCTGGCTCTCTCTTTAAAAAATAAAAAATCTAGTTTTTTTTCTTGTATTCGTTTTTCGTGAGATCCCTGCTCTGAGCAATTTCTTCTTTGACCCAGTGGCTGCTTAAGAGTGGTCTTTAACTGTAACACACTATTTCAAAGGGAAAAAAATTCCCCTGCCTCCTCCCACCCCATAGCCCTGCAGTTTGAAGACATGCTGTGACACGAGCTGGCCACACACCAGAGACAAGAGTTTTGGGGCATTTTTTTTTTTTTTGAGACGGAGTCTCGCTCTGTCACCCAGGCTGGAGTGCAGTGGCACAATCTCGGCTCACTGCAAGCTCCGCCTCCCGTGTTCACGCCATTCTCCTGCCTCAGCCGCCTGAGCAGCTGGGACCACAGGCTCCCACCACTACGCCTGGCTAATTTTTTGTATTTTCAGTAGAGACGGGGTTTCACCGTGTTAGCCAGGATGGTCTTGATCTCCTGACCTTGTGATCCGCCCGCCTCGGCCTCCCAAAGTGCTGGGATTACAGGC
>NW_012104510.1:459137-470174 GCF_000951045.1 Mandrillus leucophaeus
CGGGGTTTCACCGTGTTAGCCAGGATGGTCTTGATCTCCTGACCTTGTGATCCGCCCGCCTCGGCCTCCCAAAGTGCTGGGATTACAGGCGCGAGCCACCGCACTCGGGTAGTTTTGGGGCAGTTTCTAAACGACTTCCATGCGTGTGGCCAGTGAGGTCTACTGTCCTTAAATTAAAATATTCAGTTCTTCCCTTTCACCAGCTTCAAGTGCTCAGTAGCCACACACAGCTGTTGGCAGATGTGGAAAATTCCCAACATCGTAGAAAGTTCTACAGGATGGTGCTGGTTAGAGTATGTGGCTGGGCGCGGTCGCTCATGCCTGTAATCCTAGCACTTTGGGAGGCTGAGGCGGGCGGGTTACCTGAGGTCAGGAGTTTGAGACCAGCCTGGCCAATACGGCAAAAGCCCGTCTCTACTAAAAATACAAAAATTGGCCAGGCATGGTCATGAGTCCCTGTAATCCCAGCTACTCAGGAGGCTGAGGCAGGGAGAACTCTTGAACCCCGGAGGCGGAGGCTGCAGTGAGTCAAGATCATGGCACTGCACCCTACCTAGCCTGGGCAACAGAGAGAATCCACCTCAAAAAAAAAAAAAAAAACAACAAAGATAAAAGTAATACCTTAGACTGGCTAACATGGGGAAACCCCACCTCTACTAAAAAATGAAAAACATTATCCGGGGTGGTGGCGCACGCCTGTAATCCCAGCTGCTCAGGAGGCTGAGCTCACAGTTGAGCGACACCCAGGACTGCTGGCCACCCCTGAACACCGGGAGAGGCAGGAGGAGCCCCGGCTAGAGCCTCTGGAGAAACTTCGGGTCTGCAGACACTTTGATTTCAGACTTCTGGGCGCCACTGCCGAGACTGCGTTTCTGCTATGCAAGTCACCAGGTTTGTGTCACTTCGTTACAGCTCCAGGCTGACCACAAAAGCGCCCTGTTACAGTGTGGGCTCTCTGTTGAGGGAATTTCAGGGGGCTTCTGACCTTGGAGGGGAAAATACACGACCCACATCCTCAGTCTTCCTGGAGTTTAGTACCCCTACAGCTACGTGAACGAGGCAGCAAGCCCGCTCGACCGTGTGGTAAGGAGACTGCAGACTTCACTGCAAGAGTGGCTCCATCTGATCCTGAGTTTCGCTGTCTGATGCATTAATAAACAAGCATATCAAGTTCTCTACCACGAATTGGTCTTAATGCTGTGATAGCTGTATTTTAACATAATAGTATTAAGCCAAGCTTTTACTGCTGTTTCTCAAATTAGGGTTGAAGGACCATGGGGTGGGAGAAAGCTGGGAATGTCTGCTCCCTTGAAAGAATGTATAAACAACACCCTCCAAAACAACCAAGGGGTCCAAGGAGAAACTTTGGCCGGGCGCGGCGGCTCACGCCTGTAATCCCAGCATTCTGGGAGGCCGAGGCAGGCAGATCACGAGGTCAGGAGTTCCAGACCAGTCTGGTCAACATGGTGAAGCCCCGTCTCCACTAAAAATACAAAAAATAGCCGGGCTTCTAATTCCAGCTACTCAGCAGGCTGAGGCAGGAGAATCACTTGAACCTGGGAGGTAGAGGCGGCCGTGAGCCGACATCACGCCATTGCACTCCAGCCTGGTGACAGGAGACTCCGTCTCTAAGTAAGTAAATAAATAAATAAACAATAACTAAATAAATAAACGGCAAGGGAAGTTGGAAAATACTCCCGATGAACTACGAGGAAGACACTGGTGGGATCCAGCTAAAGCCGTGCTCAGAGGTCGTGAACGCCCACGTTTCACACAGAAGGGTCTCGGCACAGTCGCCCGACCTTCCGCCTCAGAAAACCAGAGAAAAGAGCAAAGTCAACCCCAACATCAAAGTCTCATCCTGACCAGGGGTCTGCAGGCTGCCCCCCGATGAGGCCCAAAGCACCCCCTGCCCAGACAGGTTCACGGGCCCTGAGAAAGACCGGAAGAAAATGCCAAAGACATTAGAAGAATTTCTCCCTACTTTTTTGGTCATTTTCAAAATCTGAGAATCACATGTGATTTGTATTTGAAAAGCCTGAAAAAATTAAAATAAAAAACAAAGGACTTGAACTTGGGGGCTAAGAGATAAAAGTCCAGTCTAAACGAGGGCAAGTTCCTGTCTCCAACGACCAGGGCAGGTGTCCCGGCTCCCACCGCACTCACCTGCCGCGCCCAGCCAAGCATGACGGTGTTGTACATGTCCAGAGTGAGCCACTTCTGTTTCTGCTGCTGCCTGTGGTGGGTGACCAGCAAGTGGTGGGCGAGGGGCAGGTGGTCGGTGAGCAGGCAGCACTTGAAGAAGGCCAGGAGCTTCTGCTGCTGACCTGAGAGCTGGGCCTGCGTGGGCGGGGCCCGCCCCACATCGAGGCTCAGCTTCCGAGGGGCCTCCTGCAGCACCCGGGGCAGCTGCTCCTCCCAGGAGCTCTCAGGGGCCAGGAACACGGCCAGCTGCTTGCTCAGGAGCCGGGGCTCCACCTGCAGGTGCTTGGGCCGCACCTTCAACTCCTTGCTCTGGCTCTGGACTCGCATCTGCAGGTTCACCTCCAACTGCTGCATGTGCATCCGCCGGATCCGCTTATCCTTCTCCAGTCTCTGTGCCCAGCCGCTACGGGGCACCGGGCTGGCACCCTTGGCCTCCCTCTGGACCTTCCTGGGTGGCTGGGGGCCACCATCTCCACTGCCACGTTCTGGGAGCCGCGCCACATCCACCCTGTTCACCACCACCTCAGACACGCTCTCAGCCTGCAGCTGCCGCACCCGCGCCTGGAGCACTGTGAGAGGCAGAGGGCGAGGACGTCAGAGGAAGCCCCCATTCAAGCACCATCTCTCTGGACCCCGAGCCGGGCCAGGAGGTGCAGGTGGCTGAGTTCACTGGGACCCGAGGCACGAATTCCTCGTATCTGCCAACAACGCCATAAGGTCCGCCCCCTCCTTTCCAGACACACGCACCTCCCCATCCGAGCCCCGGGCCTCACAAAACTCAGCAGCCCAAACCAGTTCCCACCGAGACCCGCTGCACCGCATCTCCCCGGTCCCAGGCCACTCCGATCCTCCAGGTTCTCCCTGGTCACGGGCCACTCCGACCCTCCAAGTGCCCAGACCAAGAACCCCGGGATCTCTGACAACTCCCTCTGTCCATCTCTCAGTACCTCCTCCGGGCTTGCCTCCAAAATCTATCCAGGTCGCCCCTCGCCTCCCCGGCCTCCCCTGCCCCTCCCACTCACGGTCTACCTCAGGACCTCCGCAAAGGCTCCCGGGACCCTGAGCCACCCGCTCCCCGGCTCAACCGTGGCCTGCAAGTTTCCACCCTGCCCCAGCAAGACCCCCCACCTGGGAGCTGCCACACACACGCTCCTAGGCTCACATGGCCTAAGCTGGTGGATGCTGAGTTAGTCAACACTGAGCCGCTGCTTCCAGGGAAAACAGGGTTCCTGTGCGTGCTGCCTCAGGCTGCACTTTTGCCAACCAATCAATGCCTAAATGTTTTGTGTCTAAGGAAGCCTTATTGGAAACCTATCGCTGGCCGGGCGTGGGGCTCACGTCGGTCATCCCAGAACTTTGTGAGGCCAAGGCAGAAAGATCACCTGAGGTCAGGAGTTCGAGACCAGCCTGGCCAACATGGTGAAACCCCGTCTCTACTAGAAATCCAAAAAATTAGCTGGGCATGGTGTCATGTGTCTACAGTACCAGCTACTTGGGAGGCTGAAGCAGAATTGCTTGAGCCTGGGAGGCAGAGGTTGCAGTGAGACAAGATTGCGCCATTGCCCTCCAGCCTGAGCAACAGAGTGAGATTCCATCTTAAAAAAAAAAAAAAAAAAAAGACTGTTGAAATAAGCCAGGTATAGGGCCGCGCACGTGTGGTCCCAGCTACTCCGGAGGCTGAGGTGAAAATCACCTGCGCCTTAGAGTTCCTGGCTGCTGCGAGCTGTGATCAGGCCTTAGAGTTCCAGGCTGCAGCCTGAGAGACAGAGCAGGACTCTGTCTCTCAAAAAAAAAAAAAAAAAAAAAAGGGCAGCCAGGTGCGATGGCTCACACCTATAATCCCAGCACTTTGTGAAGCTGAGGCGGGCGGATCACAAGGTCAGGAGATCAAGACTATCCTGACCTACACGGTGAAACCCCATCTCTACTAAAAATACAGACAATTAGCCCAGTGTGGTGGTGCGTGCCTACAGTTCCAGCTACTCAGGAGGTTGAGGCAGGAGAACTGCTTGAACTCGGGAGGCAGAGGCTGCAGTGAGCCAAGATCACACCGTTGCACTCCAGCCTGGCAAGAGGGTGAGAGTCCGTCACAAAAAAGAAAAAAAAAAAAGATTACTGAAATAAAAAGGCAAGTGTGATTTCCGCCTTCAGTATGCTCCAAAACTCAGGAGATACTTTTAGTATTAACAGGTGAGAGATTTTTTTTTTTCTTTTTAATCTTTTTTGAGATAGAGTTTCTCTTTTGTTGCCCAGGCCAGAGTGCAATGGCACGATCTCAGTTCACCGCAACCTGCAACTCCCAGGTTCAAGTGATTCTCCTGCCTCAGTCTCCCAAGCAGCTGAGATTACAGGCGTACATCACCACGCCTGGCTAATTTTGTATTTTTATGTTTTTTGAGACAGAATCTCGATCTGTCCCCCAGGCTTGAGTGCAGTGGCGCGATCTCTGCTCACTATCACCGCCACCTGGGTTCAAGTAATGTTCCTGTTTCAGCCTCCCCAGTAGCTGGGATTACCGGCGCCCACCACCACGCCCAGCTAATTTTTGCATTTTCAGTAGAGAGGGGGTTTCACCATGTTGGCCAGGCTGGTCTTGAACTCCTGACCTCTTGATCCGCCCACTTTGGCCTCTCAAAGTGCTGGGATTACAGGCCTGAGCCAACGCGCGTGGTCAGGTTCCTTCCCTTTATAAAGGTTCTCTTGTCTCTCCCTTCCGGCTGGCTGATGGATGCAGACAGGATGTGGGGCAGGAGCAGCGGTGGGAAGCACAGAGAAGCTGGCACCACCCTCCGACACTGCCAGCCAGGACCTGCCACCGCAGGAGCCTGGGCTGTCCCTCCCAAGCTTCCCTGTCGTCCGGTCTTCATTAGGCGCCCACCCCACCGAAAGCGAAGCCAGGCAACCTGAGTCAGTTCAGGGTTCACGTCCTGGCTCTGCACATGTGGCCTGGGGGCTCTCTCCAGACATCATACTGAGCCTCACTGTGTCCCTGGAAAGTGGGAGGACCTGGCGGGGTTCTGGGGAGGGGAGATTACAAAAGCTCCAGGAAGGAGCCTGCTAGGCAAGGACGGGGCCCATGAGCGGCGCAAGAGACGTTCCAGTAACGCCGTCTGGGCGGGTCCTGGGACCGGAGAGGTGGAGACCACCCTCAACCTGTCTCAGAATCTGAGCCTCCGCCTTTTCTCCCGGCAGCAGGGACCGGACTCTCCTCTCCCGGGCCGCCGCGGGGGTCGCGCTTACCCTCCAGCAGCTCCACGTGGCCCCAGTCCTTCCTGCGGTCTTGGTCTTGCTCCTGGGGGCTGGCGGACGAGCTTCTCCTGGGGCCGCAGACGCCCCCGAGGATCCCTGCGGGAGAGGCGAGGGCGGCTGAAGGGGGCCGGGCGTGTGGGCGGGGGTGTCCGCAAGGGCAGATGCCGCAGGGTCGAAGGTCAAAGGAGCCCTAAACGCGGCGGAAACTCTCTGAGCACGGGCTTAAGTGGGAAAAAAACTAAGAGAGCGAAGGTGGAAGGGGCCCCGCCACGGTGAACACGGGCGGGAACCGCGGAGACGGCTCCCCGCACTCCAGGTGCAGCAGGTCAAGGGTTAAGAGCCCTAAACTCCGCACCTGGGGTCAGGAGGCTCCATAAGAAACCAAGAGTCAAAGGTCAGAGTACACTGAGGAGCCTCCGTCGGAAGAGCGGGCAAGGCCGAGTGGAAAGCGGGGCCGGGTCGGCGAGCTCCGCACATGCAGCCGCAAACGGGCAAAGGTCAAAGCGCCAAAGGCCCCGGGAGCGCGGGGAGGAGCGCGGGCCGCAGCGTGGCCCCCGGGCTGCCTGGCCGTCTTCCTTCGCGTTACCTTCTTTGGCGAGGAGCCCCGGGCAGCCGCAAGGCTGCAAGGCCCGTCTGAGCCCCGCCGCGCCGCGGCCCCAGCAAAGTACCGACATCACGCACGCCGCTCCGCGCCCCGCCGCCGCCACCCCCTCACCGCCTAGCGCCTGCGCAAGCGTCCGCGCCGCCTGCCGGGAGTTGTAGTTTCATGGTCGACGGCGGCTGCGAAGGGACACCCCAGCCGGAAGTGCACTGTCGGAACTACAACTCCCAGGATGCAGTGGAACCCGGAGTCGCGAAGGCATGCGCCGATGGAACGCTCTGATTGGCTCCTCCTGCTGTTTTCAAAGGGGGGGGCGGGACAGAGCTGTTGCCGTGGCAACTGGGGGGAACACGCAGGCTGTCTTCCCGAGGAGGAACCTCAAACCCGGACTTTTTTTTTCTCTTTTTCTTTTTTCTTTTTTCTTTTTTTTTTCAAGGAATACTCTAATAATGAGGACACCATCTGCAATTTAGAGATTCCTGTCTGCAACTTTCATTGTTCCAACGACAACTTTTGGGTAGGAGCTAATAGGATGCCGTCCGTCCTGGAGGAAGCTGAGGCTCAGAGAGGGCCAAGTTGCCGGAATACAGCGCACGCGCGACCTCAGGGAGGCTGGAAGGAGAGAAAGCCCCAGTCCACGAGACTCCCAGCCTCCAGCGTCAGTTTACCCTCCAGTCCCCAAGCCCTCAGGGGCAGGGGCGGAATGGAGCCGCAGGCTTGGATTCGCCTGCTAAGTGGGGCGAGGTCAAGGGAATGAAATAAACCCGGGAGCCTGGAACCTGCCCTGGTCTCCGCGTGATCCTGCCTAGAGGAGCAGGGCGGGAGCTTTAGAATGGAACCTGGAAGGCGTGCCCACCTGTGTCGTTCAGCTGGGGCAGCAGGCTTGTGAAGGGTGAGAATAGGAATATCTGGGGGTAACTGTGTTCCAGGCTGATGTCACAGTTGCAAAGGGGAGCCGGTTTGGTGGCTCAGACCTGTCATCCCAGCACTTCGGGAGGCCGAGGCGGGTGGATCACCTAAGGTCAGGAGTTCGAGACCAGCCCGGCAAATATGCAAACATGCCTGGCAACAGAGCAAAACCCCATCTGCAGTAAAAATACAACAATTATCCGGGTGTGGTGACAGGCACCTGTAATCCCAGCTACTCGGGAGGCTGAGGCAGGAGAATCGCTTGAACCCGGGAGGCGGAGGTTGCAGTGAGCCAAGATCTCACCACTGCACTCCAGCCTGGGTGACAGAGCGAGAATCTGTCTCAAAAACAAAGTGCAAAGGGAGGCCAGTTCACTGCCTCAGGCCTGTAATCCCAGCACTTTGCCTGTAATCCCAGCACTTTGGGAGGCTGAGGTGGGAGGATCGCTTGAGCCCAGGAGTTCCAGACAAGCCTGGGCAACTGAGATAGTGAGACCCAGTTTCTACCAAAGGAAAAAAAAAGAAAAATTAGCCAGGCATGGTGGTGCACACCTGTGGTCTCAGCTACTCGGGAGGCTGAGGCAGGAGGATTGCTTGAGCCCAGGAGGTTGAGAGTGCAGTGAGCCGAGATGGCGCCACTGCACTCCAGCCTGGGTGACAGAGCAGGACCCTGTCTCAAAACAAAACAAGTGTAAAGGCCCCGAGGCAGGAACAAGTGTGGACAGAGGAGCAATTTGAGCAGAGTGGGGCTGGGGAGAGGGAGCAAAGATGTAGCTAGGACTCAGGTTGGGGCCTGACCACACGGGCTCAGGGGCCTCAGCTCAAACTGTCCCCAGTTCCGAAACCCTAGCACTTCAATTTCCCCATCAGCCCAGAACGAGGGCTGGGCCTCACTCTGGAAGGGCCTGGCAGCCTCCTTACACACATTCCAGACGCTGCTGCCCACGCCTGCCTGGGCGCACTGATGCCACCGGCTGGGAATGTTTTCGACAGCAGCAGCCTCCCTCACCTGCCTCAGTCCGCCCCAGGGTGCCCCAGCAGGCTGTGACCTCAGACCTCACTCACTACTGGGGTCACCTGCCTGGCCCTGAATCAGCCGGGCCTGGTGTCCCAAGACCTACAGACGCTCCCTGCACCCCTGCAGGAAACCAAGACTTCTGAACTATTTCACCATTCTTTTTGCGCTAGTCTTTTCTTCTATTTGATGAGACATCAGACCCCCTAAACCAGTGTTTCCCCAGGAGCCAGGTTCCCGAATCTTAGCAGCGAGAAAGTTACCCTCAGCCGCACGTGGTGGCTCACACCTGTGATCTCAGCACTTTGGGAGGCCGAGGCGGGCGGATGACGTGAGGTCAGGAGTTTGAGACCAGCCTGGCCAACATGGTGAAACCCCATCTTTACTAAAAATACAAAAAGTAGTTGGGCGTGGTGGCCTGTGCCTGCAATCCCAGCTACTCAAGAGGCCAAGGCAGGAAAATCACTTGAACCTGAGAGGTGGAGGTTGCAGTGAGCCAAGATCGCACAACTGCAGTCCAGCCTTGGGCAATGTAGCCAAACCCCATCTCTACAAATAACACAAAAAAATTTTGTTGGGTGTGGTGGTACCTGCCTGTGGCCCCAGCTACTTGGGAGGCCGAGGTGGGAAGATGTAGAATTGCTTGAACCGCAAGGCGGAGGTTGTAGTGAGCTGTGACTGAGCCACTGCCCTCCAGCCTGGGTGACAACGTGAGACCCTGTCTCAAAAAAAAAAAAAAAAAAAAAAAAAAAACCTAATCTGGTTTTTGAATAAGACAACAGTTTCTGAAACAGGTCCTTGCCCAAATTCCAGCCTGGCAACTCTGCAGCCATCGCCCCCGCCCCGCCATTTATTTTAACTACATCTGTCTCCACCACTCATGTATTAAATAAATACAATATTGGCCGAGCATGGTAGCTCACGCCTGTAATCCTAGCACTTTGGGGAGGCTGAGGCCGGCAGATCCCCTGAGGTCAGGAGTTCGAGACCGGCCTAGCCAACATGGTGAAACCTCGTCTCTACCAAAAATTCAAAAATTAGCCGGGCGTGGTGGCGGGCACCTGTTAATCCTAGTGACTGGGGAGGCTGAGGTAGGAGAAATGCTTGAATCCAGGAGATGGAGGTTGCAGTAAGCTGAGATCTCACCACTGCACTCCAGCCTGAACGACAGAGCTGAGACTCAATCTCAAAAATAAATTAATAAATACAATATTAATATTTTGCTTGCTTAAGTTTTACAAAGAGACAATATCACCATCAAAAGTGGGAAACCGTATGTCTGGCCAGGTGCGGTGGCTCATGCCTGTAATCCCAGCACTATGGGAGGCCGAGGTGGGCAGATCACCTGAGGCCTGGAGTTCCAGACCAGCCTGGTCAACGTGGCAAAACCTTCGTCTCGAATAAAAACACAAAAGTTAGCTGGGCGTGATGGGCACCTGTAATCCCAGCTACTCAGGAGGCTGAGGCAGGAGAAATGCTTGAACCCGGGAGGGAGAGGTTGCGGTGAGCCGAGATCGTGCCACTGCACTCCAGCCTGGGCAACAGAGTGAGACTCTGTCTAAAAAAACACAAAACAAAACCAAACCCAACCAAACCCCAGAAAGTGAAGAATCGCCAGATGGAAGGGGATGGCCGCAGGCCCTGTGACAAATGATCACAAACTTGGTGCCTTAAAGCAACGTTCATTTTCTTACATTTCTGGAAATGAAAAATCCAAAATCTGGCTGGGCGCGGTGGCTCAAGCCTGTAATCCCAGCACTTTGGGAGGCCGAGACGGGCGGATCGCGAGGTCAGGAGATCGAGACCATCCTGGCTAACATGGTGAAACCCCGTCTCTACTAAAAATACAAATAACTAGCCGGGCGAGGTGGCGGGCGCCTGTAGTCCCAGCTACTCGGGAGGCTGAAGCAGGAGAATGGTGTGAACCCAGGAGGCGGAGCTTGCAGTGGGCTGAGATCCGGCCACTGCACTCCAGCCTGGGTGACAGAGAGCCAGACTCCGGCTCAAAAAAAAAAAAGAAAAATCCAAAATCAGGACCACAGGGCTGAAGTCAAGGTGTGTGGAGGCCTCACTCCCTCCAGAGGTCCCCGGGCTCCTTCCTGCCTCTCCCAGCTTCTGAAGGCTCCAGGCATCCTTGGCTTGTGGCCGCATCGCTCCCATCTCGTCTCTGTGGTCGCACTGCAGCCACCTCGTCTGCCTGTGTGAAATCTCCTCCTGCCTCTCTATTGTGACCGCGTTTAGGACACTCCAGGACAATCATCTGCATCTCGTTCAGATCTTCAAGGCGTCTTTTGAGACTCTTTTTCCAAATAAGGCAAATGTCACAGGTTCTGGGGATCAGGGTGCGGACTGACCTTTGGGCCAACCACAGAGGCCACAAAGAGGAAAAGACCACTGAATACAAAGCATCCGCCAGCCCAGCCCTGATGGGTGTTTGTTGTTGTTGTTGAGACAAAGTCTCACTCTGTCACCCAGGCTGGAGTGCAGTGGCGCGATCTTGGCTCCCTGCAACCTCCACCTCCTGGGTTCAAGCGATTCTCCTGCCTCAGCCTCCTGAGTAGCTGGGACTACAGGCATGAAAAGGAGCAAGGCTCTAACCTGGCCACAGCGTGGACGCACCTTGAGGACGTCAGACACAGAAGGACACATAGCGTGTGATCCCCTTTATATGAAGTGTCCACGACAGGCCCATCCACAGAGGCAGGAAGGGGATGTGTGGGTGCCGGGGGCTGGCGGAGGGGATGGGGAGTGACGGCTTCTCTTGCGGTGATGGAATTCTCTGGAACTAGACAGTGGTGGTGGTTGCCCAACTCTGTGAGGTACTAAAATCACTGAACTGGCCAGGCGCGGTGGCTCATGCCTGTAATCCCAGCACTTTGGGAAGCAGAAGCAGGTAGATCACGAGGTCAGGAGTTCGAGACCAGCCTGGCCAATATGGTAAAACCCCGTCTCTACTAAAAATACAAAACTTAGCTGGACATGGTGGCAGGCGCCTGTAATCCCAGCTACTTGGGAGGCTGAGGCAGGAGAAATGCTTGAACCCAGGAGGCGGAGGTTG
>NW_012104510.1:471318-472117 GCF_000951045.1 Mandrillus leucophaeus
ACAGGCCGGTCGCCATGTCTTCACCCTGGTGCTATTTAAAAGTGCGTGCCACCTGGGGCTGTGGCCACGGAACCAGGACAGGGCTGCTGGGAGCTGTGTCCCCACACCGGAGTTCGCTGCCCCTGTCAGGCCTCGGTTTCCCCACCTGTCAATGCCTTCACTTGGCTGTGAGTCTGCGAGGGTTACTGTGCTCACCTTTTGGGACCCAGGGCATGAGGCAGGCCAAGGAGGAGTGGGGGCCAGCCGCCTTGTTGGGTGGTTCCCCGTGGGACCTGGGGTGTGGCTCAAGGGAGAGCAGGTGTGGGTGTGAACGGGACCGCCCCATTCCTGCCGCCTTCGACGTGCCCCGCCGGCCGGCCACCCACAGGTCTACGTGGCTATCCTCCCTCCTGCCCAAACACACGTCCCCAGCCGTCACCTGCCCACCCACCCGCGCATCCCCACACCCTTGTGGGCCTGGCTTTCGGGAAATCACAATTTGGGGGGAGAGCAGTCCCACCAGGGCAGGCCCCGGAGCCCGGCTGGCGGGGCTGACGCATGCGGCAGGACCTCCCGTGTCCATCTCTGTGCCCCCGCATCTCCACCTCTGCCCGACTCTCTCTGTCTCACTCGTCTCTCGCTGTGTCTCTTGACTGCCACCGTCTCTCTGTCTCTGTCTCCCCCCGGGTCTCTGCGGCTCGCGTCTCACACTCCCGCCCCCGCAGCCCGAGATCCTAGCCCGCCCGGGAACTCGGCTGACTCACCGACACGCCCCGCGAGACAAACACACGCGCGGAGGCCGAGCGCAGTCCTGCACGGC
>NW_012104510.1:473467-475091 GCF_000951045.1 Mandrillus leucophaeus
CGAGGGCGGACGGGGGACCGGCTGGGCCGGTCCCTCCATGGCGGGCATGGCCAGGCGGGGTGGCCTCGGGCCGGGGCAGAGGCCTGGCTCTGCTGCGTGACCTGGGACAGTCGCTACCTCTCTCTGAGCCTTGGTTTCCCCAGCTGGACAGCGATGGGGGTGAGGGCTAGCCGAGGGCTCTCCTGCCCTTCGTACATTCGCCGGTCACTAGTCGGGCACCTTGTGGGTGCTGTGCTCGGCACGGGGGACCCAGTGGTGACAGAGATGCCCACCCTCCCGGGGCTCCCAGAGCAGAGGCGCGCAGCAGTTAGACACAGGAACAAGGGCCCAGGTGGGTGCGCAGAACAGTGAACAGCGGTGTTGGGAGACGCCTTGCCAGGGGAGGGGAGGCGCAGGGCGAGGAAGGGGCCAGGGGAGATGGTGACACAGACACCCCAGAACCACCACCTCAAAGACGTTCCCGTGTGCCCTGGAAGGTCGGGCCTGGAGGCCACCCCGAGGAGCTTGTACTTTGACAGGGAGCTGGCCGGGCACACGGGGAACTGTGCAGCCGGCTGAGGAAGCGGCAGGCACCCAGGCTGGGGTCGGCAAGTGTGGGTGAGGAGTGGCGGCCGGGCCCAAGGTCCTTGTTGGACAAGACACTTTGGCTCAGGGTGGGGCAGGTGAGCCCTGGGCCACCCACAGACGACGGGGTCCGCATCTGGCTCTGCCACTCCCTGGCCTCAGTTGGCCTCTCTGTGATGTGGGCTGCTGAGTGGGTTTGGTAGGACAGCAGGCATACAGTCGGCGCTCAAGCATGTCTGTGGTGTGCCACTCCAGGCCACTGCCAGTCTGGCCTCCAGTCCGGAGCTCTGAGTCCCAGTGACTGTGCGTGGGCTGAGCCGCTGAGCTGTGAGGGCCGGGGCTGGGGCTCCCTGGGGTGGTGCTTGTCGCTGGCTCATTGATGGTCAACAGCGGCCCGGACAGGCCCTGCCCGCTCTGACTCCCACATCCCAGGAACCCTCTGCCAACCTTCCTCGTGGTGTTCCTGCCCCTGGTGTCCCCCTGGATGTCTGGGACCTCCCCCCTCAACATACACACGGATGCTGCCCTCGCGCTGGGTTGCAGGGACAGCGCTGACCTGGCCTGGTGGACTCTCCCACGGGTCCTCGTCGATCCCTGCACTCCCTCCAGCACGAGGGGGCCGTCCTGCTCCTCGTTCCCTCTGCCTGCTCCTCGCTCCTCCTTCACATGCTGGGGGGCTCCTGGTGTCAGTCATGGCCTTGGGGGGCTCCTGGGTGTCCATCGTGGTCCTGGGTGGGCTCCCGAGTGTCTGTCATGGTCAGGAGGGGACTCGTGGTCCTGGGGGGTCTTCCTGGTGTCTGTCGTGATCCTGAGGGTCCTGCACGAAGCACGGTGGACAGCAGCGGTGCTGGGGGGTGAGCCAGTGCCAGCGTGAGTGGCTGTGAGCCAGCGAGGCCCTCCCCCAACCCCCGCCTCCCCCAGGCATCTTGGAGATCCGCTCTGTACACGTGGGCGTCGTGGTCATCAAAGCAGTGTCCTCAGGCTTCTACGTGGCCATGGACCGCCGGGGCCGCCTCTACGGGTCGGTGAGTGCCAGGCAGGGCCGGGCGGCACGGGCGGG
>NW_012104510.1:476491-483719 GCF_000951045.1 Mandrillus leucophaeus
GGCTGACGCCTCAGTGCCCCTCACATCACCCGGGAAGGGCAGAGGCTGACGCCTCAGTGCCCCTCACATCCCCCGGGAAGGGCAGAGGCTGACGCCTCAGGGCCCCTCACATCCCCCGGGAAGGGCAGAGGCTGACACCTCAGGGCCCCTCAGATCCCCCGGAAAGGGCAGAGGCTGAGGGCAGGAGCCGTGCTGGGTGCCGGGCAGGCCTGGGGCTTCATGCCGCTGTCCTGCGGGACGTGGGGAGGGCTGCTTGTCGGGGTGGGGGCGCCCCCACCTGTGCCCAGCGCCCTCCTGACATCCTGAATCCGCTGGGACATCTGCCTGCAGCGCTGGGAGTCAAACTCCAGCCAGAGAAAAGGGCAGAGCCAAGAGCCCAGGTCCACCGCAGCCCCGCAGCCTCGAGCCAGGCAGCCACACCCTGGGCCCGTCTCCCCTTCTGTGTGTGGGTGACAGCACCATAGCCCTGGTGAAAGGGACAGTCCCCGGGGACGGCCAGGGCTCCACCCCCAGCCGCCGCCTTCCACATAAACGCAGGAACACTGGGCCGGGGCACTTGCTGGGAGGCGCTGAGCAGCCTGACGGGAAAACCCTTCTGTGAAGGGAGGGTCGTGCCCGGCCAGAGAGCCTCTGCGCACCCTGCAGAGAAGGGGGCCCTGCCCCAGGGGACACCCGGCGGCCCCAGGGGACACTTTTGGCTGGCATGGAGCAGGTGGAGGCCAGAGCTGCGCCCAGGATGACCCCAGGCTGTCAGCGTCGGGAGATCTGCACACATGGACCAGCTCAGAGGCCGCTGCCATTTGAGCTCTGTTGCCGGGTCCACGGCTGAAATAGAACTTGCTGGCACCCCACGCAGGAACCTAACGTGTGCCTCAGAGAAACAGGTCAGCAGGCCGGGCGCGGTGACTCACGCCTGTAATCCCACCACTTTGGGAGGCCGAGGCAGGCAAGTCATGAGGTCAGGAGATCAAGACCGTCTGGATCAACATGGTGAAACCCCGTCTCTACTAAAATACAAAAAATTAGCTGGGTGTAGTGGCGCATGCCTATAATTCCAGCTACTTGAGAGGCTGAGGCAGGGGAATCGCTTGAACCCGGGAGGCGGAGTGAGCTGAGGTCGTGCCACTGCACTCCAGCCTGGGCGACAGAGCGAGATTCCATCTCAAAAAAAAGAAAGAAACAGGTCAGCAGTTGTTTCTAAAACGGAGCGTGAAATGAGCAGGCAGTCCAGCACGTCCCGGGGCAGTGAAATCCCCGGGGCAGCGAAATCCCAGTTCACACAGAGGCCTCAGCAGCTCATTCACAAGCCCAAGCCTGGGTGCCCCGGTGTCCTCAGGCAGCGAGGTGGGGGCTGCACAACAGAGAGAGGCGGCCTGGGGGCACAGAACCAGCCACTCTCCAGGAAATTGCCAGCAGTGAAAATCAGCCAACTCCAAACTGTTGCAAACTGTGCTTCCGCTTAGGAAGCACTCCTGAGAGGCAAGGCGATGGGGAGAGGACGTCCCACCTCCTGTCATGCAGCAGGCTCCTGGGGCGGGGAGGGCACCAGGGCGGCCACTTCTCACCACTGTCTGATCTGTGAGCACTGCGGCCTCACAGCCCCCACCAGGGTGCCAGTGTCCTCAGGGCCCAGCGCCCCTGAGGCTCATGCCTGAGTGGGGCGACCTGATCGGTCCTGCTCCTCCGGCCACCCCGGCCACCCCACGGGAGGGAAGTCCCAGCCTCACAGGCAGGCACACACCCGGCAGCATCTCTGACAACGGCCGTCCAGTTCGAGTCCCCAGGCCTCGCAACCGCAAGCCTCACCTGCCCAGCCCTCCCCTCCAGCTCCAACTCCACTCCCAAGGACCAGCACGGACACACAGAACCCAAGCGTCGCCCCGCTGAACGCCTCCTGACTCAAAACTCCATCTTCCAACACGAAAACGGCGCGAGGCTCCGCCTTTCCAGCAGGAAAACGGCTCGGCCAGGGCACTGTGACCCAGAGCGGGCGGCCTGGCCTGTCGCGCAGACCTGGGGCCTAAAACACAGTTGTTCTCTTAGTCTGGAGATCAAGGACAATGCAAGGTGACTTCCCCACCTCGGTGGCCTCCATGCAACCTCGTCTTCGGGTGCTGGGTACGTTACCTCGTGAGGTGCCGAGTCCGCGGGTCCCGGAGTTGGGATGTGCACACCCTCAGGGTTGGCACTCTGCCCTGGCGGCCACAGCCATGAAGTCCCAACGCTTCTCTAGGCTCCACGACCCCAGAGGGCGGCCACCAGGAGGGCTCACCACGGCGTTGCGGTAGCAGAAGTCCAGCAAGTGCCCTGGGCACGGTCAGAACAGGTGGGATCCGAGTTACCTGGCCAAGGGGGCCGACGCAGACACGTCGCGGGACACGGTGAAGAGGGCGGTGTGGAGCGGAGCGGAGGGCGGGAGTCTTTGGAGAACAGGTGGGGGCGTGGGGCACGCACCTCCGGCTCACAGGAGCCGTCCGCAGTGGAAGGACACGGGTGGTCCTGCTGGAGTCCTCTCCGTTATCCGTCTCCATCGTCTGAGTCTTTGGTCTCAGGGTTGTGGATCCTCAGCAACTGAGACGAACCCACCGTCCTGGCCCCCAGCCCACACGTCCCCAGGCCTTGCCCCAGCTGGCTGCACCCCAGGCCAGGCATCCAGCCACCTTGAGCAGTGGGGTCTGGCTCCTCAGAGGGGCCAGGAACCCGCGTAGCTGCGGTGGAAGCCTGAGGTGCGACCGAGGGTGAGGTGGAGGTGCTGGCCCCTGGTGCTTTAACAGTGGTGTTTCTGGTTTTATATTTCACGACCCGGTGTCACCGCCACCCTACCTCGCCAGCAGCCCTCCTGGGCTTAACCTCGGGGGAGCGGGCTTGCTAGTAGGTCCTGGGCGCCAGGCCCTGCAGGAGGCACAGGCCCCTGGAGACAGGACCGGGCTGTGCGGAGCCCAGCCAGCCTCCCAGCTTGGCCCTTTCCCGACACATGGGCGCAGAAGGAAAGCCACAGCACCGGCTTCTCTTTGTAAGTAGTGTATTTTAAATAGCTTTCAAGATACACATATTTTTTCCTTTAAAAAAGTCTGTTGGAGCAATTTTGTTCTTGAATTTTGCTGGTCATCCTCATGGTCCCGAGCCCCCGAACTCCGGGTCGTGGAGGCGGCCGAGGGGAGGCCGGGGGCCCACGCAGCCTGTCCTGGCGGCACCTGCAGCACTGTGGGGCAGCTGCGCCCCGTCTTTTGCCACAAATCATGCATGGCCGCCGTGTGAGCTAAAACGTCCATTTATTTCAAAGCAGTAATAATTTAAAATTATAAAAATCTTTCCACCGCTGAACGTTTAGAGGGTGAGGTTAGACAAAGGACGGGGAGGCTGGGGACGCCCCAGCGGGGACCATGTGGCCCACGCCTTCCCGAGCCAGGGGGCCAGTGGGCCGGGCCCGGATCCTGCCCTGGAACAGGCGGGACCTGCAGCGCTGACCAGCCAAGCGTGGCCCACCGGGGCACCAGTCCGTGGGTGCCGTGTGGCGCCGGCTGCGGGTGGCTGGGAAAGGACCCGTGCTTTCCCGGCGGCCGACGCGGGCTCACGAGTTGCCTGTGGCGTTCTCGTTGCTGGGCGAGCTGGAGGAGGAGGAGGACGACGAGGAGGAGAAGCTCACCCCAGTGAGGCCCGGGGGGTTCGTGGCCGTGTTCTGTCCCGTGAGGCTTTTTCGGCAGACGGGGCAGCTGTCGTGCTTTGTGGGGACAGAGGCGGGGACGGGAGAAGGGGCAGGTTAGAGGCGGGAGGGCCGCGGTCGGGGGGGCGGGTGGGCAGGGCACTCACCTGCTCCAGCCAGGGCACGATGCAGCCGTCGTGGAACAGGTGGTTGCAGGGCAGCTGCCGCACACGCTCACCCAGCGCGTAGTCGTCCTTGCACACAGGGCACTCGAGCCCGGAGCCTGCGGGAGTGTGTGGCTGCGGTCACAGGGGGCACAGGGGGCCTGCCGAGCCTTCAAGGGCGGGCTTCTCCACTGCCTCAGTCAGAGGCCACCCCTGAGCCCAGTGAAGGGAGAAAAGCCATGTGTGCGCCCCCCCGGGCCGTCAGAGGGAACCTGGACAGAACCCTCTCCTCCCAGCCGACCTTCAGGAAAATGCCAGAGGCCGGGCGCAGTGGCTCAAGTCTGTCATCCTAGCACTTTGGGGAATCAAGGTAGGAGGATCACCTGAGGTCAGGAGTTCCAGACCTGCCTGGCCAATATGGTGAAACCCCGTCTCTACTGAAAATACAAGTATTAGCCGGGCGAGGTGGCGACTGCCTGTAATCCTGGCTACTTGGCAGGCTGAGCTCTCATACCTACGTGCTCCTCGGTGACGGGGACGGTGGGGAGGGCCTGGATTTTCTCTTTATCTGCCGGTGGGGGGCCCGTGTTTTCAAACTGATTGAGGAGCTGAAAGACAAGAGGCGAGAGTGCCGGGAGCTCCTCGGGGGCCCGGCCCGGGGCTCTGAAACGCGAGGCTGCAGGACCTGCAAAAGCACCGAGGCCGCATTTGTCCTGGGCCCTGGCCCCTTGGAGCCCGCCCCGGGTCGGAGGTCACTGCGGAGCCCACGTGGCCCCCCGCTCCTGGGTCCCCTGACGGCAGAATGGGGTGGGCCGTGCTCCGGCTTGTGGGCTGCTGTGAGGGTCAGGTCCTGCCAGTGACAAAATACTCCAAGGGCTCCCAGCAAGGCTGAGATGGGCGGTGCCTGGAAGCAGGTCGGGGCGCGACCTCTTGGGAGAGGGACCGCGTGGCCTCCCGAGCACGGGACTGTGGCTGTGGGTGAACCCTCCGCGCGGTTCCGCTACAATGTTCCGCGTGAACACAGGAGAACTCCCAAGGGTGCCAAGACTCAGAAATGGCAGGAGGAAGGCCGGAGCTGCCCCGTGCCTGCCAGAGCGCGGAGGCTGCGCCCGCGTCCCCCTTGACCTTTGTGGGCTTCCTGGGTCTGGGCAGTGGGGCAGCTCCCAGGGACAGGCAGCCCAGCCCACCCCCAGCAGGCACTCGGGGCCGTGGCCACGCTGTACCTGTGTGATGATGGCGTCCAGGCCGTTGGCCCCCCAGGCGTAGTCCATAGGGTTTGAGTGCAGGACTCCCCTGGAGGTGGAAGGTGGGGTTCGAGTGGCTGATGGGCAGCTGGGGCAGGTGTGTCTGCCCACCTACTCACCAGGGACCCAGGCTGGGGATGGGGACAGACACCCCCACCCACTCACCAGGGACCCAGGCTGGGGATGGTGGCAGGCGTGATGATGCCATTGACAAGCTGCTGGATGATCCTGAAACAGAGGGGGCCAGTCATGGGGTGAGGCCGCCCCACGCACAGGGAGGCGCCAGGCCTGCCCAGGTCCGTGGTAAGCACCAAGGGCAGGACCAGCATCAACTTCTAAATTAGCTTCTATTGGTTTACTTTACCATGAACCAGGGTCTCGTTCTGATGCCCAGGCAAGAGCGCAGAGGCTCGATCTTGGCTCACTGCAGCCCCGACCTGCTGGGCTTAGGTGATCCTCCCGCCTCAGCCTCCCAAGCAGCTGGGTCCACAGGAGAGCTCCACCACTCTCAGCTATTTTTTTCTTTTTTTTTTTTTTTAAGATGGAGTTTTGCTCTTGTTGCCCAGGCTGGAGGGCAGTGGCGCAATTTTGGCTCATTACAACCTCTGCCTCCCGCGTTCAAGTGATTCTCCTGCCTCAGCCTCCTGAGTAGCTGAGATTACAGGCATGCGCCACTGCACCCGGCTAATTTTTGTATTCTTAGTAGAGATGGAGTTTCATCATATTGATCAGACTGGTCTCAAACTCCTGACCTCAGTGATCTGCCTGCTCAGCCTCCCAAAGTGCTGGGCTTACAGGTGGGAGCCGTTTTTTTTTTTTCTTTTGAGACGGAGTCTCGCTCTGTCGCCCAGGCTGGAGTGCAGTGGCCGGATCTCAGCTCACTGCAAGCTCCGCCTCCCGGGTTCACGCCACTCCCCTGCCTCAGCCTCCCGAGTACCTGGGACTACAGGCGCCCGCCACCTTGCCTGGCTAGTTTTTTTGTATTTTTTAGTAGAGACGGAGTTTCACCATGTTAGCCGGGATGGTCTCGATCTCCTGACCTCGTGATCCGCCCGTCTCGGCCTCCCAAAGTGCTGGGATTACAGGCTTGAGCCACCACACCCGGCCTAGTTTTTTAAAATTAGAGACGGGACCTCCCTATGTTGCTCAGGCTGAGCTTAAACTCCTGTCCTCAAGGATCCTCCCTCCTCGGCCTCCCGGCGCACTGGGACTACAGGGCTGAGCCACCGTGCGGCGACATCAGCCACTTTGAACGATGGCATTTCCAGCAGGGGAGACACACAACCATAGAAGGATCAACCGCCAGGAGAGGGGAGGCCCGGGCTCTGCTCCACCAGCAGCGGGGCCCAGTGAAGGCTCGCCCAGGCTCTGGTCCGGGCCCAAGGGCAGGACGGTGTTTGATGATACACATGTGAACAGCAGTCCCCAGAGTACGTGGGCCTGGCAGGCGCGCTGCGCCCCGCTCTGTGGTCAATGCACACGCCCTGGACCAGCACACTTCTGTCTATGAAGGGCTGTGTGGGGCCCCCACTCCCAGTGGGTCACAGACCGAGGCTCTCAGAGAGTGTGGGGGTCACGGGGCTGGAGCACCTGGCCGGGCGGCCTCTCCAGAGAGCCTTCGGATGACGCCACACTTCCGTGGAACACGTGCTGCTGAATTCTAAAAACCAGAACTTCCGACCTCACGGCGTGGGGCCCTCGCGGCCACCCCCGGGGCCCCCTCACCCTTCCAGCGTGGGGACGCCTTCGTGCCGGCCGGTGGCCCGCCGCGTGGTGAGGCGGGCGCGGGGCTGCCGGGCGCCGTACCGGTGCCGGGACGGATGGTCTCTCTCCCGCCGGCTCTCAGGGTCCCTGCCTTCGTCAGCCTGCGCCCCAGGAGGGAACGTGGGGATCTCAAAGCTGTCATCGAAGATGCCGAAAGCAAACTGTCCGTAGCCCTGCGGCAGCGTGAACAGGTGCTGATCCACGTGCTGAGGAGAGGAGGGGGCGTGACCTTGGGGCTCAGGCTGGTGCAGGGGAGAGGAGGGGGCGTGACCTTGGGGCTCAGGCCGGTGCAGGGGAGAGGAGGGGGCGCGTGACCTCGGGGCTCAGGCCGGTGCAGGGGAGAGGAGGGGGCGCGTGACCTCGGGGCTCAGGCCGGTGCAGGGGAGAGGAGGGGGCGTGACCTCGGGGCTCAG
>NW_012104510.1:486234-487043 GCF_000951045.1 Mandrillus leucophaeus
TGGGGACAGACACCCCCACCCACTCACCAGGGACCCAGGCTGGGGATGGGGACAGACACCCCCACCCACTCACCAGGGACCCAGGCTGGGGATGGTGGCAGGCGTGATGATGCCATTGACAAGCTGCTGGATGATCCTGAAACAGAGGGGGCCAGTCATGGGGTGAGGCCGCCCCACGCACAGGGAGGCGCCAGGCCTGCCCAGGTCCGTGGTAAGCACCAAGGGCAGGACCAGCATCAACTTCTAAATTAGCTTCTATTGGTTTACTTTACCATGAACCAGGGTCTCGTTCTGATGCCCAGGCAAGAGCGCAGAGGCTCGATCTTGGCTCACTGCAGCCCCGACCTGCTGGGCTTAGGTGATCCTCCCGCCTCAGCCTCCCAAGCAGCTGGGTCCACAGGAGAGCTCCACCACTCTCAGCTATTTTTTTCTTTTTTTTTTTTTTAAGATGGAGTTTTGCTCTTGTTGCCCAGGCTGGAGGGCAGTGGCGCAATTTTGGCTCATTACAACCTCTGCCTCCCGCGTTCAAGTGATTCTCCTGCCTCAGCCTCCTGAGTAGCTGAGATTACAGGCATGCGCCACTGCACCCGGCTAATTTTTGTATTCTTAGTAGAGATGGAGTTTCATCATATTGATCAGACTGGTCTCAAACTCCTGACCTCAGTGATCTGCCTGCTCAGCCTCCCAAAGTGCTGGGCTTACAGGTGGGAGCCGTTTTTTTTTTTTCTTTTGAGACGGAGTCTCGCTCTGTCGCCCAGGCTGGAGTGCAGTGGCCGGATCTCAGCTCACTGCAAGCTCCGCCTCCCGGG
>NW_012104510.1:488336-498608 GCF_000951045.1 Mandrillus leucophaeus
GGCTCAGGCCGGTGCAGGGGAGAGGAGGGGGCGCGTGACCTCGGGGCTCAGGCCGGTGCAGGGGAGAGGAGGGGGCGTGACCTCGGGGCTCAGGCCGGTGCAGTCTGCCAGGGGCACTAGGGCACAAAGACAAAAGAGAAAGCAAGACGGGCCCTGCTGGGTGCTGGGTGGGAGGGAGGCGGGAATTGGGCAGAGCCTGCCTGGCTGGTGTGAGCCGCCTTGACGAAGTCTCACTTTCATCAGCCCCAACTGAGCAGCGTGGGCCACCCCAAGACCCAGCCCGGGCCCCTGGAGGGATGAATGTCCTCTGCTGTGTGGGCAGGGAGAGCCCAGGGAGGCAAGGTGGGGACAGGCTGGTGCTCGAGGCCCCGAGCAAGGCCGACAGGATCAGGAAGCACGAGGGGTGGGCGACTCACCTCCAATGGTGGCCGGCTCTGGTCCGTGGGGGCTGTGGAGGGGGCTGAACCATTTTCTGTGCTCCTGGGAAGACAGTGAGTGTCAGCAGCGCTGGCTGCCCCGTGTCCCCATGCGCCAGGCGCTCCCTCCCCTCAAAAGCCTGTGTTGGGAGAGTGGCACTGTCCCCAGCACTGCTTCCCACCTGCCACCGCCCCAGCATTTGGCACCATAACCTGCCGCTTCTTCCCTCGCCAGTAAACCACAGGTTTCTCTGGAAACCAGTGCAGACACCAACAACCTCCTGAGCGTGAGGATGTGGGTGGGGCCCCCGTGGCCCCTTCCCCGGAGGGCCTGGGTCACCAGATCCGTCGCCAAGGCTGAGGGAGGTGAGCGGCTGCACAGGTCGCCAGCACTCCCCTCCGGCCCGGCCCTCACAGAAGGGAACGGCACGCTGCTGCCTGCACAGAGGAAAGGGCTCCCAGAGCCACGGACGCCAGGGCCTGCCAGCCACACACTCGGGGGGCTGGATGCCAGCACAGCCCCCACGCCTATGGCAGCTGAGGCCCGGCAGGCTCTCCCAGCCTCTTGAACTGGGGGCTGCATTACCTGGTCTCTTCCGGAAGCTCCTCGATGAAACCAGACTCGCATCTTGGACAGATATAATCCTGTGGGAGAAAACAGGAGGCCGGGTCACGGCGACGCCTGGCATGACCTGCAAAAACCCCTCAGGGGTGAGGACAGAGGGGCTCCGGACCCAGTGGTCTCTGGCTGGCCAGGGTGGCTCCCAACCTGTGGTCCTGGAGGGCAGCCGAGGGGACCTGGCCTCTGCCGGCCACCTGCTGACCCTTTGGTGGTACCCGGCGATCTGATGCCCCACCATAACGGGCATCACCAGCGCCTGGGCACCTACTCACACAGGTGGCACCACTCGGAGGGATGCCCCGATATCCCTTTTCCAGAATGCTCTGGCAGCCCTGCACACAGCTCGTTCCCCTGGCTGGGGGGAGGCCACATCCCCACTGGCCACACCCCTGCAAGACCTCATTCCCAGGTCCCCCTAGAGCCAAGGACAATGCGAGGCCAACACGGTGATGTCCCAGAGGAGAAATGAGGACCCTGCCAGGGGACAGCCGCGTGTGAGCCCCAAACCCACGTTCACGGTTCCCCAGCACCAGCCTCAAGCCACAGCCATGCCGAGGGTGGATGCCATCCCCTGTGGACCTCACACTGCAAAGGGATCCCCAGGGCTGGAAGGGCCTGCTGGAGGCACTGGCTCACGGGGCAGACCCCTCATGGATGGCTGGGCCCCTGGTGATGGTGGAGCGGGCCGAGCATTCGTGGGGCCTGGGCTGAAAAGCGTGTGCTGCCTCCTGGTCTTACGAGGAGCTGGGCAGATGCCGATGCAAGCTTCGCACAGTCTGCAGAACTGGAAACCGGAAGCCAAATCAACCTCTCTCTAAACGACCCCGCGGGCTCAAGTACTCCATCGCAGCGACGTGAAAACAGCCTCACACGGCACGTGTCATCACAGAAAGGGCTCGAACAGGGATCCCGAGATCACCGCCAGGTAACACCGACAAAAACAGGGAGACGAGGCTCCCACGGTCCATGGGGTACTGCTGTGAGGGGAGCCAAGGCAGACCCCAGGCTCTGGGGACACAGGTTCCCCAGGGGCTGTACAGTCCCAGCGGGGCGGGGGCTGGGACCTGGTCAGCTGTGGTCCCCTCTCCAGCAAGCAAGATCCCGGCCTCACCCGCTGACTCTGGGGAGAAACGGGGGTCTGGCGGGCAGTGCTCGAGGGGAGGGCCGACAGCTGGGTCCCTGCCCACACCACACGGTGCCCGCCTCAGCTGCTCCTGCCACTGAAGCACATGCTGGGTGGGGAGGGACTAAGGCCAGGGCGAGCGAAGGATGCCAGATGCACGCGAACCCACCGTGAGGGCAGAGTAAAGACGCACCATCTACAAATATAAAAAAAGTGCTGCCGGCTCCTGGTGAGGCCGGCAAGCAACACACGCTTTTCAGCCCAGGCCCCACGAATGCTCGGCACACTCCGCTATCACCAGGGCGCGGTGGCTCAGGCCTGTAATCCTGGCACTACGGGAGGCCGAGGTGGGCAGATCACCTGAGATCAGGAGTTGGAGACCAGCCTGGCCAACATGGTGAAACCCTGTCTCTAATAAAAATACAAAAATAGGCCAGGCGTGGTGGCGGGCGCCTGTAGTCCCAGCTACTGGGGAGGCTGAGGCAGGAGAATGGCGTGAACCTGGGAGGCAGAGCTTGCAGTGAGCCGAGATCGCGGCCACTGCACTCCAGCCTGGGCAACAGACCCAGACTCCATCTCAAAAAAAAAAAAAAAAAAAAAATTGCTGGCCGGGGTGGTGTCTCCCACCTGTAATCCTGGCACTTTGGGAGGCCGAGTGGATCACCTGGAGTGAGGGGGCCAGGTCGTAGGTTGAGGGGGAGCCCATCTGGGGGACTTCTGGGTGATTTGGGTGGATCACCTGAGGCCAGGAGTTCAAGACCAGCGTGGCCAACATGGAGAAACCCCGCCTCTACTAAAAATACAAAAATTAGCCACGTGTGGTGGCGGGCACCTGTAATGCCAGCTACTCAGGAGGCTGAAACAGGAGAATTGCTTCAACCCGGGAGGCAGAGGCTGCAGTGAGCCAAGATTGCGCCATTGCACTCCAGCCCGGGCGACAGAACGAGACTTCATCTCAGAAAAAAAAAAAAAAAAGAAAAAAGAAAAAGAAAAAGAAAAGACAGCCCAGGCCAGGTGCAGCTCACGCTTGTGATTCCAGCACTTTGGGAGGCCAAGGTGGCCTAACTGTCTAACGCTGTGTGGCCTTCTCTGTCTGGCGTCTCTCACTGGACATCACGTCCTCAAGATGCATCCCCACCCCCGTGGCCTGGTCTGGGCCTCGCTGCTTTCCGTGGTTGAGTCGTGCTTGAGATCACTTGAGGCCAGGAGCTTGAGACCAGCCTGGCCAATGTGGCCAAACCCCATCTCTACAAAACCAAATTAGCTGGGTGTGCTGGGGCAGGTCTGTAGCTGCAGCTACTAGGGAGGGGGAGGCAGGCAGGAGGGGGAGGCAGGAGGCAGGATGGCTTGAGTCCAGGAGGTCGAGACTGCAGTGAGCTGTGGTCCCACCATGGCACTAGCCTGAGTGACAGAGCCAGACCCTGTCTCTAAAAAAAAAAGAAAGGGAAAGAGAAACAGATAACCCAGCCGAAAACGGGCAAAGGACCGGCACAGGACACGCCTCCAAACCGCGCACCGGGAAACGCAGCCGGCCAGCCCCGGCGAGACGCCACTTCCCGGGGCCGGCGAGGACGAGATGCGAGACCCCATCCAGGCCTGCTGGGAGCCCAGAAGCCCCCCAGATGGAACGACCCCACGACCTGCGAACAGTCCCCTCACTCCAGGCACACACCCGAGAGAAACGAAGACACCTGCCCACACACGTTTACGGGGCCAGAACGAGCAGGTGAGTGTCCATCGTCGTCGCCGACAGGTGGGAGCAGCTCCAGTGCCCACCGGAACCTCAGAGCACGACTCAACCACGGAAAGGAGCGAGGCCCAGACCAGGCCACGGGGGTGGGGATGCATCTTGAGGACATGATGTCCAGTGAGAGACGCCAGACACAGAAGGCCACACAGCGTGTGATCCCATGTCTGTGAAATGTCGAGGACAGGCCGAGCCGCAGAGACAGTACCGGCGCCTGGCGGAGGGGACGGGCAGCGACGGCTGACGGGGACGAGGTGGGTTTCTTTTTGAGGCCGTGAGAATGCTCTGGAATTAGACTGTGGTGGTGGTTGCACAACTTTATGAACATACCACAAACGCTTCACCGGGTGGGTTGTGTGGTGTGTGAAAACACGGAGATAAAGCTATGAAAATACATGGGCCAGGCGACTGTGGTCCCAGCTGCTCGGGAGGCTGAGGTGGCAGGATCTCTTGAACCCGGGAGGTGGAGGCTGCAGTCAGCCAAGATTGTAGCAACAAAGTGAGGCAGTGTCTCAAAAAAAAGGGGGGGGCTGGGTGTGGTGGCTCACACCTGTAGTCCTAGCACTTTGGGAGGCCAAAGTGGGCAGATCACTTGAGGTTAGGAGTTTGAGACCAGCTGCGCCAACATGGTGAAACCCCGTCTCTACTGAAAATACAGAAATGAGCCGGGCACGGTGGTGGCACCGGTAATCCCAGCTGCTCGGGGGCTGGCACAGCGTTCAGCCGCTCTGGTCCCAATGTGCCCAGCTCAGCCCCTCTGCATCACCTGGCTCTCTATCGGGCTCCGTCCAGGGCACAACGCACGGAAAGTTCCCGCCACCCACACTGCGGGCTCACCCAACCCGGCCACACACACACTCGTCTGCCCCAGCCCTGGCCTCCTCCTGGCCCCTGCTGTCCTGCCCGTAGTGGCCGTGGGACCTGGTGCCACAGCACGGTCCAGAACCCTCTCCCTGCAGCACCCACTCAGGAGTCGGGGCCTGTGCACGTCGGCCCTGCTGCTGGAATGCCCACCCCGGGTGGTTCAAAGGTCACCTCTCTGCTCCAAGCCTCCGCCCTGTCATGGAGGACTCACTCGTATCTGAAATCCGGCCGCCAAGGGCTGTGACCCAGCTCCTGGGTGTTGTCAGGGCTCTGGGCTGTCCCTCAGGCCCCTGGCCAGCCCCTCCAGGGCCACCAAAGTCCGCAACCGAGGCTCTGGTCACGAAGGCAAGTCACGGGTGGATCCCAGATATCCAGGGTAGAGGCCGAGCCTCTACTCTCAGGTGGTGGGAGGGGCTGGACCTGGAGGTCTCCAGCCACCCTCCTCCTCCAAGGGCACAGCCGAGAGGTCGCTTGATCTCATGTTAAATCGGAGCAGCCACAGGTAGAAACACCTGGGCAAGGGGGCCTGGTGGAGGAGCTGCCCCACCTTCTCCGGGGGCGGCACGCACTGGGGGTCCCCACAGAGGCCCCACTGGAGCCTCCGGTCCTAGCAGAGGATGGTGAATCCGCTCACCTCTCCCTCGGAGGACAGGTGCAGGAGGTAAGATCACTCCCCCCGACCACCCCCGTCATCACCATAGCAACAGCTAGCCAGGCAGCAAGGGCGGCAGGAGCCTGCCGGTGCCGGGCCCCACCCGTGCACCCCGAGGGGTGCGATGGCCTCATCCCTGGGTGGGACCTGGCAGGGCAGCGGGGGCCCTTCATCCACAGGGCCTGCATAGGGCCCATGTCCTGAGGGCCCAGGGCCAGGCGTGTGGAGGGGAGTGGGCTGGGGACCTGCAGGCCCCAGAGGACTGACTGCCTGGAGACAGTGACTCGGCCCCCATGGGCGGCAGGGCCCTCAAGGAGCTGTGCGCATCAGGAGACCCAGGGAGGAAGACAGCGCGGCCCTTGGCCCCGGTGGGAGCCCCCGTGTGGGGCAGGGCCCTCAGGGAGCTGTGCACATCAGGAGACCCAGGGAGGAAGACGGCGCGGCCCTCGGCCTTGGTGGGAGTCCCGTGCAGGCTACTGTTTTCCTAAAGGATGCCCAAAGCTTCCCGGCTCATCCACGGTGTATGGGCCCCACAGCCCCAGAGGCACGGACACGTGTGGCGCCTGCACCCCTTTCTTCCCGCCCTCAGCAGCTGCCACCACATCCCACATTCACAGTCTGTCCCTGGGCCCCACGCACCACGCACTCCCGGGACAAGCTGGGCGGACAAGGCATGAGCGAAGCCGCTGCCTAGACCCGCTGGGGCCCCGCCTCACACCCCAGCGGGTGCCTCGGCCCAGACCCCGAACTCTGCCTTCTCCTTCCCAGGTGGCTTCAGGCACCGCCACTAGGGACCGGAACCCCACACATGCCCGTCCGTGCCGGTGCCAGGGGTGCTGCAGCTCTCCTGAGGCTCGGGAAGGTCCTCGTGGTGGCAGAGTTCTGAGTGGGAGGAAATTCAGCACCAGCAGCTGCCTGAGGCAGACCCCTGCACCAGCTGGCCGGACAGAGAGGTCAGCCGACACCCACAGGTTCCCTGGGTATTGCTGGTGCCCGATCACAACACCAGGCTCCATGCTCACAGGGTGCTGCAGGGAGCCAGTTCCAGAGAACCCAGCTGTGCAGAGTCGTTTCAGGGTGCCGGCCGGACGCTCGCGAGGCAGGGCTGTTACTGTCACAGCATCTGGCACAACCACAGACACAGAGCAAGCAGCGGCCAGAGACAGACGCCGCACAGCCCCGGAAGACTCAGGTCCGGGCTGCTGGGGAGGCCAGAGACAGACGCCGCACAGCCCAGGAAGACTCAGGTCCGGTCTGCTCGGAAGGCCAGAGACAGACGCCGCACAGCCCAGGAAGACTCAGGTCTGGGCTGCTCAGGAGGCCTGGGAGGGCCAGGCCGCTGCAGGGACGAGGAGAAGACAGGGTGGGCTGGGGGGCAGCTGGGGAGACTTCCTGCCCGGCACCATCGGTGACACTGGCCACAGCAGCCCTCACTTTCCCGGTGGCTCCCCGCCCACGCCGCCTCTTCCCCACCCTGGGCAGCAGGGTCCAGCACCCCCACTGTCTTCTCACCACTCGGAGACACTGCAGAGGCCCTCAGGGGTGGGGGGCTCAGCAGGCAGAGCTGAGACCACCCTAGGAACCACCCAGAGACAGGGAGCTCAGGGACAGGGACGGCACCCAGGGCCACCTCCCTGCACCCGCCTGGCTCCCGGGGGCTCAGTGCCCTCAGCAGGTCCCTGCCCACCGGATGTTCTCGCCCACACCCTACAGTCACAGCACTGCACTCAGCACCTCCTCGGCAGGGTCGAGTCTGGGTCTGAGCAGCCGCCTGCGGCCTGAGCTCCAGCTGGCCTGTCTGGTTCCTGCCACCACACGCCCCACTCCGGCTGACGCTTCCTTTCCTTAGACACCCAGACGCTCTCGTCACTGCCTCTTTTTTTCTTTTTTTTTTCTCCCTGAAGGAGTCTTGCTCTGTCGCCCAAGCTGGAGTGCAGTGGCACGATCTCAGCTCACTACATCCTCCACCTTCCAGGTTCAAGCAATTCTCCTGTCTCAGCCTCCTGAGTAGCTAGGATTACAGGTGCCCGCCACCACACCCAGCCAATTTTTTGTATTTGTATTTTTATTTTTTTGAGACAGAGTCTCGCTCTGTCGCCCAGGCTGGAGTACAGTGGCGCAATCTCAGCTCACTGCAAGCTCCACCTCCAGGGTTCACACCACTCTCCCGCCTCAGCCTCCCGAGTAGCTGGGACTACAGGCGCCGCCACCACGCCTGGCTAATTTTTTGTATTTTTAGTAGAGACGGGGTTTCACCGTGTTAGCCAGGATTGTCTCGATCTCCTGACCTCGTGATCCGCCCGTCTCGGCCTCCCAAAGTGCTAGGATTACAGGCGTGAGCCACCGCGCCCGGCCAGTTTTTCGTATTTTTAGTAGGGACGGGGTTTCACCATATTGGCCAAGGCTGATCTCAACTCCTGACCTCAGGTGATCCGTCCACCCCAGCCTCCCGAAGCACCAGGACCACAGGCGTGAGCCACGCACCCGGCCTCGTCACCGCCTTTCGTGGGGGCAACTGTCGCCCCTGTGCCGTCGCCTGAGCCTCCGACTGCGAGTGTGGCTCCCCGCTCAGGGCACCCTCACAAGTCACCAGGAGAGCAGCCAGGTGCCGGCCACTCTGCACACACGTGCCCACCGGGTGCCATGGGGAGCGAGTCGTACCACCAAACCCACGTCGCAGGTGAGGAGACTGAGGCCCAGGCTGCCCAGCGGAGAGCGGCCCAGCCGCGTGGGTCCTCAGCCTGATCCCAGAGTCCAGGAAGGCAATGGAAGCCTGAAACAGCCCAGCTGCCTGGGGGAAGCCCTCGTGGGCAGGCGCACAGCCCACGGCAGCCAGGCAGCCAGTCTCCTCTGCGTCAGAGGCAGGCAGGAGTGTCCTGACAGCCAGCCCAGGTGTCTCAGCAGCAGCACCGCCGCCTCAGACTCAGCTGCCGCGCAAGCTCCCCATCGGCAGAGACGCCGTTTGGAGGGCGCTGGCTGTGGCTGGGGACTTTCCCCATTACCAGATTCGGAGCAGCCTTCCCTCCTTCCCGCCCCAGAACCAGGTGTGTCCATTTCCCAGCACAGAAAACTCGTTTTTGAGACAGCGTCTTGCTCGTCACCCAGGCTGGAGTGCAGTGGCACCATCACAGCTCACCGCAGCCTCCACCTGCCAGGCTCAAGCGCTCCTCCCACCGCAGCCCCCGCCCGGAGCTGGGACTCCAGGCGCGCAGCAACACACCCCACAAATTGTTTCAGTAGAGACAGGGTCTCGCCACGCACAAAGAAGTTCTGACACTACCACGCTGTCTACGGGCGCCTTGTTGCGTCCTGCTCCAAAGGCACAAGCAGGTGCCCTCTGGATCACCTGTGGGGTGGAGACAGGCAGTCCTGCGGCAGCCCTCCCTGTAGTTATTTGCTCTTAAGGAATTTACCAACGTCCATGATTAAATATTTGTCAATCGCTGTTCCATGCTGGCTCCCTGGCCAGCCTGTAAAGTCTGTGAGGGCAAAGACCACAACTACCTGTCACCACTGAGATCCTGTGACCACAGGAAAGCCTCGCCAGGCCCAGTGACAGTCAGAGGTCAGGGTCCTCCCTGTCCAAGGCCACCAGTCCTGTGCAGGCTCCAGGAGCAGCTAAGTGTGCAGCCAGGTCAGGGCAGCGTCGGCCCCCCCGCCACAGCCACCACTTCGGGCTTCCCGGGGGCCTCCCAGGGCCTGTCCCACGGCTCACAGCGGCTTCGAGGGGCTGCCCTGCAACTCACCCAGGCAGGCAGGCTGTCAGGCAACCAGCCCCTCCTGTCACGGCCAGTGGGGACAGGAAGCGGGAAGAAGCAGGAGCGAGACCCCTGGGAGACAGAGGAGCAAGGCAAGGCTCAGTCTCAGCCCCAGAGCCTTCACCCCACATCCGAGATTTCACTTTATTTGTTCCTCCTGCGGGGGAGGGGAAACCCGGTGGCTTCAGTAGAGAGGAAACCACACCTCTCTCTCCAATTCTGGGCCTGGCACTGCTGTCCTGCCATGCCCCACTCTAGCACTCGTTCCTCCTCTGTGACCCCAGCCAGGCGGCTTCTCCCGACTCCCTCCAGCCCCTTCCTGGGTCTCTGCACTGCTTGTTGGGGGCTTTGGCTCCCCTTAGGGGTCAAAGCGTAGCAACAGCCAGGCGGCAACGCACACAGAGAGCACAGTAAATCCTCAATGCCTGCAGTCTCTTCCCCTGGGCACGGGGTGGGGAGTCCAGACCCCTCCACCTCCTGCAGCTGCTCCCCTCAAGCTCGTCAAGCGGCTCCGGACTGAGCCGGCTCTGCCCCTTTCCTGCTGAGCCACCACAGGCCTCAGTTTCCCCATCTATCAAGCAGGCGTGGCTCGACTAAACCACCACTTCCCACGTCAGCCTGGGGAAGGGGAACACGGGTTAAAAATGCAGACCACCGCCGGCCACGGTGGCTCACACCTGTAATCCCAGCGATTTGGGAAGCTGAGGCAGGAGGATCGCTTGAGCCCAGGAGTTCAAGACCAGCCTGCGCAACACAGGGAGACCCTGTTCCTAACAATAATATTAAAAATACAGACTGCTGAGCCCATTCCACACCGACTGACTCCGAAACCCTGGAAAAGGGGCCTGGAAATAGCACGTCCGACCAGCACAGCTCCCACCTCCCCCAAGGTGACATCAGGGCCGCGTGGGGAACCTTGCCCTGAACGAGCAGGAAGTAGCACTCGGAACGCCCAGGCCCAGGGTCCTCCCGGGCGAGGGGTGGCTGTGAACACCTCGAGGAGGAGTGGGCTGCCCGGCCAAGCCCCGGGAGGGGAAGAACGCAGGCTCCGGTCACAAAGCCCCGCCGGCGGGCCGCGCTCGGACCCCGG
>NW_012104510.1:503123-508537 GCF_000951045.1 Mandrillus leucophaeus
GGGTGGGGCTTCCGACGGGGGCGGGGCCAAGTCCAGGCGGCGGAAGAGCCGAGGAGCGGGGCCTGCGCGAGGTGGAGTCGAGGCCCTCCTCGTCTCCCGAAGCTGCCAGGGTCCTCGTGTCCCTCAGTGCTTCCCTACCTCATCGCCTTCTCCCCTCATGATGCTTCAGCCCACTGTCCCCACTGTTCCTGGGGCTCGCCAGGCGCCCTCTCCCCGCCCCCTCCCGGTGCAGCGCTCCCCCAACCCCCACGTGGCTTTCTTCCAGGTCTTTGCTCAAATGTCAGCTTACAAGGGCTCCTCTGCTGCCCTCCTGCCCCGTGGCACCGTCAGGTCAGCTGCGCAGCGAAGGGATTGTTGGACCCACAGCAGCGCCTGACACACAGCAGGCATTCCCTCAGCGCTGTGGAATACAGGCAGACGGGGGCTCAGGGCGCTGCCTGGGCCTGGCTGGGACCCGTGGGGTCAGATAGAGGCTGAGGTCCGTGGCTTGTGGCCTTGTTTCCAAGATGCTCCGGAGGCTGACGGCCCAGGAGCCTCCCGGGTGCGGAGAGGGCAGGAAACCTAACCCCCACTTCCAAATTTAATCAGTAGACACGGTATCCACACCCAGCGCAGGCCAGGATCATGTCTGAGGTTCGTTCTGGCCCAATCATGCATGTATTTCTTTTTTTTTTTTTTTTAGACAGAGTCTGACTCTGTCACCCAGGCTGGAGTGCAATGGCACAGTCTCAGCTCACTGCAACCTCCGCCTCCTGGGTTCGAGCGATTCTCCCGCCTCACCCTCCCGAGTAGCTGGGACTAAAGGTGCGCGCCATCACACCGGCTAATTTTTGTATTTTTAGTAGAAACGGGGTTTCACTATATTTAGCCAGGCTGGTCTCGAACTCCTGACCTCGTGATCCACCCACCTTGGCCTCCCAAAGTGCTGGGATTACAGGCGTGAGCCACCCCGCCCGGCCTCATGCATGTATTCCTTTATTCACTCAACGCTCATTGAGCACCTACTGCATACCAGACCCTATGCTGAAGGCACGCAGAGACCCCCGGCCCCATGAGATTGGACCGGAGTATGGGACTCAGGGGTGACCCCAGCTCTGCCTCGGGAGAGAGGAAGGGCTTCCGAGGGGAAAGGACATTGGAACCAGGGCTTTGAGGGATGAACAGGATTTGATTGGAGTTGGACTTCCTGCAAAATGAGGCATTGGAGCCAGACTGTTGAGGAATTAAGAGTTGGAGCCCGTGCATTGAAGGGTTTTTTGTTTGTTTGTTTGTTTTGTTGTTGTTTGTTTGTTTTTTAGAGATGGAGTCTGGCTCTGTCGCCCAGGCTGGAGTGCAATGGCACGATCTCGGCTCACTGCAACCTCCGCCTCCCGGGTTCAAGTGATTCTCCTGCCTAAGCTTCCCGAGTCGCTGGGATTACAGGCCGGGCACCACCACCCCCGGCTAATTTTTGTATTTTTAGTAAAGAAGGGATTTCGCCATGTTGGCCAGGCTGACCTCAAACTCCTGACCTCAGGTGATCTGCCCGCCTCGGCCTCCCAAAGTGCTGGCATTACAGGCGTGAATCACCAAGCCCGTCCTGCATTTAGGGTTTTGAATGTCCGAGGTTGGCCTCCTTCCTGTCCGTCTTTTCAGCAGCGAGAATCCAGTCATTCCTGCTCTGACCACCAGAGAGCGCACGGGCCCCGTCCCTGGGAATCCAGGAAAAGCCCAGGCCGGGAAGGAGCAAGGCTTGCAGATTCAACACCAGGCCTCCCAGACCCAGCCCCTGCACCAGCCTTCGCGCTGCAGAAGTGTAGAAGGAGCAGCAGGCCTGGTTCAAAACGACACCAAACCACGAACTGGCTGTGTGTCCCTGGGCAAGTGGCTTAACCTCTCTGAGCAGGCAGCAGAACCTGAGGGTTTTCCGTTGGCTCGAGGCAGACGTCAGGACCCCTTGCACCTCCTCAGCCCTCCCTGTGCTCTGCTGCCTGCCCTGAGTCACCTGCCCCTCGCTGACCCCTCCCCAGCCTCACTGGCCGCCTTGGGTGGGTTGAGCAGTTTCCCACCTCGGGGCCTTGCAAGGCCATTCCCTCTGCGGGTAGTCCTTCCCCAAGTCCCCTCTCCTGCCCCTGCTTTTCTTTTCTTTTTCTTTTTTTTTTTTTGAGATGGAGCCCAGTCTGGAATGCAGTGGCATGATCTCAGCTCACTGCAACCTCCGCCTCCCGGGTTCAAGCGATTCTCCTGCCTCAGCCTCCCGAGTAGCTGGGATTATAGGCATGCGCCACCACGCCCGGCTAATGTTGTATTTTTAGTAGGGACGGGGTTTCACCATGTTGGCCAGGCTGATCTCGAACTCCCAACCTCAGGCGATCTGCCCACCTTGGCCTCCCAAAGTGCTGGGATTACAGGCGTGAGCCACCGCACCCGGCCCATCTGTGGGTTATTAATGGCGTCTCCCTGTATGTGAGGCCAATGCCCAGCGCACAGTAGGTGTTCAGTAGATTCCCAAATGCATGAACAGTTGGCGAGTGTCTACTGTGTGCTGGGCCCAGGCAGGTGCTGGAAACACAGTGGGAATGAGAAGGAATGTAGGGATTTTGTATCAAACTAAGCAGGGCGAAGTGGCTCACGCCTGAGACCAGGAGTTCAAGACCAGCCTGAGCAACATAGTGAGACCCTGTCTCTACACAAATAGAATTAGGCTGGGCACAGTGGCCCACGCCTGTAATCCCAGCACCTTGGGAGGCTGAGGTGGGAGGATTGCTTGAGCTCAGGAGTTGAAGACCAGCCTGGGCAACACGGTGAAACTGTGTCTCTACTAAAAATAAAAAAATTAACCAGGTGTGGTGACGGGCGCCTGTAATCCCAGTAACTCAGGAGGCTGAGGCAGGAGGATCACTTGACTGGGAGGCAGAGGTTGCAGTGAGCCGAGATCGCACCACTGCACTCCACCCTGGGCCACAGATGGAGATCCCCATCTTTTTTGTTTTGTTTTGTTTTGTTTGAGATGGAGTCTCGCTCTGCCGCCCAGGCTGGAGCGCAGTGGTGTGATCTCAGTTCACTGCAACCTCCGCCTCCCGGGATCAAGCGATTCTCCTGCCTCAGCCTCCTGAGTAGCTGGGATTACAGGCACCCGCCACCACGCCCAGCAAATTTTTCTATTTTTAGTAGAGACAGGGTTTCTCCATGTTGGTCAGGCTGGTCTTGAACTCCCGACCTCAGGTGATCTACCCGCCTCAGCTTCCAAAAGTGCTATGATTACAGGTGTGAGCCACCGTGCCCAGCGGAGACCCCATCTTTAAAAACAAAACAGAACAGAACAGAGGGCTCAGCACGTGCCAGGCCTGAAGTTTAATTCTCACAAAAGCTCCACGTCGTGGACACAATTTAACGGACAACACAGCAACACACAGGCCCCTCGGCCCCTCCTGCTGGCCACCCGGCCCCCGATCAGACCCAGGCCCCTCGGCCCCTCCACCTGCTGGCCATCCGGCCCCCAATCAGACCCAGGCCCCTCGGCCCCTCCACCTGCTGGCCACCCGGCCCCAGTCTAACCGTGGAGTGCGGGCCGGAGCAACCCAAGTGCCAGGCCAGTGTCTGTGTGCAACCCAGTGGCCCTGGGCTTCCAGGGCACTCCAGTGTCCATTTGCGACCAAGTGGTCACCTTGCTGCTGCCGGCGATGGGACAGACCTGGGAGCGGGACGCTGGGCACCCCCAGGCCCCTCTGAGGCTCTGAGAGACCCCCAAAGTCTCACCGGGTGCTGTGAGATGGGGATGCTGTTTCCCAGTCTCTCAGCACTTCCTTGGAACAGCTATGAAAGCAGATGCTTGGCTGGGCGCGGTGGCTCACACCTGTAAGCAGAGATCTCTTGACTCTCCTCTCTCCTGATCAGTTGTTTGGGTGTTGCTAACTTTGTTTTATTTTATTATTATATTTTTTTGAGACAGTGTCTAGCTCTGTCACCCAGGCCGGAGTGCAGTGGCACGATCTCGACTCACTGCAGCCTCCGCCTCCCAGGTTCAAGTGATTCTCATGCCCCAGCCTCCTGAGTAGCTGGGATCACAGGCACCTGTCACCATGCCCAGCTAACTTTTTTTATTTATGTATTTTTTGTAGAGACGGGGTCTCACCATGTTGGCCAGGCTGGTCTTGAACTCCTGACCTCAAATGATCTGCCCGCCTCAGCCTCCCACAGTGCTGGGATTACAGGCGTGAGCACCGTGCCCGGCCACTAACTTTATTTTAAATAATTTCCAAGATGCAGAAAAGCTGCAGGCGTACCACAAAGGGACCTGTGTGCCCTGAACCCCGACCCCATTATTCACAATTTGCCTCATTTATTTATTTTTGAAATGGAGTCTCGGTTTTTTGCCCAGGCTGGAGTGCAGTGGTACAATCTCGGCTCACTGAAGCCTCTGCCTCCTCTGCCTCCCTTGAACAAGGGATTAACCTGGCTCAGCCTCCTGAGTAGCTGGGATTACAGGCGTGCGCCACCACACCCGGCTAATTTTTGTCTTTCTAGTTGAGATGGGGTTTCTCCATGTTGGTTAGGCTGGTCTCGAACTCCTGACCTCAGGTGATCCGCCCACCTCAGCCTCCCAAAGTGCTGGGATCACAGGCGTGAGGCTAATTTGTTTTCAAATTTTTATTTTGTAGAGATAAAAACTTGCTATGTTGCCGAGAGTGATCTCCAACTCCTGGGCTCATGGGATCCTCCCACCTTGGCCTCCCAAAGTGCGGGGAGTACAGGTGTGAGCCACAGTACTTGGCCCCCCCTTTATCCCAAACACACCAAAAAGCAGCCTGCTGTTCCCTGAAGGCAGTAACACGTTGATCAGATTGACCAGCGGGCACCACCACCACCGCACACAAACGCACAGACTCACACCCTGCCCCGGGCCCCGCTGGCCACCCCTGGTTCCACACACATGGCACCCTGTTTCTCCCATTTCCTCTCACCAGGGACCTCGACAGATGTGGGCTTGGTTCCATGAGCTCTCCTGGCCCCTTTTTCAATTCAGGATCCCGTCCCCATGAACCCTGGGGGCCTTGGCCAACACGAACTGAGAGGACTCAAAGGAATGACATGGGCCATGCCTGACATTCTCAAAGGAATGTCAACACGGCTCATTCTCACGTCCCAGGCAGACCAAGCCCAGGTAGACCACGTCCCAGGCAGACCAAGCCCAGGCAGACCAAG
This sequence comes from Mandrillus leucophaeus, assembly GCF_000951045.1. Classification (NCBI taxonomy): domain Eukaryota; kingdom Metazoa; phylum Chordata; class Mammalia; order Primates; family Cercopithecidae; genus Mandrillus; species Mandrillus leucophaeus. The sequence goes on from NW_012104510.1 coordinate 508,308, forward strand.
CCCAGGCAGACCACGTCCCAGGTAGACCAAGCCCAGGCAGACCAAGCCCAGACAGACCACGTCCCAGGCAGACCAAGCCCAGGCAGACGAAGCCCAGGTAGACCACGTCCCAGGTAGACCAAGCCCAGGTAGACGATGTCTCAGGCAGACCAAGCCCAGGTAGACCACGTCCCAGGTAGACCACGTCCCAGGCAGACCACGTCCCAGGCAGACCAAGCCCAGGTAGACCA
>NW_012104510.1:509902-511422 GCF_000951045.1 Mandrillus leucophaeus
CCCAATAGCCAAGGGGGGGAGAGGGGGTGGCTATTGGTCCCCACCTCGCGGGGGGTGGCTCACTTGAGCCCAAGAGTTTGAGACCAGCCTGGGCAACATGGTGCCCCCCTAATACTAAAAAAAAAAAAAAAAAAAAAAAAAAGAATAGCCAGGTGTGGTGGTGCCCACATGTAATCCCAGGTTCTCGGGAGGCTGAGGCATGAAAATCGCTTGAACCCAGGAGCACAGGTTGCAGTGAGCTGAGATTGCACCACTGCACTCCAGCCTGGGAGACAGAGTGAGTTAGACTCCATCTCAAAATAAATAAATAAAGTCCCCAAACTTGATTTTTGCCCAGCAAGACTCATGTCTGTGGTGGGAAGTCAGGGAGCCCGAACAGACGGACCGGCTGGAGACGTGGCAGAGGAACATAAATTGTGAAGATTTCATTTTAATACGGACATGTATCAGTTCCCAAATTAATACTTTTATAATTTCTTACACCTGTCTTACTTTAATCTCTTAATCCTGTTATCTTCGTAAACTGAGGATGTACGTCACCTCAGGACCACAGTGATAATTGTGTTAACTGTTGTAAAACGTGTGTTTGAACAATATGAAATCAGTGCACCTTGAAAAAGAACAGAATAACAGCGATTTTAGGGAACAAGGGAAGACAGCCATAAGGTCTGACTGCCTGTGGGGTCGGAGCAAAAAGAGCCATATTTTTCTTCCTGCAGAGAGCCTATAAACGGACATGCAAGTCGGGAAGATATCGCTACGTTCTTTTCCTAGCAAGGAATATTAATATTAATACCCTGGGAAAGAAATGCATTTCTTGGCAGAGGTCTACAAATGGCCACTCTGGGAATGTCCGTCTATGTGGTTGTGATGAGGACTGAGATATGCCTTGGTCTGCTACAGAACCGTCAGGCTTACTAGGGTTGGGAAACTCCACCCTGGTACATTTGTGGTCAGACCAGTTCTCTGCTCTCGAACCCTGTTTTCTGTTGTTTGAGATGTTTATCAAGACAATACGTGCACCGCTGAACATAGACCCTTAGTAGTTCGGTTTTGCCCTTTTGTCCTGTTCCCTCAGAAGCATGTAGTCTTTGTTCCGCTTTTTGCCTTTTGAAGCATGTGATCTACTCCCTGTTCTTATACCCCCCTCCCTTTTGAAACCCTTAATAAAATCTTGCTGGTTTAAGGCTCAGGTGGGCATCACGGTCCTACCAATATGTGATGTCACCCCTGGCGGCCCAGCTGTAAAATTCCTCTCTTTGTACTCTTTCTCTTTATTTCTCAGCCGGCTGACACTTATGGAAAATAGAAAGAACCTACATTGAAATATTCGTGGCAGGGATGGACGCGGTGTCTCACGCCTGTAATCCCAGCACATTGGAAAGCCGAGGCAGGCAGATCATGAGGTCAGGAGATCGACACCATCCTGGCTAACACGGTGAAACCCCATCTCTACTAAAAAATACAAAAAATTAGCCAAGTGTGGTGGCAGGCGCCTGTAGTCCAGCTATGCAGGAGGC
>NW_012104510.1:512488-514014 GCF_000951045.1 Mandrillus leucophaeus
ATTCTCCTGCCTCAGCCTCCTTAGTAGCTGGGACTACAGGCACCTGGCACCACACCCAGCTCATTTTTGTATTTTTAGTAGAGATGGGGTTTCACCATGTTGGCCAGGCTGGGTCTCAAACTCCTGACCTTAAGTGATCTGCCTGCCTCAGTCTCCCAAAGTGCTGGAATTACAGGCATGAGCCACCGCGCCTGGCCGTTTTGTTTTTTGAGATGAAGTCTCGCTGTCGCCCAGGCTGGAGTGCAATGGTGCGATCTTGGCTCACTGCAGCCTCTGCCTCCCAGGTTCAAGTGATTCTCCTGCCTCAGCCTCCTGAGTAGCTGGGATTACAGGCGTGCACCACCACACCCGGCTAATTTTTTTGTATTTTTAGTAGAGAAAGGGTTTCACCATGTTGGCCAGGCTGGTCTCAAACTCCTGACCTCAAATGATCCGCCCACCTCAGCCTCCCAAAGTGCCAGGATGACAGACGTGAGCCACCGCACTCGGCCAGTGGGGTTGCTTTAGGCTCCGGCTCACACCGCACCCTGCCGATGGGGACGTTTTAGGACTCGGCTCACTTCCCAGAGTTCCCACACCGCCCACCAGGCCAGATCTTCAGGCCTGTGCCGTGGTTATCAGCATCACAGGCTCCAGAGAGGCCAGCAAGGCTTTGCTTCCTGGAGCCCAGGGCTTGGCAAGTTCTAGCTCAGAGGCTGCAGACAATGGACAAGAAGTCAATGCCAAGTATCTTCCGGCTCAGGAAGGTGGGACCGGGTGTTCCTGAGTGTTCTGTGCCAAGCCACGATCCACATCCCATCCTGGAGGCCGAAGGTGGTAGAGCAAAGCGACCCCCTAGAGCCCCACAGAACCTGCTGCTCTGGGTCCTAAAGGCTCCCCTTGAATAAATGCAAACCTACTAATTGCAAAGGTGGTTATTATTATCAGCTCCAAGGGACGGAAACTTGCTTTAAACTGGCTTCGTCTCCCTGTGGAGGAGGAGTTCAGGCACAGCTGGATCCAGCGACCTCCAGTGTCACTGAGAATTGTTGCTGTCCCTTTTGGCTCTGTGGCCCACGGGGCTGGCCTCTCCCTAGCCATCAGAAAGAGCCACTTGCAAATTCAGGCTCACACCCTTCCAGCCCCAGCAGGAAGCAGGTATCCCTGTCCCTCTCCCAGCAAAATTCCAGGGCCGTTGGCCAGGCATGGTGGCTCACACCTGTAATCCCAGCACTTTGGGAGACTGAGGCAGGCAGATCATGAGATTAGGAGTTCGAGACCAGCCTGGCCAATACGGTGAAACCCCATCTCTACTAAAAATACAAAAATTAGCCAGACATGGTGGCGTACACCTATAGTCCCAGCTACTCGGAAGGCTAAGGCAGAAGAATAGATTGAACCTGGGAGGCGGAGGTTGCAGTGAGCTGAGATCACGCCACTGCACTCCAGCCTGGGCAACAGAGTGAGACTCCGTCTTGAAAAAAAAAAAAATCCAGAGCTAACTCGTCCTGGTGGTTTTGTTTTGTTTTGTTTTGTTTTTTCTTTTT
>NW_012104510.1:516265-516725 GCF_000951045.1 Mandrillus leucophaeus
CCGGCCCTCGTCGTGCATGGGCGGTACACGGGTCCTGGAAGCTTGTGAACTTGGTGCTGACCCTAGTCCTGACTCTGCAGGGCTGTGTGACTCCAAGAAAGTCACTTTCCACCCTCCAACCTCATTTGCCGCCTATAAATGGGGCGCCTGCCTCACAGCCTCCCGGCAAGCAGCAAAGGGGACTCACCATGGTCCCGTCCTGGGCGCGCACCTATTAACTAGGTGATTAACAGGAATCCACGCATGCATGCTGTGGCCCTACTGTGCGCCCGGTACTGTCCACATCCCACCTGGAACCTGTAGCACTGGGGTCTGTGCCCATTTTACAGATAAGAAAACAAGCATAGGCTGGGCACAGTGACTTATGCCTGTAATCCCAGCAATTTGGGAGGCCAAGGCGGCTGGATCACCTGAGGTCAGGAGTTCGAGACCAGCCTGGCCAACATGGTGAAACCCCGTC
>NW_012104510.1:518583-521820 GCF_000951045.1 Mandrillus leucophaeus
AATGGCGTGAACCTGGGAGGTGGAGCTTGCAGTGAGCCGAGATCGCGCCACTGCACTCCAGCCTGGGCGACAGAGCGAGACTCCATCTCAAAAAATAATAATAATAATAATAATTAAGTAAAACACACAATTTTTTCTCTTGCACAAGTTCTGAAGGTCAGTAGTCCCACATGGGGGCCGGGCGCAGTGGCTCACGCCTATAGTCCCAGCACTTTGGGAGGCCGAGTCGGGTGGATCACCTGAGGTCAGGAGTTCAAGACCAGCCTGGCCAACACAGTGAAACCCTATCTCTACTAAGAATACAAAAATTAGCCAATTGTGGTGGCGGGTGCCTGTAATCCCAGCTACTCCGGAAGCTGAGGCAGAAGGATCGCTTGAACCCGGCGGGGCGGAGGTTGCAGTGAGCCGAGATCGCACCATTGCACTCCAGCCTGGGCGACAGAACGAGACGACGTCTCAAAAAAAAAATAAAAAAGAAGTTCCACACGGGTCTCACTGGGGGAAGATCAAGGTGCTGGCAGAGCCACGTTCCTTCTGGCAGCTCCAAGGAGAATCTGCGCCTTTCCAGGCTCCTAGAGGCCGCCCACATTCCCTGGCTTGAGCCCCCTTCCTCCATCTCCGAATCCCGCAATGGTAGCCAAGTCCTTCTCTTATCCCATCTCTAACCATAGAGGGCAGGCGTCTCCTTTTCTTTCTTTTTTTTTAAATTTTTTGAGCTGGAGTCTCGCTGTGTTGCCCAGGCTAGAGCACGATCTCAGCTCACTGCAACCTCCGCCTCCCAGGTTCAAGCGATTCTCCCGCTTCAGCCTCCCAAGTAGCTGGGATTACAGGCACACGCCGCCATGCCCACCTTTTTCTTTTTTGTATGTTTAGTAGAGACAGGGTTTTACCATGTTGGCTAGTCTAGTCTCGAACTCCTGACCTCAAGTGATCTGCCCATCTCAGCCTCCTAATGTGCTGGGATTCCACCGCGCCCGGCCAGGCATCTCCTCTTCTACGGACGCTTCGAGGACAGTGGGCCATCTGTATAACCCAGGATGAGCCCCTGTGTGAAAGTCCTCAACTCAGTCCCCCCTGCAGAGCCCCTTCGGCCGGGGAGGGTGGGACACCCACAGGTTCCAGGGATGAGGGCCCCGTGGTCTCTGGGGCCGCCGTTCTGCCGACCACCCCCAATTGCACTTCCACTCACTCACAGCACAAGCGTCTGTTTCCAGCGCACACCCCTGCCGTTCCAACCAACGTTCGTCTCAACCTCAACACCCCTTTCCTCTGGGAAGCCTTCCTCAGTCTCTCCCAGGCCTGGGTGTGGCCTGGGGCACCTCTGCTATCTGGGCATCCTCTACCACAGAACAACACCGGATTGTTACTGTTTACCTGTCAGGATTTACCTCGAGGGAGACAGAAGCCTGGGGGGGTGAGCAGAGGCCACGGCACCCACGGTGGGTGTCTGAGCCAGGGAGGTGTTATGGCAGCTGGGGTACGAAGTGGGCCACGGGGGCCAGGCTGCGGGTGGAGGTCCTAGGATGAGCCTCGGGGCTGGATAGGGTAGGGAGAGGGGCAGAGCCAGGAGAGGGGAGGTCGTCACTGGGGTCTCAGGAGGAGGCAGTGCCCCAGAAAAGGCCAGTGACCTGTTTGAGGTCACCCCACAGAGCCTCTGGGTTAGGGAGGAAGACAGAGCCGGGAGCAGGAGGCCACTGGCAGCTGGCCTCGGTTTCCCCGGAACCCACGCCAGCCAGACAATGACCCTTTGATTCGCACAGCCCAGGCCGGAGTGGCTGAGCCACAGCGGGGTCAGGTCTTGGCCAAGGTCACACTGTCCAGCCCCCGCACACCCTCAGTGAGAACACAGGGTCCTGTCCCTGCCCCGCTCCCCAACCCGGGGAGATTCCCAGGGGAATGCCAGAGGCCAAGGCCAGGTCAAGACAGCGGGGTGTCCCCCTCACGGCCATTAGGGCAGGAACTTGGCCCCTGGCCACTGGCTGCGAGGGGACACAGTCAGGCTGGGCAGCTGAGGTGGAGGAAAGGGTACAGGTGCGTCGTCCGTGGGCGCAGGTCTCACGCCAGGGAAGGGGCTGTGCCGTGGGGCTGCTGGACGCCTCCGTTTCCACACCTGGGGGGCGGGCAACGCTGGAACAGCCAGCGGCCAGACACAGGCATCCCCAGGAGCCACCCAACTGCTCTCCATCTCCTCAACCTTCTTTATTTTCCTGAAAGCATTTACCAGTCTTTGAAGTTACAGATTAATGTGTCTCTGCATTTTGCTGTCTATGGCCCCTCCAAACCAGGAGCTCGGTGAGCGTGTGATGGGGTCTGCCTTGGTCGCCACGGCACCCCAGCACCCTGCAGGGCCCCTCTGGCCAACAAGAGATGTTCACTGATGGTTCCTTAGAAGCGGGAACAGAGGGGCTCCACAGAACCCTTGAGCTGGCCACAGGCGCCCTGACAGATCCGGAGGCCTCCACCGCAGCATCAGCTCCCAAGTAGGAAATGTGCCTGGCTGCAGCAAAGCCCCCCGGGCACAGCGCCTCCGGGCCCACGCAGATGTCGCTGTCATAAATTGTGGGAAACGCCTCTGCTGGAAACAGTGTTTGAAACAGTGTTCGCTGAATCTCGGAGGGAGAGGAAAAAAACCTAGTAAACATTCTTGTTGATATGACCTGGGGGAACCTTCCCAAAGGCTTGGAAGGCTGTTGGGGGCAGAGTTGCCCAGGGGCCCAGGACAAAGGCCTGGCGTGCACACACACACGCACACACACAGACAGTGGCCTCCCTGGGGGCCTTGGCTGGGCGAGGCCTGCTGTTGTCCACGATGCTGGAAGGAGCTGTGTCTCTGGGTCTGTCCCGGCCGCACCCCGTTCTGTCCCACACCCAACCTCTCCCCACCCACAGGCCGGCTCCAGCGGCCAGGTGGACGGGTGGGCGGCCTGCGCCATGAGCAGGGAACCATATCCAGCTGAGGTTTTGGGTGTGTGGGGCAGGTCGGGACCAAGGAGGCCGGGTTGGGGGGCTCAGACTATGAAAGTGACCACATGCAAATCACAGAAACGGGGTGCAGGGATCCACAGACGTGCTCCTCGTGGGTCCCCGCTAGCTCACCACCACCCCTGCAACTGAAGATCCCCACACCCACTTTGACTCCTGGAGACGGCCCCTCCATCCACCCAAAAGGCTGCCACCACCTCGAACCCACACCCCGGTCCCAGTTCCGCCCTGGGTCCAGCCACATCTCCCCAGATG
>NW_012104510.1:522305-525931 GCF_000951045.1 Mandrillus leucophaeus
GGCGGCGGTGGGGGCGAGGGCGGTGTCCGGCGCAAGCTGGAGCCGGGAGGGTCTGAAGGGGGGTCACCAGGAGGTCAGCAGAGTAGAGGTTCCTAATCACAATGACCGCTGACATTTATTGAGCGCTTAGTGTCTACCTCTCCCCTCCCTGAACCCGTGCCATCCCAGTAGTGCCGGAGCTCTCTTCATCTCTGTCTTCCAGATGGGGAAACTGAGGCTCAGGGTCACACAGACTGTAGGCAGCAAAGCCAGGGTTCTAGCCGCGACCGTCTGGGTCGGTCCTGGTGCCCTGAGAGGCAGCGCTGGGTGTCTGGAGCCAGGCCCTCCAGCTGGGGCTGAGAGCTTCCCCGGGTCCTGGGTAGACCAGGCATGGAGACTCACACCTGGGACTTGCCGGGAGGAGCCAGGCAGGAGACGGCCCCACTCCTGGCCTCAGTTTCCCCTATGATGGGTGCCAAGGTGCTGCATTCCCCAAGCTGGTCCCTGGCAGTGTCTGTGAACCAGCGAGTGCTCTGGGAAGGGGGCTGTGGCCGTTCCTGCCCCCAGGGACAGGGGAAGAAACTGGGGGCTCTCTGGCTCCCCACCCCCCATCCCTGCAGCCCCACCCCACCCCAGCCCCGCGCCAAAGGGAGAGCAGAGACCCCTCCCCGAAGGCCACGTCCCTGGGGAGACAGTGAGCTCATGCAAGGGGAATGTTCCCAAGTTGGAGTGAGTAAGAGGCGGGCCAGGCGGTGGGGGGGCTGCCAGGCGCGGGGCTCCACGTGCCCTCGCCCTCGGGTGCTGTCTAGACAGAGGGCAGAGGCGGGAGAAGCGGTTCCAGGGCCCACTGACCCTGACATGCCCAGTGCCTGGCGTTGGGTGGTGTTTGACGGGTTGGGCAGGGTGCCAGCCCCCGGCCTGGGGGCTCGGAGGGAACGAGGGGGGACCTCCTGGGATGGGTGAGGGTTGGTGGTGAGGGTGTTGGGGGGGGGCATAGAGCTAGAGGGGAGGAGGCATCTGCAGGGACCCGGAGCCAGGGTGGGGACCCCATGTGGTTTTCTACCCCTCTTCCCGGGTTGGGGTAGATCATCCCGTGCGTAACTACTGAGCACCACCTGCATGCATCTCTGGGCGGGATAGAAGCTGGGTGTCAGGAGTGGCCCAGGAGAGCACCCCGTCCCCTGGCCCGCAGGTGGTGTTTGTTGGCTCCAGCAGGGCCAGGAGGCCACCTGCAGCCTGGTACTCCGGACTGACGTCACCCGGGCCGAGTGCTGTGCCTCCGGCAGCATTGACACCGCCTGGTCCAACCTCACTCACCCGGGGAACAAGATCAACCTACTTGGCTTCTTGGGCCTTGTCCACTGCCTTCCCTGCAAAGGTGAGACCCCAGGCCAGAAGCAGGGCAGGCATCTCAGCTCAGGACCAGCCAAAAACAGTCACAGTGGTCCAGGGTAAAACATGCGGGGCTGAGCCTGTCACAGGGCTTGCAGGGGGGATCCTGGTCTCAGAGAGGGACTGGGGGCACCTCCCAGTTCCCAGGCTTCAGTCTCTTGCAGCTTAGGACTCAGGAAGAGGCCCTGAGGACTCCCCACGTGGCTGAGCCTTTGCTGGGGCTGAGCTCTCTGCCTGGGTGGCTCTTCGATAAATGTCTGGCTTACACCTAGCTCCTGGGAAGGTGGGTTTGCCATTCTGGCCTGTGACCCCAAATGTCCACACCAGGGACCTTCACTGCAGACTCCAGGGTCTGTGGTGGGGTTACAGCTGCATGTTTAACAAGCATTTGCCTCGGGATCCTGTTTTTCGTTTTTTTGTTTTTGAGATGGAGTTTCATTCTTGTTGCCTAGGCGGGAGTGAAATGGCACACTCTTGGCTCACCGCAACCTCCACCCTCCAGGTTCAAGCGATTCTCCTGCCTCAGCCTCCCTAGTAGCTGGGATTATAGGCGTGCGCCACCACACCCGGCTAATTTTTTGATCCCGACCTCAGGTGATCCGCCTGCCTCGGCCTCCCAAAGTGCTGGATTACAGGCGTGAGCCACCGCCCCCAGCCACTCGGGACCCTCTTCTGAGACAATGCCTTCCCCATCAAACTAGGGGCTCTTCGGTGGCAGAGAACGAATGAATGAGTTAAGATATACTCTCCGCACTGGAGGATGAATTTTTTGTTTTGTTTTTTTTTTTAAGACGGAGCATTGCTCTGTCACCCAGGCTGGAGTGCAGTGGTGCAATCTTGGCTCACTGCAACCTCGGCCTCCTGGGTTCAAGCGATTCTCTTTCCTCAGCCTCCCCAGTGGCTGGGACTACAGGTGTGCGCTGCCACGCCTGGCTAAGTTTTATATTTTTGGTAGAGACGGGGTTTCATCACATTGGCCAGGCTGGTCTCAAACTCCTGACCTCAAGTGATCTGCCAGCCTTGGCCTCCCAAAGTGCTGGGATTACAGGCATGAGCCACCATGCCTTTGTTGGGGCACTTGAAGGAGGTGGGCATTAGAGCTGGGGTGTTAGGGGATGTCTAGGAGTTTGCCAGATGGAGCTGGTATGGGAGAGGGGATCAGAAGAGAACATGGCTTGAGGTTAGGTCCTGGTGGGTGGGGTGAGTCAGAGGAGCCAGGGGGAGGCTGGAGCTGAGGGGTGCAGACCCGAAGGCCAGGCTGAGGAACTCTGTTGGCCTCTGAGATGTGATTAATCCCAGATCAGCCTGGCTGGGTGGTCCTGAACTCATTGCCACATACCCCTGGCTCCCTCCAGACCCCCCTCTGGCTTCTGGGAGAAGGACAGACTTCAAAAAGTGCCTGGCCTGGGCATGAGACGGCCCAGGACCCCCCACCCCCAACCTCATCTGGCCCTGGGGACGGGAACTCAGGCCCCCTTCCGTTCTCGCTTGTATGAAAGCCATCCTGGCCAAGCATTTCCAGATGTGCCTGTAAGCCGCTGTGCGGGGGCCGCCCAGGTGCGGCCCACATGCCCTGCAGGGCTGCGTGGGGGGCGCTGGCCATCCTCTAAGGAGTGCCTGACTGCCTTGTACGTGGGGCTCCCCTGTCAGCCCCGCTTTACACACAGAGAAACTGAGGCTGACACATAAACAACAGCTGTGTTCAGAGGCCCCACCAGACCCACAGACAACAGAAAGGGGATCGGTCATCTGGGTCCTGCTGCAGCTTTCAAGCTGAGGTGCTTGGGTCCCCTGCACTCATAGCTGCGACCCGGCCTCAGTTTCCCCATCTGTAAAATGACTTGGGAGGATGCAATGAGCCTAGGTGGCGATGAACATCACATGAAAAGCGGGGGCGGGGACCCCAGAGAGAGTTTCCCTAGCAGGACCTCAGTATCCCTGCCTGAGCAGTGGGGCTGCGGGGCAACTCCTGGTTCAGAGGCCTAGGGCTGTGGGCGGCCCCCTCCCCTGGAATCGCTCCCCAGGCCAGGAGGGGTGTCCAGAGCCCCGCCCTCCCCGACGCCTCCTGGGGGAAGATTCCGGCAGCCCCAGACTCGCGCCTGGCAAGGGCGGAACACCCCAGACTGACGCAGCTGGGGCCCCTCTGGCCTTCCCAGAAAAGCGCGTGCATCGGGGGCAGACGTCAGCCAGCTACAAGGAGGAGCGGCCCGAGGCTGCGTAGCTCTGCCGGACCCCGATTCCGGGCAGAGACCCCG
>NW_012104510.1:526406-530470 GCF_000951045.1 Mandrillus leucophaeus
GGGCCTGCTGGAGGGGCGGGGCCGCTGCCGCAGCGCGTAGGGGCGGGGCCTCCAGCCCAGTATATGTCACGCGGGTCGCGGTGGGGCCTAATTAAGGGCGCGTTTACACTTCCGAGGGAGTATTACGGGGTGGGGTCTTTTGTAGGGTTGGGATTTGGAAAGTAGTGGGCCTCTGGGGCTCACATTGGGCGAGAGGTATGTGGCATGGTCAGAGCGGGAGTGTGACGCAGCGAGGGGCTTGTGGGTGTAACCAGAGGGGCATGATGGAACCAGGGGGTGAGACTTTGGGTCACGGAAGGGGCGGGGCTCTTGACTGGGGCGTGGTTCCTGGGTGGAGATGGGCGGGGATTTGTGGGTGGAGCTTGGGTGGGCGGCCCCGCATTCGCGGAGGGGCGGGGCTTTGGGTAACAAGGGTTAGGGGTTACGAGGAGGTGTGGCTCCTGGGTACAATGGGAGGGGCAAGGCTTGTGGGTGGAGCCTGAGGGGTTGGTTGGGCTCGTGGAGGGGCGGGGCTTTGTGGGTGGTAAGAGGGTGGGGCTTATGGCTAAAGCAAGAGGTGGGGCTTCTGGAAGGGGAGAGACTCCTGGGTAGAATCGGAGGGGCAGGGCTTGTGAGTTCTATGGGGGGTTGGACTTCTGGGTATCAAGGGGCGAGGCTCGTGGGAGGAGCAGGGTTTCTGGGTGGAGCCTGATTGTGGGCGGGGCTTTGTGGTGGTAAGGGGGTGGGGCTTATGGCTAATGTAAGGGGTGGGGCTTCTGGAAGGGGAGTGACTCCTGGGTACAATCGGGGGGTGGGGCTCCTGGAAAGGGTGTGGCTCCTGGGTACAATTGGAGGGTCAGGGCTTGTGGGTGGAGCCTGGTGGTGGGAGGGACTTTGTGGGTGGTAAGGGGACGGGGCTTCTGGAAGGGGAATGACCCCTGGGTACAATCGGGGACAGGGCTTGTGGGAGCTTTAGGGGGTGGGACTTGAGGGTAACATAAGGGGCGGGGTTCCTGGAAGGGGTGTGGCTCCTGGGTACAATTGGAGGGGCAGGGCTTGTGGGTGGAGCTCAAGGGGTGGGATGGAGAGGGGGGCTCATGGGGAAGTGCGGGGGACTTGTGTCCTGCCAGAGGGTTTTCTCAACTTTGGGGTTAAGGGCAGGTCTTGGGGCCAAGAGCCCTGCGGGGTTCTCAGCGAGATGTCTCCTGAACTGTACCTGGCACCCGGCCTGCAGAGTCCTGTGAGCGCGTGGTGTGCCCGCGGCCACAGTCGTGCGTCGTGGACCAGACGGGCAGCGCCCACTGCGTGGTGTGTCGGGCGGCGCCCTGCCCTGTGCCCTCCAGCCCCGGCCAGGAGCTTTGCGGCAACAACAACGTCACCTACATCTCCTCGTGCCACCTGCGCCAGGCCACCTGCTTCCTGGGCCGCTCCATCGGTGTGCGCCACGCGGGCAGCTGCACAGGTGCAAACGCAGGGCGAGGGCACAGGCCTGTCCTGGGGGCCGGAGAACCCCCTGCCGGGCGCCCTCAATGCTCTTATCCACCCTTGCAGGCACCCCTGAGGAGCCGCCAGATGGTGAGTCAGAGGAAGAGGAAGAGAACTTCGTGTGAGCCTGCAGGACAGGCCTGGGCCTGGTGCCCGAGGCCGCCCCCCACCCCGTTATTTATTGCCACAGCAGAGTCTAATTTATATCCCACAGACACTCCCTAGGGCCTGGATTCGGACCACTTGGGGATCCCAGAACCCCCCTGGAAGGACTGAGGAAGGGAGGCCTGGGGGCCGGCTGGTGGGTGGGGTAGACCTGCATTCCGGACACCGAGCCCCTGATTTAGGGCCTTTTTCTAAGAAGCTCCAGCCCCTACCCTAAGACCTATTGCTGGGGAGTACTCCACACTTCTGCTCTGCTCCTTTGGGGATAAACCTGTTAATTATTGCTACCATTAAGAGGGCTGGACATTCCCTGCTGGTAATTCCTGAAGAGGCATGACTGCTTTTCTCAGCCCCAACCGTCCTAGAACAGGGGCCTTGGGCTTAGGCCAGGAGGAGCAGAGGAGGTCTAGCCTGGGTGTGTACGGAGGGTCTAGCCTGGGTGAGTACGGAGGGTCTAGCCTGGGTGGTCTAGCCTGGGTGTGTATGGAGGGTCTAGCCTGGGTGTGTATGGAAGGTCTAGCCTGGGTGTGTACGGAGGGTCTAGCCTGGGTGCATGTGGGGACCTCAGAACACTGTGACCTCAGTCCAGCAAGCCAGGCCCTTCATGAAGGCCAAGAAGGCTGCCACTGTCCTGCCAGCCCAAGAGCTCCAGGTTCGCCACTGCCTCTGTATGTCCCTTCCCATCCTGCGAAGGCCATTGAGAAATGCCCAGTGTGACCCATGGGAAGGGGCACGGCCTGTCCTCCTGACACGGGCCGTGCTCAGCCACAGAACCGCCCAGCGCCTACCCTGCTGCCGTCCACGGTCAGTTCACTAGGCGACATCACATGGTCTCAGGCATGCGGCAGCCAGCGGCAGCTCAGCGCAGGGCACTATGTCCAGCGGAGCCCAGTCCACTGTGGGGGGACTCCGGCAGGGACCACGGACCCCTGCTCACCCACTGGCCCCGAGGCGGGTGTAGACACCAAGACTCACACATGTGTGACATCTGGAGTCCTGGAGCCGGGTGTCCCAGCAGCACCACTAGGCGCCTGCTGCCTCCACAGTGGGGTTCACACCCAGAGCTTCTCGGTCCCCTACATGTAGCCCGCCCCGGCTACATGCCAGACCTGCCTCACCCACCAGCACAGCCGGAGCTGGCGACACCAGCCAGGTGCTGGTCTTGGGCCAGTTGTCCCACGACGGCTCACCCTCCCCTCCATCTGGGTTGTCGCTCAGAATTGCCTACCTGTGCCTGCGTGTAAACCAGAGCCTCAGACCAGCTATGGGGAGGGGACAACGTGGAGGAAATCCAGCTTCCCCGGTCTGGGGTGAGGAGTGCTGGGAGCTTGGGCATCCTCCTCCAGCCCCCAGGCAGTGCCTTACCTGTGGTGCCCAGAAAAGTGCCCCTGGGCTGGTGGGTCTACGGGAGCCTCAACCAGGCAGCCCTCCCCACCCTGGGGCCCTGCCTCACCAAAGAAATAAAGACTCAAGCCATTTTGGGGTGTCCAGGCCTCAGTTTGTCTCCTCTCTCAGGGCTTCAGGCCACCCCCTCGGCCATGGGATTGGCAGCCTGGGGCCTGGGGCCTGGGGTGCTGTGTGGGGGCTCTGGAGGCACCAGAAGAGAGACCCAGCATTAGTCCTTGGGCAGCCTCTGGCCACCTCTGGGCCTCAGTGCCTCTCCAGGCAGTGGACAAGCCCAGGAGGGGCTGAGGCAGTGCGGGAGGGGAGGGAGAGGAAATCGGCCTTTTGGGAGGGCACACAGGATAGACAAGATGGCTTAGGGCACCCCTAAGACACCAGCTGGCTTGGGGCCCAGAAATGGAGGCCCAGCCTTGAAGGACTTGGGTGAACAATAGCAGTAATAATAATAACAGGATTAGGGCCGGGGCAGGGTAGCTCACCCCTGTAATCCTAGCGCTTTGAGAGGCCAAAGTGGGTGGATCACTTGAGGCCAGGAGTTTCAGACCAGCCTGGGCAACATAGTGAGACCCCTGTGTATCTACATTAAAAAAAAAAAAAAAAGGTCAAGTGCCCCTGTAGTCCCAGCTACTCAGGAGGCTGAGGTGGGAAGATGGCTTGAGCCCAGGTTGTCAAGGCTGCAGTGAGCTAGGATGGCACCACTGCACTCCAGCCTGGGTGACACAGTGAGACACTGTTTCTAATATAATAATAATAGCATAATCAGCTAGCAGTGGTGGTTCATGCCTGTAATCCTAGCAGTTTGGGAGGCCGAGGCAGGTGAATCACAAGGTCAGGAGTTCGAGACCAGCCTGGCCAACATGGTGAAACCCTGTCTCTACTACAAATACAAAAATTAGCCGGGCGCGGTGGCTCAAGCCTGTAATCCCAGCACTTTGGGAGGCTGAGACGGGCGGATCACGAGGTCAGGAGATCGAGACCATCCTGGCTAACACTGTGAAACCCCATCTCTACTAAAAAAATACAAAAAACTA
>NW_012104510.1:531075-531753 GCF_000951045.1 Mandrillus leucophaeus
CTTGAACCTGGGAGGCAGAGGTTGCAGTGAGCCAAGATCGTGCCGCTGTACTCCAGCCTGGGTGACAGAGCAAGACTCTATCTTGAAAAAAAAAAAAAAATTAGCCAGCTGTGGTGTCACGAGCATGTAATCCCAGCTACATGGGAGGGTGAGGCGAGAGAATCGCTTTAACTCAGGAGGAGGAGGTTGCAGTGAGCCGAGATCGCACCACTGCACTCCAGCCTGGGTGACAGAAGGAGACTCTGTTTCAAAATAATAATAATAATAAAAAGGCCGGGCGCGGTGGCTCACGCCTGTAATTCCAGCACTTTGGGAGGCCGAGGCGGGTGGATCACGAGGTCCGGAGATGGAGACCATCCTGGCTAACACAGTGGAACCCCGTCTCTACTAAAAAATACAAAAAAAATTAGCTGGGCGTGTTGGCAGGTGCTGTGGTCCCAGCCTCCGGAGGCTGAGGCAGGAGAATCGCACGAACCCGGGAGGCAGAGCTTGCAGTGAGCCGAGATTGCGCCACTGCACTCCAGCCTGGGCAACAGAGCGAGACTCCATCTCAAAAAAATAAATAAAAATAAAAATTAATAATTAATAGGAAAGAAATAAATAAAATTTAAAAATAAAAAATAACACAGGCCGGGCGCGGTGGCTCACGCCTGTAATCCCAGCACTTTGGGAGGCCGA
>NW_012104510.1:532668-535507 GCF_000951045.1 Mandrillus leucophaeus
GCCGCACCAGAGGCCGGAGAAGGACACGAGGCCGTGAGCCCGGTTCCTGCACACCAGGGGCCCCCCGGAGTCGGCCTGGAGTCAAAGGAGAGGTGAGGTCAGGGCCTCTGGGAGCTGCGGCAGGCACATCTCACCACCGCCCTCCCTGCCTCAGAACCCTCTGTGACTCCCTACTGCTCTCCAGGGAAAAAGTAAACTCATCTCTGCCATCCAGGCCCTGAGGACCCGGCCCCCACCCACTTCTCTGCCCACCTTCCTCCGCCAGCCTCCTCGGTGCTCCAGCCTTTGCACAGCCTGGAGGCCTGTTCCTGGCCTGTGCTGGATGCTACGTGTGTAAACATTCGAGTCTGCAGTGCTCTGGGCAGTGCACAACCTGCACAGCTATATGCGGCCGCCCTCCAGTAATGGGTCTCTCTGCCTTGCATGAGTTTCCTCCAGTCTTCTAAGGATTCCTTCAAGTCTCAGCTCAAAGGTGCTCTCCTTGGAGAGGGCTCCCCGAATACTCACCCTAAAATCCCTCATCCTACCCTCCTAACTGCCATCTGGAATCCACTCTGGACCAGAAACTATTCGGGTGGCAGTTTCACAGATGGAGAAGAAGAGGCCCAGAGAAATCAAGTGACTTTTCCAAGGTCACACACTGGGAAAGTGGACAGTCTCGTTTCTCCTGGGCTTGGGCTGCCGGGCTCCAGAGTGTGTGTCCTGAGCCAAATCGCCCTCTTGCCTGCAAAAGACCTTCCAGGCCCCGTGTCTCCCTTAGCACCAGGGGATTCGTTTATCTGACAAGATTTTAGGAGTGGGAGCTGCTTCCTCTCAATCTGTTACTTCCCTCTACTGAACACTGCTTGTGCAAATACACAAGTGTGTGGCTCTTTGTGCAGTGCACAACCTGCGCAACTGAACATGACAGCCCTGCATGACCCTTGCCAACTCCCTGCCTTTCCTGGGCCTCAACTTCTCCATCTGGTCCAATATCAATGGGACTCAGTTCCCAAGGCCCTTCCTGGCCCTGACTGTCTCTGTGGGCCTTGGTTTCCCATACAGTAAGTGGGTGGAGCGGGGAGGGGATCTTACCGAGCAGAAGCCTCGCCTGTGCCTGTCCCCACTGCGGGTGCAGAGCATCGTATGGCTCAGGTGGCCCTTCCAGGAGCTGTTGCAGACGTCCAGGTCCAGCACTCGGACCTCGGCCTCCATCAGTCCAGGCGGCAGATCCTCAAAGTCAGACACGAAGCCCCAGCCAGCGACCCGGCACCGTGTCCCGGCTGTGGGGGGCCCGGCCCGTCTCCCTGGCAGCCTCAGCAGCCCCACTGCAGGGCCCAGGACAGCAGAGCCGTTCAGCTGCAGGGAAAGCATGAGTTCAGGCCACCAGGCTCCCTCCCCACCCCTGCTCCTGCCTCAGTTTATCCATGGGACCCCTGGTTCTGCCCTTGTGAAGCGAAATCAATGGTGGCCACCATGAGGCCGGGTCAGGAGGCCCTGTTCCTTCTGCCAACATAAACCCCTACCCCGTGGGTCTCCAGTGTCACCGTCAGTTGCCCAAAGGGTCTTTCTTTTTTTCTTTTTTTTTGAGAAAGAGTCTGACTCTGTTGTCTAGGCTGGACTGTAGTGGCGTGATCTCAGCTCACTGCAACCTCCGCCTCCCGGGTTCAACCCATTCTCCTGCCTCGGCCTCCCAAGTAGCTGGGATTACAGGCGTGCACCACCACACCTGGCTAATTTTGGTAT
The DNA here is from genome assembly GCF_000951045.1 of Mandrillus leucophaeus. Taxonomy (NCBI): domain Eukaryota; kingdom Metazoa; phylum Chordata; class Mammalia; order Primates; family Cercopithecidae; genus Mandrillus; species Mandrillus leucophaeus. The sequence continues at coordinate 534,394 of NW_012104510.1, forward strand.
TTTAGTAGGAATGGGGTTTCACCACGTTGGCCAGGCTGGTCTCCAACTCCTGACCTCAGGTGATCCACCCGCCTCGGCCTCCCAAAGTGCTGGGATTACAGAGTGAGCCACCGTGCCCGGTCTCAAAGAGTCTTTCAAACCCCATCTCCTTCCTTGCTCTAAGCCCTCCCTTGGCTCCCCAGTGCCCTCAGGACAAAACCTCTTTGCTCACCAGCCAGGGCCTCTGAGGGCTCTCCAGCCTCAGCCTCCCCTCTGGCCGGACAGGATGAATTTACAGCCACTCCCTGGGCCTGCCACGCACCTCTGCTCACACCGGACCCCCAGCCTGGACCCTTTTCCTGTTCAGCCTCCACATCTCAGCACGGATGCCACCTGTCCCAGGAAGTCTTCCCAGATTGCCAGGCTAGGACATGAGTCTCCTCTGGGCTCCCTGCAGCCCGTCAAGGCTGGTTTATCAAGTGAAGATTGTGTGACACTCTGGGCTCTGCATGGCCCAGCACCGGGCCTCTGGCCCTGGCCCTGGCCCTGGCCCTGGCCCTGGCACCCGGCACGTGGCTGATACTCAGTTAACAGGCCTGGGAAGGATGCTTTAATCCCTGGCTCTGGTTCTCTGAAACTCGTGCATCTTGGGTATATCCCTGAGATTCCTGATGTCTCCCCCAGCCTCAGTTTCCCCATCTGTACAATGGCCTGGGTGAACCAGAGCAGGTTCCAGGCTTCAGGGTTTCACGGATGAGAAAAATTCACCCAAAAGCTTTGGCCACTGGCGCTTGCTGCCTCCTTTTATCTTATTTTTTCTCAGACGGAGTCTCGCTCTGTCGCCCGGGCTGGAGTGCAGTGGCTCGATCTTGGCTCGCTGCAAGCTCCGCCTCCCGGGCTCACATCATTCTCCTGCCTCAGCCGAGTAGCTGGGACTACAGGCGCCCGCCACCTCGCCCGGCTAATTTTTTTTGTATCTTCTGTAGAGACGGGGTTTCACCGTGTTAGCCAGGATGGTCTTGATCTCCTGACCTCGTGATCCGCCCGCCTCAGCCTCCCAAAGTGCTGGGATTACAGGCATGAGCCACTGCACCCGGCGGTGAAACCTTATTTCTACCAAAAATATAAAAATTAG
>NW_012104510.1:539317-542159 GCF_000951045.1 Mandrillus leucophaeus
CTAAAAATACAAAAAACTAGCCGGGCGAGGTGGCGGCGCCTGTAGTCCCAGCTACTCGGGAGGCTGAGGCAGGAGAATGGTGTGAACCCGGGAGGCGGAGCTTGCAGTGAGCTGAGATCGCGCCACTGCACTCCAGCCTGGGCCACAGAGCGAGACTCCGTCTCAAAAACAACAACAACAAAAAACAATTACTTTTGCACCAACTTAATTTCCTTTTTCTTTTTCTTTTTTCTTTTTTTTCAGACAGAGTCTCACTCTGTCCCCCCAGGCTGGAGTGTGATCTTGGCTCACCTTAACCTCTCCCTCCCGGGTTCCAGTGATTCTCCTGCCTCAGCCCTTCAAGCAGCTGGACTACAGGCACGCACCACTGCGCCCGGCTAATTTTTGTATTTTTAGTAGAGACGAGGTTTCACCATGTTGGCCAGGCTGGTCTCGAACTCCTGAGTAGCTGGAACCACAGAAGCACACCACTACTCCTGACTAATTTTTGTATTTTTTGTAGAGACAGTGGGTTTCATTTTGTTGCCCAGGCTGATCTTGAACTCCTGGAGGCAAGTGATCCTCCTGCCTTGGCCTCCTGAAGCCCTGGGATTGCAGATGTGACTGTCTGCGCCCAGCCTCAATATTCCTTTCTTTTTTTCATCCTTTGAGACAGAGTCTGGCTCTGCCACTCAGGCTAGAGGGCAGTGGCACCATCTCAGCTCACTGCAACCTCCGCCCCCCGGGTTCAAGTGATTCTCCTGTCTCAGCCTCCCGAGTAGCTGGGGTTACAGCCACTCACCACCACACCTGACTAATTTTTGTATTTTTAGTACAGACAGAATTTCACCATGTTGGCCAGGCTGGTCTCGAACTCCTGACCTCAAACAACCCACCATGTCCCAATGTGAGGGGGACCCCAGGCTGGCGGGGGAGCTGGGGACACCGCAGTCCAGGACCAACCCGTCTCTTGCCTGGTGGGGGCTCCGGCAGGAGGGGGCCCACCCACCTTGGCCCCAATATTCATCTTAATAGTTATTATAACAGCATATTTAAAATGAGGCCGGGCGCGGTGGCTCCCACCTGCAATCCCAGCACTTTGGGAGGCAGAGGCAGGTGAATCATTTGAGGTCAGGAGTTCCAGACCAGCCTGGCCAACATGGTGAAATCCCGTCTCTACTAAAAATAACAAAAATTCACCGGGCGTGGTGACAGATGTCTGTAATCCCAGCTACTCGGGAGGCTGAGGCAGGAGAATCGCTTGAACCCGGGAGGCAGAGGCTGCAGTGAGCTGAGATTGCACCATTGCACTCCAGCCTGGGGGACAGAGACTGTCTAAAAAAAAAAAAAAAAAAAAAAGAACATAGTAACAGTTACAGTAACAGAATATATACTTGTTGCCCCTGGTGCTTCTTTTGTGCTTCCTCTGCCTCCCTGACTTCTCCTCCTGTTTTCCCTTTGTTGCCCCTTAAATCTGACCCCCACTGAGACGCCCCCTCCTGCAGAAGCCCCCACAGGCAAGGGATGGGTCCGTCCCGGGTTGCCGCGCCTCCAGCTCCCCCACCAGCCTGGAGTTCCCCTCATGTTGGGACACGGTGTCCAGAGAGAAGGGGCCCGACAGGTGAGCTCACCTTTGGCTGAAGCAGTGGGCGGCCGAGATCACCCAGCGGGCTCGCAGCAGGAAGCCTCCACAGTGGTGCTGGCCCCCAAAGCGCACGGATACCATGTAGGGCCTGGAGTGGGGGGTCACCTCGTGGCCGCCGATGATCTGGGCCCCCCAGGAGCCTGCTGGAGGGACAGCCTGAGTCAGGGACGAGGCAGGAGGAAGGGCTGACGGGCTGGGGTCAGGGCAGGGGGAGAAGGAGCGGCCGAGACACAGACGGGTGAGATGCGAGACAGAGAGACACAGAGAGCTGGAGACAGAGCCCAGACAAGCCCCCTAGTTGTGCTGGGAGGGGCTCCCGAGACCGGGAGATCCAGGGTGGGGCGGGCCGGCCCAAGACCCCCGTCGGATTTGCACCCATTTCCAGCAGAGGCAGCCACGGGCGCTTGGCAGATGGAGCAGGTGGAGCTCTCCCCAGGGTTCTCCAGGGACTGGGGGCTCCTGGGTGTGGCTGCCCTACGGGGACTTGGCGGGGGCCTGGGTGGGGATCCGGGGGGCTCCTCACCGAGGGGCTTCATGGGCAGCATCAGGGCAGTGGCCACGGTCAGCAGCGGACGTCCCCAGGCCCCCGACCCAGGCCCCATGGCGGATGCGGGCTGGTGTCACCCTGCAGAGGTCTCCGGGCCGTGGCTCCCACCCTCAGCCAACGGCCGGAAAGGGGGAGCCTGACTGTGGCCTGTGGTCAGGAGGCCCCACCAGCAACGCCTGAACCCCAGCCGGCCGTTTCTGGGAAATCGATGGTCTCAGGTGGTGGCTGATAATAATCATGTTGATAATAATCACTGCCGCCTGGGCCAGAAACGGGGGTGGGGGAGACAGCTCTGGGGCTGCAGGTGACCTCAGCAAGGCGCTCGACCCCCCTGTGCCTCAGTTTACCCAGCCTCAACACAGCTCAGCATGTGTGGGGAGCTTTCTGAAGAGCCGATGTCACAGCGGCACTGGAGACCCTGCAGCACCCCTCCGGCCCCCACCCCCCAAACCCCAGTCTTCCCATCTCCAACCCCAGTGCCCACCTCAGGACTGTGGGGACAATGAGGAAGGCGGGTCTCCTGGGAAGCTCTGATGATTTCTGCCTTTATTTTATTATTATTATTTTTTTGAGACAGAGTCTCACTCTGTCGCCCAGGCTGGAGTGCAGTGGCGTGATCTCGGCTCACTGCAAGCTCCGCCTCCCAGGTTCACGCCATTCTCCTGCCTCAG
>NW_012104510.1:546715-548716 GCF_000951045.1 Mandrillus leucophaeus
TAGAGACGGGGTTTCACCGTGTTAGCCAGGATGGTCTCGATCTCCTGACCTCGTGATCCACCAGCCTCGGCCTCCCAAAGTGCTGGGATTACAGGCATGAGCCACCACGCCCGACCTAATTTTTGTACTTTTTAGTAGAGTCGGAGTTTCGCCATGTTGGCCAGGCTGGTCTTGAACTCCTGATCGCAGATGATTCATCTGCCTCAGCCTGCCAAAGTGCTGGGATTACAGGTGTGAGCCACTGCGCCTGGCCCTGTTTTTATCTTTTAGAGACAGAGTCTCGTTCTGTCGCCCGGGCTGGAGTGCAGTGGTTTGATCTCAGCTCACTGCAGCCTCTGCCTCCTGGGTTAAAGCGATTCCTTCTGCCTCAGCCTTCTGAGTAGCTGGGATTACAGGTGCCTGCCACCCCGCCCGGCTAATTTTTGTGTTGTTTGGTTTTGTTGGCAGAGATGGGGTTTTATCATATTGCCCAGGCTGGTCTCCAACTCCTGAGCTCAAGTGATCTGCCTGCCTCGGCCTCCCAAAGTGCTGGGATTACAGGCATGAGCCACCGCGCCCGGCCGTCCGTCAATACGGTTGAAGGACTGGACAGCGGGCACTCTGGTCTCCAGGTCATCACATCAGCACTAGTGGGTCCCCTGGGCTTGCTCCTACCTCTCCTGCTGCCCTCCGTCGGGGAGCACCAAGGCAGAGACCTGGAAAACAGCCCCAGCTCCAGGGGCCTCAGAAGGAGAATTGCCCGAAGCTGCAGGAGTGTGGAACTTCATGCCCCCAGGGTGCTGTCCCTCTCCTGGTCGCTGACGGGGACACGGTACAGAGAGGGTAAGCGCCTTAGCCCCTCCACACAGTCAGGAGCCAGGGGGCCAGGGCTGCAGCCTCAGAGGAGCTCCCACTGCCTGTCAGGGCCGATTCTACCCAGAACTGGGCCGTTTCCTTCCCTTTTGGTGAACAGTTGTGAAATAAATAACCGTCCTCCGGCATCTCAGAAAACCGAGCTCCTGGCAGCTCTGAGGAGGGGGCTGAGTGGGGGTCGTTGTTCTCACTTCCCAAACTGAGGCCCAGAGAGGGGAGCCGGTTTGTCTGGGGCCGCACAGCACAGGGTGTTGGTGCATGAACTGCTGGACTGCGATTCTCCCGGAGGGCTTCTCCATGGCAGATCTGGGGGACTCTTCAGGAGTTCAGACACCAGCCACTGCAAGGAGTCAACAGCAGTGGTGACAATGGCTTCATTTATTGTATTTAATTTTAAATATTTACTTTATTTTATTTTATTTATTTATTTTTTTTGAGTTGGAGTCTCGCTCTGTCGCCCAGGCTGGAGTGTGGTGGCCCGATCTCGGCTCACTGCAAGCTTCGCCTCAAGGGTTCACGCCATTCTCCTGCCTCCCGAGTAGCTGGGATTACAGGCGCCCACCACCACACCCGGCTAATTTTTCGTATTTTTAGTAGAGATGGGGTTTCACCGTGTGAGCCAGGATGGTCTCTATCTCCCGACCTCGTGATCCACCCGCCTCGGCCTCCCAAAGTGCTGGGATTACAGGCGTGAGCCACCGCGCCCGGCCTATTTTATTTTTTTGAGACGGAATCTCGCTCTGTCACCCAGGATGGAGTGCAGTGGCACCATCTCAACTTACTGTAAGCTCCGCCTCCCGGGTTCAAGTGATTCTCCTGCCTCAGCCTCCCAAGTACCTGGGATTGCAGGTGCCTGCCACATGCCCGGCTAATTTTTTGTATTTTTAATAGAGATGGGGTTTCACCATGTTGGTCAGGCTGGTCTTGAACTCCTGACGGCAGGCGATCCACCTGCCTCGGCCTCCGAAAGTGCTGGGGTGACAGACGTGAGCCGCCGCACCTGGCCCCTCCCCTGCAAAAAATTGTTTTTCAAGACAAGATATTGCCTGGTCGCTGAGACCGAAATGCAGTGGTGCAATCACAGCTCACTGCAGCCTCTCCCTCCTGCCTCCGCCTTCCCCATAGCTGGGACCACAGGCTCACAAAACC
>NW_012104510.1:555904-556279 GCF_000951045.1 Mandrillus leucophaeus
CTCGTGATCCGCCCGTCTCGGCCTCCCAAAGTGCTGGGGTTACAGGCTTGAGCCACCGCGCCCGGCCTAAATTTTATTTTTGAGATAGAGTGTGGCTCTGTCACCCAGGCTGGGGTGCAGTGGTGCTATCACAGCTCACTGCAGCCTCGATCTCCCGGGTTCAACTGATCTTCCTACCTCAGCCTGTGAGAAACTGGAACTACAGGTGTATGACACCTCACCTGGCTAATTTTTAAAAAATTTTTGTAGAGATGGGGTCTTGCTATGATGCCCAGACTGATCTCAAAGTCCTGGGCTCAAGTGATCCTCCCTTCTCAGCCTCCAAAGTGCTGGGATTACAGGTGTAAGCCACTGTGCCTGGCCCTGAATCATTTA
>NW_012104510.1:556369-557922 GCF_000951045.1 Mandrillus leucophaeus
GAGGTGGAGCTTGCAGTGAGCTGAGATTCAGCCATTGCACTCCAGCCTGGGCGACAGAGCGAAAGTCCGTCTCAAAAAAAAAAAAAAAAGAATACACATAGCACTGCTGGGCACAGTGGCTCACGCCTGTAATCGCAGCACTTTGGGAGACCAAGGCAGGCGGATACCAAGAGGTCAGGAGTTCAACTCTGTCTCAAAAAAAAAAAAAAAAATACACATAGCACAACCCAACACTGCCTTCCAGCCAGACTGAAGAGGGCTGGCTTGGCCGCTGTTGGGGGTCCCTGAGCTGCCTAAAGGCCCTGCTTCCCAGAGCTCTCTGACCTTGGTTTTCCCATCTAGGGAACGGGTGGCCCTGGGGCAACACCGAGACTGCTGGTGAGAATTCAGCAAGGCTGCCCGGGCATGGTGGCTCACACCTGTAATCCCAGCACCTTGGGAGGTCGAGGCAGGCAGATCACCTGAGATCAGGAGCTCCAGACCAGCCTGGCCAACATGGTGAAACCCCGTCTCTACTAAAAATACAAAAATTAGCCAGACGTGGTGGTGGGCGCCTGTAATCCCAGCTACTCGGGAGGCTAAGGTGGAAGGATGGCTTAAACCCAGGAGGTGCAGGTTGCAGTGAGCCAAGATCGTGCCACCGAACTCCAGCCTGGGCGACAGAGCAAGACTATCTAAAAAAAAAAAATTGGCCACGTGTGGTGGTGCATGCCTGTAGTCCCAGATACTCAGGAGGCTGGGGTGGGAGGATTACCTGATGTGGGAGGTCGAGGCTGCAGTGAGCCAAGATCACGTCCCTGCACTCCAGCTTGGGTGACAGACTGAGACCCTTATTCAAAAAACTGAAAATAAAAAGGGTACCGAGGGAACCCAGTGACAATGGGGAAGCTGGGGAAGTTCTTCCCAGAGGAACACACAAGGCGTCTAACAGCAGGTGTCTGGACGGTTGAAGCCCAAGCTGGTTGTGGGGCAAGGAGAGGTGAACAGGGAAGAGACGGGATTGTCTGGTCTCAGCTCTGCCTTGTGGGGCTGCAGGGCACTGGGGAGCCATAGATGGTGTTTGAGCTGGGGCAGGCCAGGGCATATTTCTCTGGAGAAAGAGTGGAGTGGGGAGAGGAGGTGGGGAGACCTGGAGGTGACACGGCTCAGGGTTGGGGTGGGGGCCACAAGGCCTCAGCTAAAGTCACGACTGGGGAGAGGCGAGGGGGTCTCTGACTCAGGGACAGGGGTGGAGTGAGGTTTTGGGGCCCCCCAAGAGCTTCCGGTCGTCCAAGCCTCCAGAGGGTGGCCAGATCTGCCAGGAGTGGGGGAGTGTGGGGGGCGGAGCCCTGGGGTGGAGCTCTAGGGAAGTAGGAAGGGCAGGGGCGCCCTCCGGGAAACCTCAATCCTCCCCTGTCCCTGAGTCCAGGAAGGGGTCGGGTCAACAACACCCTGGAAGCCTGGAGGCGGGGCCGACGTGCAGGGGCGGGGCCTACATTGCCTGGGAGGCGGGGCCGAGGTGCAGGGGGCGGGGCAGACATTGCCCGGGAGGCTGGGAGGTGGAGCCGATGTCG
>NW_012104510.1:560442-561982 GCF_000951045.1 Mandrillus leucophaeus
CACTCCAACCTAGGCAACAAGAGTGAAACTCTGTCCCCCATCACCCCCCCAAAAAAAAAGAAAGAAGGGGTTTGCCATGTTAGCCAGGCTGGTCTCAAACTTTTGACCTCGTGATCCACCTTCCTCGGCCTCCCAAAGAGCTGGGATTATAGGTGTGAGCCACTGTGCCTGGCCGCAAAAACAGAACTTCTGCATCCCAGGTGACTAACGGTGCCAGGCATACAGTAGATGTTCAGTAAATCACTTTGGACTAAAAGAACACAGAGGTCAAGGGGCAGTGAAGAAATGACAGGTCAGTTTTATTGGGTGCCTAGTTTAGGAGTCAGTCAACTATGGCCCTTGGATCAGCTCTGGCCCACTGCCTGTTTTTGTAAATAAAGTTTTATGGGCACAGAGCCGTGCCCATGGTTTTACATATTGCCTCTGGCTACTTTCTCACTGCAATGGCAGAGCACAGTCATTGCCGCAGAGACTGTGGCCTGCAATGCTGAAAATATTTACTCTCTGGCCCTTTACAGAAAAAGTTTGCCAAGCCCTGATCGAGTGTGTGCTGGGCCCTGTGCCAAGCCCTTTGTGTGTACTCACTCAGTTAACCCTCCCACAGTCCTAAGTGGGGGGCAGGAAATGAGGCTCCGAGAGGTTAAGGAACAGACTCAGGGTCACACAGCTTGGAGGTGGGTGAGCTGAGAATCAGACCCAGGACCCCTGATATTCCATAGGATCTTTGCTTTGTTTACCTTTGCTAATTTATTGTCTTAAATGCTAAAAGGAATACACATTCACTGTAAAAAGGGAGGACTATAGGAAAGGTGTTGATGACCCTCTTCAGCCTGGGGTACATCTTTCTCCACAGCTCATCCAAAATCTACAGCCATTTAACAAACATCGGCAGATGAGAACCGTTTTATAAGAAAACTAAGGAGTTTGGAAGAATCTTTCCTTCCTGCCCAGCCTGGACCCCCAGGAGTAGGTGTGCTGGGGCTGGGCTGCAGTGTTCTCATGGGAAACCGGGAAGCTGGGCCAACGACCTACATGTTGGGGAAGACAGGTCCTGCCTGTCTCCTGCTGTGGCTCCCCAGTGCTCTGAGGACAAAGCCGGAGCTCTCCCTGATCCTCCATCGTCCGTCTCACTCACTCTGGTGGTCTGGTCGCTGGGCCTTCACTGAGTGTGCCATGGGAGCCCTGGGGCCGATTAAATTCATCGGCCTACTTCTAGCCCCGGACCAGGCTCAGCTCCCAGCCGGGGCCCAGACACATCAGTACCTGCGGTTGTCTCCATCCCAACCGCCGGCCTCTGCAGGCACAGCGCCCTCCACCAGATACTCCCGCAAAGGAGGCCTGGGGACCCTGCGGGCGGGGCCTGGGGTGCAGGGAGCTGTCAGGACCCCCCCCACGATCCCCTCGCTCGCCCTGAAATGTGTGTCCCTCTCGGCGCCTGGGCTCTCGGGAAAGGCCTTTGCTTGTTGTCTGACTTCGCGAGGGTCCCGGCTCGGGCCCGGGAGCTGGGGACGGGCGGGACTTGGTGACAGCCGGGTCCCAG
>NW_012104510.1:563067-570430 GCF_000951045.1 Mandrillus leucophaeus
CGGTGCTCCCCCACCCCCGCCCTTCCCAAAGGCCTCCAGGGGTGTCCCGAGCCCCCTGCCACTGCCCGCGTCCCGAGTTACCGCTGGAGTGAGAGGGGCTGCCCTCGGCTTCCCGGGTCTCCGGGATGTGTGAGAGGGGAGAGGAACCGGCGCTTTCCAGCGGGGCGCCTGGGTCGGATGCCCTCTCGGGGAAGTGTCTCGGAGCTGGGGCTCCAATGGTGTAGCTCCAGGAGTGGGCTGGCCCCGGGCTGGGATCCCTGGACCCCCGCATGCCTGCGCCTGTGTGGGGTCGGGAGTGCTGGGCAGTGGAGGGTTCCTTTGCACAGCAGGTACCAAGCGAGGGCGCATGGTCATTTCGGGGACCGGTCCCCTCCTCCCGGTGCTCGCGTGCCCCCCTGCCCCTCACTCCCACAGGTGGGCACTGCACGGGCAGGGGTCAGGAGGCGCCTCCTGGGGTCACCCACCTGCCCACTTCAGGACAGGGGGGCCAGCTGCCCAGCTGGGGCCCGGGTCCCCACCCCAGCCCGAGGACAGAAGACCGGATCTGGAGGCTGCCTGTGGCCCCCTGCCCTTCCCACTGGGCGTGTTTTCTAAGCCGCCAACTTTCCCCGGGGGACTCACCCCTGACCCGCCACGCCCGCGGCTGGGTGGGGGCCGCTGCCTCCCTCCCTCCCTGGGAAAGCGAGACACCCAGTGTCCTCCGCTTTTGAAAACCCAGACAAAGGCCTGACCCCGCTCCCAGTCACCCCGCCCCGGGAGCTCAGCCAGGGGCTCAGGGGAGCCAGGGCCCAGACTTGCCTGGTCCACATCCCCACCCCGCAGCCTTGTTTATCTGCCCTGCTCTCCAGGCCCCGAGGGAGCCTCTGGGCCTCCGACAGCCAGGCCTGGGCAGGGTGTGGCTGTGGGGAGGGGGCTGCCTAGGAGGACTACGGAGATCTCCCACCCAGAGGAGGGGTGTCAGGGAACACTCCGGGTCGGGCCCATTGTTTCCTTCCTGCCACCCCTTCCCTTTCCCACGGGGGATACTGAGGCCTAGAAAGGAGCTGCTGCCCCCCCACCCCCCCCAGTCACACAGCACCTGGTGGTGGGGGGCTCGGTGCCTCCTGCTCTGCCCCACGACTTCTCCGTCCTGCGTCAGAGGTGGCCCACAGGTCCCCATTGGGTCATCACTGCTTTTGGGGACACACATATGGGACAGGCACCCAGCGTTAATCGGCTGTGAGCCGCCATGCGAGGACGCCTCTCTCCCCAGTTCCCGGGCTGACAATGGGTGGGGACAGGCCCATCTGGTGCTGGCCCGTCTTGGACACCTGCCCCTTCGTTCTTGTCCCCAGTGGTCTTCAGGCACGAAGGCCCCGTCCGCTAGAACGTGGTCGCTTGCCGCCTCCCGTTTCCACAGATTTTCTAGTCGAAGACACGGGAGCTGGCTGTGGTTTATGGTGGTGCCTGTCTCGCTGGAAAGTTTCACAAATGAATTTAAGAATTTAAAGAATTGTAAATGTCATTCAAGAACAGGTTAAATAATTTTTTGTTAAGGTGAGGGTTTAAGGAAAACTAGCGGGTTGCTAACCGCAGGGCTGATGCTGCCAGGGTGCTGGGGTGAGGAGACCGTCCGGGAAGGAGTTGGGGAGAATCTCTGTGGTCTGGGAGGGTTTGTGTGGCCCCTGAGTGACACATGGTCTGGCTGGTAAAATAAAGATAATTGGGCTTGGAGCAACCATTCTCCAGCACGCACAGCCCCGTCCTGGGTAAAGGCAAGGCTCAAACCCCCAGAATGGGGAGGAGAACAGACTTGGGCCTGGACAGATGATCAAGACTGGCCCAGACTCCTCCCTGCTCGCAGACCTGGAAATTTTCAAGAGGAAACTCTCCGTGTTGGGTGCTAACTGGGTCCTTAATGCTCCTTCACACTTGCTAATTCCCCTTTTGATTGAGAAGCAGAGCCTGTTAAAAGGTAACAGTATCTAGTGATAATTGAATAGCAAGCTTTTATTTTCGTTGTATCTGTTTCTTCTTCGTGTTTTCTTGTTTATGGAGGTGGCTTCTGGTTCTCATTTGCTCAGTCTTGATCACAGTATAATGTTTCTTTCTAAAACAAGGTGATCTGATTTAAATTTCAGTGGCTTTGAAGGCAAGGAATAGACAGATACTGTCCGGGAGGCAGTGGAACTTGGGAAGGTGGTTTCTTTCTTTTTTTCCATGTTGCCCAGGCTGGTCTGGAACTCCTGGCCTCAAGGGACTTCCCGACCTCAGCCTCCCAAGTAGTTGGGACGACAGGTGCACGTCATTGCACGGGAAGGCGGTTTGAGAAGTGTAGGCATAATTTATGTAATTTATTCACTCAGCAACCATTAAGTGGGTACCTGCCTTTTCCACAGCTCTGTTCTGAGTGCTCTACGGGTGAATTCCTTTGATGCTTTTTTTTTTTTTCTTTTGGAGACAGAGTATCTCTCTGTTGTCCACGCCGGAGTGTAGCGGTAGGATCTCCAGTCACTGCAACCTCCGCCTCCTGGGTTCAAGCAATTCTCCTGCCTCAGCCTCCCGAGTAGCCATGACTACAGGCGCCCACCACCACGCCCGGCTAATGTTTGTATTTTTAGTAGAGGCAGGGTTTCACCATGTTGCCCAGGATGGTCTTGAACTCCTGACCTAAGTGATCCGCCCGCCTGGGCCTCCCCAAAGTGCTGGGATGACAGACGTGAGCCACGCGCCCGGCCGGCACTTGCTTTTTCCACGGCCCTGTTCCGAGTGCTTTCTGTGTGAAAACTCCCTTGACCCTTGATCCTTTTTTTTGAGACAGAGTCTTGCTCTGTCGCCCAGGCTGGAGCGCAGTGGCGCAATCTCGGCTCACTGCAACATCTGCCTCCCGGGTTCAAGTGATTCTCCTGCCTCAGCCTCCCGAGTAGCTGGGACTACAGGTTCATGCCATCATGCCCAGCTAATTTTTTGTATTTTTGGTAGAGATGGGGTTTCACCGTGTTAGCCAGGATGGTCTCGATCTCCTGACCATGTGATCCGCCCGCCTTGGCCTCCCAAAATGCTGGGATTACAGGCGTGAGCCACCATGCCTGACCTTTTTTTTTTTTTTTTTTTTTGAGACAGAGTCTCTTTCTGTCGACCAGGCTGGAGCGCAGTGGTGCCATCTCAGCTCACTGCAACCTCCACTTCCTGGGTTTGAGCGATTCTCCTTACTCAGCCTCCTGAGTAGCTGGGACTACAGGCTGCCACTAACACGCCCAGCTAACCTCTGTATTTTTAGTAGAGATGAGGTTTTGCCATGTTGGGCAGGCGGGTCTCAAACTCCTGACCTCAGGTTATCCGCGCACCTGGACCTTCCAAAATGCTGGGATTACAGGTGTGAGTCACCGTGTACAACTGCTCCCTTGATCCTTACGGAAGCCCTGTACGAGAGGGAAACTGAGGTACAGGGCGGTCCAGTGGCACGTGTAAGGACACACAGCTGCACAGGCGTGGATGGGAGTTCGCTGCTGGGTGGTCCAAGCGTGCTCCCTCTAAGCCGCCGAGGTTAGGGATGGGGGAGGGTTTTTGGTACCTGCGTCTGGGGGTTGTGGTCTTGTGGGGTATGGTTCTGAATATCAGACATCCTGGTGTTGGTTTTCGTTCGTGGTGTGTTTACTGAGAAACACAGAAGTTGGCCTTGTCAGTGGTCTTGGCTCCTGGGGCACCTGCCCTGCTTCTGTGCCCACCCACACCGTTCTGTGATTTGGGAGAGGAGTGTGGAGAGGGGGTGTCCCGACTCCCCGTCGCGCCCTGGCATGTCACTCTCCAGTGGGCCTCACTATTCTCATCTGGCGAATGGGGACGTGGCTGCCATTCTTGGGGGAGGCGGGGTTAGAGGAGGGGCAGGTGCTTATGGGCCTAGACCCTCTGAGCACCACGCAGTGGGGGCGTCTCTGCCTCTACCCCCTTAGCCAGGTTCGTCCTCAAGGGCCTCGGATTTTGAAGCTTGGAAATGGGCTTATGTTCTTTTTGTTAGTTCGTTTGTTTGAGACGGAGTCTCGCTGTCACCCAGGCTGGAGCACAGTGGTGCTATCTCGGGTCATTACAACCTCTGCCTCCTGGGTTCACACGATTCTCATGCCTCAGCCTCTCAAGTGGCTGGGACTCCAGGCATGCACCACCACACTTGGCTAATTTTTTTATGTTTTTTAGTAGAGACGGGATTTCACCATGTTGGCCAGGCTGGCCTCGAACTCCTGGCCTCAAGTGATCTGTCTGCCTCGACCTCACAAAGTGCTGGGATTACAGGCATGAGCCACCGTGCCCAGGCTATGTTCATTCGTTCCTTCCTTCCTTCCCTCTTTCCTTTTTCTTTCTTTCCTTCTTTCTTTCTTTTTTTTCTTTCCTTCTTTCTTTGTCTCTCTCTCTCTCTCTTTCATTTTTGAGACAGCGTCTCACTCTGTCGCCCAGGCTGGAGTGCAGTGGCGCGATCTCAGCTCACTGCAATGTCTGCCTCCCTGGTTCAAGTGATTCTCCTGCCTCAGCCTCCTGAGTAGCTGAGACTACAGGCGTGCATCACGATGCCCAGCTAACTTTTGTATTTTTAGTAGAGATGGGGTTTCACTGTGTTAGCCAGGATGGTCTCAATCTCCTCACCTCGTGATATGCCCTCCTCAGCCTCCCAAAGTGCTGGGATTAAATGTGTGAGCCACCGCACCCGGCCTTCTTCTTCTTCTTTTTTTTTTTTTGATACGGAGTCTCGCTCTGTCGCCCAGGCTGGAGTACAGTGGCGTGATCTTGGCTCACTGCAAGCTCCGCCTCCTGAGTTCACGCCATTCTCCTGCCTCAGCCTCCCGAGTAGCTGGGAATACAGGCGCCCGGCACCGCACCCGGCTAATTTTTTTTGTATATTTTTAGTAGAGACAGGATTTCACCGTGTTAGCCAGGATAGTCTTGATCTTCTGACCTTGTGATCCGCCACCCTCAGCCTCCCAAACTGCTGGGATTACAGGCGTGAGCCACTGCGCCCGGCCTTCTTTTTATTAGACTGAGTCTCCCTGTGTCCCCCAGGCTGGAGTGCAGAGGTGTGATCATAGCTCACTGCAGCCTCAACATCCCGGGCTCACGTGATCCTGCACCCAGCGTCTTGAGTAGCTGGGACTACAGGTGCCACCACCACACTCAGCTAATTATTTTGTTTTGTTTTTGTAGAGACAGGGTCTCCCTGCGTTGCCCAGGCTGGTCTCAAACTCCTGGGCTTAAGCGATCCTCCCACCTCAGCCTCCCAAAGTGCTGGGATTACACACGTGTGAGCCACTGCACCCAACCTGATGTTCTTTAAAAGCTTCATCTCGGCCGGCGCAGTGGCTCACGCCTGTAATCCCAGCACTTTGGGAGGCCGAGGAGGGAGGATCACAAGGTCAGGAGATCCAGACCATCCTGGCTAACACGGTGAAACCCCGTCTCTACTAAAAATACAAAAAATTAGCCAGGTGTGGTGGCGGGCGCCTGTAGTCCCAGCTACTCGGGAGGCCGAGGCAGGAGAATTGCTTGAACCCGGGAGGCAGAGATTTTGGTGAGCCAAGATTGCACCATTGCACTCCAGCCTGGGCGACAGAGCGAGACTGTCTAAAAAAAAAAAAAAAAAAATTGTATCACTTTTTTCTGATTGTGGGCCCCTGTTTCTTCTCATCCTTTCTTGATCTAGGAAATCCGTCATTTGTTTATCGAACAAATGCTCCCTCCTCACCATCCTCATGCTGTGCAGGATCAGAAGGGCCTGGAAGGCCATAGAGGGTCTTCCCTGACGTGTGAGAAGGGCTTCCTGATCCAGTCCGTGAACCTTTTTGAGAAGGATGTTTCAGGGTTCATCAAGGCAGGCAGAAGGATGCACCTTGTGGAGGGACTAGAGGTGGGAAAGTGTTGGAAGAAGAGAATATTCTTCGGTGTTTGTTCCTGCTGGGCCTTGAGTGCCAGGATGGGGAGTCATGGATAGTGTGTGGGCAGAGGAGGAGCAATGGCCGACCAGTGTTTGTTCCTGCTGGGCCTTGAGTGTCAGGATGGAGAGTCATGGATAGTGTGTGGGCAGAGGAGGAGCAATGGCCGACCTGGTCGTTAAAAAAAGATTCTGGCAGCTGAGGGATGAGACCAGGGAGGAGCAAGTCATGGCCAAGCCTTGACTGTGGCCACCGGGGCCACATGGAGAGAAATGGCAGAGGCAGAGGGGGCAGGACCCCATGTCTAGGAGGGCAAACACAGGATTCCAGAACTGTGTGTGGTCAGCGATGCCCACAGGGACAGGGCACCCTGGCCAGGGAGAGGTGGCCTGGACCCTGGATACATGAGGGGATGGAGGGGGCCCTCTGGGAGGATGGCTGAGTGGACGTCTTGGTGTCTGAGGAGTGTAAAATCAGGCCAGAGTGGCCGTCTCCTGCCCCAGGGTTTCAAACAGGAATTCAGGGACAGTCAGAGCCGGTCACCAGGACAGAGCCTGGACTGAGTGGGGAGAGGAAAGGGGAGCCAGCCACAGGAGCAGGCCTTGGGACGGGCAAGACTTAGATTAGGGCCAATGGCGGTAGCTCACACCTGTAATCCCAGCACTTTGGGAGGCCGAGGCAGGTGGATCACTTGAGGTCAGGGGTTGGAGACCAGCCTGGCCAACATGGTGAAACCCTGTCTCTACTAAAAATAACAAAAATTAGCCGGGCGTGGTGGTGGGCGCCTGTAGTCCCAGCTACTTGAGAGGCTGAGACAGGGGAATCGCTTGAACCCAGGAGGCAGAGGTTGCAGTGAGCCAAGATTGTGCCATTACACTCCAGCCTGGGTGACAGAGCAAGACTCTCTCTCTCAAAAAAAAAAAAAAAAAAAAAAAGACTTAGATTAGGACCAAAGTGAGGCCTGCTGAGCAGGAGGCACTGCATGGTCAACACTGGTGGTAGGACGGGGCCAGGCCTGGGAGCCCTGCCTGGGTGGGCAGAGGCTGTGGGCAATGGAGGCAGTGATGCGGGACCCTGAAGGCCAGGGTGGGACAGAGGCCTGGGGTGCTTCAGTAACTCCATCAGGGAGCAAGAAGCTGATGTCCTCATCAGTTTGTATTCAAATGCTTCCAACCATGGAAAGTCTCAGGGCAGGACCTGCAGGGGCTTCAACGCCCCATGGGGGGTGGGAAGGACCCCAGTCCCTGCCTTGGCCTGGCCCTTGTTGAGAAGGCTGGCATTCCCATTACACACGCACACAGATATGTATACACGTCTCTATGTATATAATTCTTAACAGCTTTATTAAAATATAATTCACATGCCACACAGTCTGGCTGTTTAGTGTACAGCGCAGTCGTTTTTAGTACGCTACAAGGTTGTATATCTTTCTTTCTTTTTTTTTTTTTTTTTGAGATGGAGTCTCT
>NW_012104510.1:572610-573351 GCF_000951045.1 Mandrillus leucophaeus
CTTAACCCATTTAGGGTTCTTGGTGTCCCAGAGACAGGGGTGGTCTCCGTGCTGTGTCCTGGGAGGGCTGGAAGGAGGTTCCTTCGTGGAAGGCTGCCTGGAGGAGGTGGCTGTGCTGGATCTGATCTTGGCAGTGGAGAAGGGAAAGGGGAAGCTGGGAGCTATTGAAGGGTGAGGGGCTGACACTAGGGCTTGGAGCAGGGCAGGGCGGTGGAGGAAGCAGGGCCGGGGGCGCCAGTACTCAGGGCAGACACAGGCTCTGAGGACCGAGTATCACCTGGACTGGGAAGCAGCTGAGGTCCAGACTCCCTGAACTCCATCCCCGGCCCAGTGGGGGAAGGGGCCGCCCTGCTCCCCCCTCACCCCACACCTCGCAGCCCCGCGTGACTCCCCCACCCCCCACCATGGCCAAGGTCACCGTCAGCTCTTTCCTTTCAATTAGCAGCAGGAATGTTCCCGGCGCTGGGCTCGGCGCCTGCCCGGGCAGGGACCCCTCGTTCTGGCTGGAGCTGCCCGGGCGTGGGTTCTGGAAGGACAAGTGCGACGCCCCTATCCCACACACGCCCCTCCCGCCCCGGACGGGCCCGCCCTGCTCGCTGGGTGACCTTGGCCGTTGCGTAACCTCTCTGGACCCCTCCAGCACCAACGCCCCGCACCGCGGAGGCCTCTGCGGGGCTCTCTCGTGGGGTTTGGGCCTCAGTAGCTCATCTCCTGGAGCCGGATTATCTCACGCGCTCCAGA
>NW_012104510.1:573401-574489 GCF_000951045.1 Mandrillus leucophaeus
TTTTTGAGATGGAGTCTCTCTCTGTCACCCAGGCTGGAGTGCAGTGGTGTCATCTTGGCTCACTGCAACCTCCACCTCCCGGGTTCAAGCCATTCTCCTGCCTCAGCCTCCTGAGTAGCTGAGATTACAGGTGCACGTGCCACCACGCTTGGCTAATTTTTGTATTTTTAATAGAGACGGGGTTTCACCATATTGGCCAGGATAGTCTCGATCTCTTGACCTTGTGATCCACCTGCCTTGGCCTCCCAAAGTGCTGGGATTCCCGTGTGAGCCACCACGCCCAGCAGGGTTGTGTATCTTTCACCGCAATTTTAGAACGCTTTCATCACCCCCAAAACAAGCCCTGTCCCCATTACGTGTCCCCTCCCATCCCCTTCCCCGGTCCCTGGGGACCCAATCCCCTTCCTGTCTCTGGATCAGCAGGTCCTGGACATTTCATAGACATGAGATCACACACTGCGTGGCCTTGTGTGTCTGGCGTCTCTCACTGAGTGTGACGTCCTCAAGGTGCATCTGTGCCGTGGCCTGGGTCAGAGCGTCGCTCCTGTTCACGGCTGAGTTGTGTTCAAGTGTGTGGACAGCCACGTTGTGTTTACCAGAGCATCTGTGGATGGACACCCAGGTTGGTTTATCTGTGAATCTGTGGTTCCCCCGCGAGGTGGTTGGAGCTTCTGCTCCGTTCACACTGAGGAGTCCGGGTCCTGCTTTACAGAAATGTAAGTCGTGACAGTCAGTTTCTTTAAAAAGAAGAGGAAGTGATCAGATGACAGGTGGCCCTGGGAGTGGCGGGAGTGTGAGAAGAGGGGGCTGGGGGCTTCCTCTGAAGATGGAAAGACCCTCATTGACTCCCTGGGGCAGCAAGCATTTATTGAGCACCTACTGTATGCCTGGTCCCAGGGATGTGGCAGGGACAAAAATGGCACAGTTGTTGTCCTGGTGGGAAGACAAGATCACACCTGTAATCCCAGCACTTTGGGAGGCTGAGGCGGGTGAATCACCTGAGGTCAGGAGTTCAAGACCAGCCTGGCCAACATGGTGAAACCCTGTCTCTACTAAAAATACAAAAATTAGCTGGGCGTGGTGGTGGG
>NW_012104510.1:579047-579668 GCF_000951045.1 Mandrillus leucophaeus
GCTCCGAGACCCAGCACCTGCCCCGGGACCCCCAGCAGCACCAGGACCGCCGCCGCCCCGAGCCTTTCCACGCCTTTGCCCCGGACTCAGCTCCTCCGCCCAGCATGTAAGACCTTTTGTGATCTGACCTCTGCTTCCCTCCGTGAGCCCAGGGGAGCCCGGGAAGCCCCTGCTCCGGGGTGCTGGTCCCGGCCTCGCTGATCAAACGGGAACGAGACTCCCCCGCGCCTGGCGGGCCCCGCCCGCAGGAGGATGAACGCCTGGCGAAGGCCATCTGCAGACCGCCCTGCTCGGCCTCAGTTTCCCCGTCGGTGAAATGGGGCGGACCCGGCCGCAGGAGGGAGTGAGCGCTGGGGGAGGCGTTCTCGGTTTGTGGCCGTTTCCTCAGTTTCCCCATCTGTGAACTGGGCCGCAGGAGGGAGTGAGCGCCGGGGGAGGCGTTCTCGGTTTGTGGCTGTTTTGATCCGTGAGTTGTGGCCCTATTTCGCGTGATTTTTCGGATCGGTGACGTGGAGCGTTCTGCCGGCCTGACCTTGGCTACCCGGCGTCGGGGGCGGGTCCACACCCCTCCCGGATGGAAGCCCCTTCCTGGGCGGGCGCCCCCCGGACGCCCAGACGGGA
>NW_012104510.1:585193-585693 GCF_000951045.1 Mandrillus leucophaeus
CCTGGCCGGCCCGGCAGGGACAAGCTGCCCGAGGACAGACATTACCGCCTTGTCTCCAGCCTGGGAGGCGGCCACACAGCCACACTCTGTCCCCGGGTCTGGTCCGAGCGGCCACCTGCTTGCCGGATGGGGACGGATGGGGACAGGCCCCGGGCAGGCGGCGTCCAGCCTGATCCTGGGACCCAGGGGTCCCGCCGTTTTGCAGCCCTCCTGCCCCAGCTCTGCTCCCTCCCGGTTGGCCCCGAGCCCGCTTACAGCTGGAAACCAGGACTGTGGGGTGGCCCGGGGTTGGTCGGTTGTTCCAGTCTGTGCCGGTGCCCTCCCTGGACGTGGCTTACAGCCATGGGAAGAGGGTGCCGGGCAGGGGGAACCTTTGTGAGAGGCCCTGGGGTAGAGGGGCTTGTGCACAGCCGGGGGGACCCTGCAGGAATAGACCGACCAAGGGGGAAGTGAAGGGGCCGACCTGGGGGTTCCTTCAAGGGCTGGTGGGAGCCAAGGAG
>NW_012104510.1:586713-588437 GCF_000951045.1 Mandrillus leucophaeus
CGCCTCCCGGGTTCATGCCATTCTCCTGCCTCAGCCTCCTGAGTAGCTGGGACTACAGGCGCCCGCCACCATGCCCAGCTAATTTTTTAGTAGAGACGGGGTTTCACCTGTTAGCCAGGATGGTCTTGATCTCCTGACCTCGTGATCCGCCCGCCTCAGCCTCCCAAAGTGCTGGGATTACAGGTGTGAGCCACCGCGCCCAGCCTTAAATTTTTATTTTTGAGACAAGGTCTTACTCTATCACCCAGGCCAGAGACAGTGGCACAATCACGACTTGACCCAGCTTCAATCTCCTGGGCTCAAGTGACCCTCCCACCTCAGCCTCCCAAGTAGCTGGGACCACAGGGACACACCTGGCATGCATTTATTTATTTATGTGGAGACAGGATCTTGCTATGTTGTCCAGGCTGGTCTCGAACTCCTGGGCTCAAGCAGTCCACTGGCCTTGGCCTCCCAAAGTGCTGGGGTTACAGGCTTGAGCCACCACACCTGGCCTAGGGTCTGATTCTCTTTTTGAGAGGCTGCCTCTGGCTGGCGGGTGGAGAGGGAGCTGTGAGGGGGCAGAGAGTTGTCAGGGAACACTAGATGCCTGGGCTAGGGTGGGGAATGTAGGGTGGGCAGGAAGCGAGGGCCCGGGCCTCAGGGGAACGCACAGTGGATGGTTCACTGCCTGCTTCACCCGTTGATGTGGGACTGACCCAGAACTCCAGCTGATCTGGCCATTCAGGAAGGACTCCCAAGCCAGAAAGCTGGATCAAGCCTTTCCTGAACCCCACCCGGTGGACGCAGCTGAACCCAGCCTCCCTGAGGAGGGAGAAGGGGAAGCCAGAGAGGGCGCAGCTCATGCTCCTGGGCCCCTGGGAGGCACTGGGAAGGGTAGGTGTCACCTGCCAGGAAGGGAGGAGCCGGTGGGGTCGCCTCTGGGGCATGGGAGCCGGACAACTTCACAGGCCTCAGCAGGGCCAGGAAACCGAACCCGAGTGGGGTGGGCAGGCGGGGCGCCTCGGGCTCCAGGGAGGTCTTGACCTGGAGCAGCCTCCCGGGCCGGGGCTGGGTGGTGAGCCAGTGCACTGTGTAGTTTCATTTTCTCTGCTGAACAGGGGGAGGGGATGGCAGCACAAGGGGGACGCCATAGGAGGCCTTGGAGCTGCAGGTATCTGTGCCTCCGTGTTTGTGCGGATGGGGAAACTGAGGCCCAGAGAGGTGTGGGGACTCTTCGGAGGCAGGGCTGGCTCTGGGCCCTGACACCAGGCTGAGAGGGCTGTGGGTGGCGGCGGGCACAAAGGGCGGGCTGTAATTTCAGTCTCTGGGAAGATAAGACGGGGGACTGGGGGAACCTGTCTCCCACCCCCGCACCCCTGGTTCCCGCCAGTCCCTGCCCGTCAGCCCGGGCCTCCCACTGTGGATGCTGCCCAGAGCCCTGGCATTGTTTGGGACATGGGGCTGATTCTCCAGAAATCCCCTACTTGAGTCTGGGACACCCACCGCCAACCCCTGCCGTCCTCTCGCTGCCTCACTGCACCAGCTCTGGAAGCCTGAGGGTCGCTGGCAGTCAAGGCTGAGCTCAGCCCCAGTCTAGGGCTTCGGTGCTGCTTGGGTTTTTGTTGTCGTCGTCGTTTTGCTTTCGATGGAGTCTCGTTTTGTTGCCCTGGCTGGAGTGCAGTGGCGTGATCTCTGCTCACTGCAGCTGCCTCCTGGGTTCAATCAATTCTCCTGCCTTAGCT
>NW_012104510.1:588487-589378 GCF_000951045.1 Mandrillus leucophaeus
CAAACCTGACCCTGACCCCAAACCTGACCCTGACCTCAACCCCGACCCCAAACCTGACCCTGACCCCAAACCTGACCCCGACCCCAAGCCTGACCCTGACCTCAACCCTGACCCCAACCCCAACCCTGACCCTGACCCCAACCCTGACCCCAAACCTGACCCTGACCTGAACCCTGACCCCAAACCTGACCCTGACCTCAACCCTGACCCTAACCCCAAACCTGACCTTGACCTCAACCCCGACCCCAAACCTGACCCTGACCGTGACCCCAAACCTGACCCCAAACCTGACCCTGACCCCGACCCCAAACCTGACCCTGACCTCAACCCTTACCCCGACCCCAACCCTGACCCTGACCCCAACCCTGACCCCAAACCTGTCCCTGATCCCGACCTCAACCCTGATCCTGACCCCAAACCAGACCCCAACCCTGACCCCCACCTGACCCTGCCTCCAACCCTGACCCCAACCTCAGTTCTGACTCTGACCCTGACCTGACCCCAACCTCAGTTCTGACTCTGACCCTGACCTGACCCCAACCATAACCCTGACCCCAACCTTGGTCCTGACCCCAACCCCGACCCTGATTCTGACCATGACCCTGACCTCGATCTTAATCCTGACCCCAACCCTGACCCTGGTCCTGCCCCCGACTCTGACCTGGACCCCTGCTGCCCAGTCCAAGGCACTGCGGGAGCGCTGGCTGCTGGAGGGGACGCCGTCCTCGGCCTCGGAGGGGGACGAGGACCTGAGGAGGCAGATGCAGGAGGATGAGCAGAAGACACGGCTGCTGGAGGACTCGGTGTCCAGGTGAGGGCCACAGCGTGGGTGCGACCGGGCTGGGCGGGGCCTCGGGGGCTGCCGGAGGACTCGGTGTCCAGGTGAGGGCC
>NW_012104510.1:592333-594757 GCF_000951045.1 Mandrillus leucophaeus
GTAGAGATGGGGTCTTACGAGATTGCCTAGGCTGGTCGCAAACTCCTGGGCTGCAGAAATCCTCCCACCTTGGCCTCCCAAAGTGCTAAAATTACAGGCGTGAGCAGCCGTGGTTCTGGTTTTGTTTTGATTTGTGACAGGGTCTAACTCTGTTACCCAGGCTGGAGTGCAGTGGCGTGATCTCGGCTCACTGTAGCCTCAACCTCCCCGGTTCAAGCAATTCTCCCACCTCAGCCTCCTGGGTAGCTGGGAGCAATTCTTGTGCCTCAGCCTCCATGCCCAGCTAATTTTTGTATTTCTTGGTAGAGACGGGGTTTCACCATGTTGGCCAGGCTGGTCTTGAACTCCTGACCTCAAGTGATTTGCCTGCCTCAGCTGCCCCTGATATTTGTTAAGTGCCTACCGCATACCAGCCCTGGGAGGTGAGGCTACAGCAGCACTGGGTGGGCTCTTGTCAAAAGACAATGATTGGGCCCGGCAGGGTGGCTCACGCCTGTAATCTCAGCACTTTGGGAGGCCCAGGCAGGTGGATCACCTGAGGTCAGGAGTTCGAGACCAGCCTGGCCAACATGGTGAAACCCCGTCTCTATTAAAAAAACAAAAACTGGCCGGGCGCAGTGGCTCACGCCTGTCATCCCAGTGCTTTGGGAGGCCGAGGCGGGCAGATCATGAGGTCAAGAGATCAAGACCATCCTGGCAAACACGGTGAAACCCTGTCTCTACTAAAAATACAAAAAAATTAGCCGGGCGTGGTGGCGGCACCTGTAGTCCCAGTTTCTAGGGAAGCTGAGGCAGGAGAATGGCGGGAACCCGGGAGGCGGCGGAGTTTGCAATGAGTGGGGATCATGCCACTGCTCTCCAGCCTGGGCGACAGAGCGAGACTCTGTCTCAAAAAAACCAAAAAATAAAAATTAGCTGGGCGTGGTGGCAGGTGCCTGTAATCCCAGCTACCCAGGAGGCTGAGGCAGGAGAGTCGCTTGAACCTGGGAAGCGAAGGCTGCAGTGAGCTGAGATCGCACCTCTGCACTCCAGCCTGGGCGACAGAATGAGACTCTGTCTCAAAAAAACAAACAACAACGATTGGATGAGAGCGAGTCTGGGGTTGAATCCGGACTTGGCTTCCTTGCTGTGTGTCCTCAGGAGGCTTATCTCCCTCTCTGGGCTTTTGCAAGCCCAGGCTTAGGAGGTGGGGCTGGTGGGTCTTTCACCACGTTTGGCCCTCCTGGGGCTACAGAGTAGGTCTAGGTGGGCAGGAGGGTGCGGAGAGGACTGTCCCGCTCCGTCTTCTGGTCTGCGCCAGGAGGTAATACACTTCCTTCTTCCTGAAACACCTTTCTCTGGCCTTTGATGCTTGGTGAACCCCTGTGCATCCTCGGTGGCCCTGCCTCAATGTCCCCTTCTCCCCAAACCCTTCCTGGTCGCTAGGCAGAGCCTCGTCCCCTCCTGTCCTGGCCGCTGAGGGGACAGGGAAGATTCCACTTTACAGAAGGGGAAACTGGTGTTCAGAGATGAAATCACTTGCCCTGGTTACCCCTAGGGCAAGAGGCAGAGCTGGGATTTGAACCACGTTTGACGGGCGGCAGGGCTCAGTGAACCAGAGCTTGACCTTATCTCCCTCCCACAGGGTCCTGGTGGCAGAGACCACGTCCCAGCAGGAGCGGCTGCAGGCCATCGCAGTGAGTCCCCGCAGACAGTGTGGTCGGGGTGGGGAGGTGGGGGGACCTGGGGTCTCGGGCCTGGGCCTGTCCTAGGACCTGGAACCAGGGCATGGGGGTGGTGAGTTATTTGCTTGGGAAACTTGAGTCCTGCTGACCCGCAGAGAATGAAAGTGGAGACCCCCTGAGTCCGTAGCTCCTGGACCCCCGGCCTCCCTCTGCCTGGTGGGTCAGTGGGGAAACTGAGCCTGGCCTTCCCTGGAGCCTTCTCCTCATCCTGCAGGAAGATAAGCTTTGGTGGGGGGAGCACAGATGTGCTCTGGTGCCATCTTGGTGGTCTCCAGCCCAAGAAGGCCCCCTTGGGGTCGGAAGACCCTCTCCGTGACCCAACCCTCCCGGGATGTGGCCCGTTTCCCAGCTTCAAGTCATTCTCCTGCCTCAGCCTCTCGAGTAGCTGGGATGACAGGCACCCGCCACCGCGCCCGGCTAATTTTTGTATTTTTAGTAGAGACGGGGTTTTACCATGTTGGCCAGGCTGGTCTCGATCTCCTGAACTCAAGTGATCCCCCCGCCTCGGCCTCCCACAGTGTTAGGATGACAGGCATGAGCCGCCGCGCCCGGCCAATCATTCGTTTTCAAGACAGGGTCTCGCGCTGCGGCCCCGGGCTGGAGTACAGTGGCGCGAACGGCTGTCACCTGGTAGCTGGTGGGCCACGCAGATCCACGGACGGAGGAAGCAGGGTCGGGCTGGGCAGAGCCTGGCGCGGGT
>NW_012104510.1:596582-598453 GCF_000951045.1 Mandrillus leucophaeus
GGCCTCCCGAAGTGCTGGGATTACAGGCGTGAGCCACCGCGCCCGGCCTGCTCCTTGCATTTTACTAAGCACCTACTACTTTCCGAGGAGCTCTCGAGGGAAGCTTTCCAAAACTACTTTTGGAGCTTTCCGAGGGCCCACAGACCAGGGACGGGAGGGGTTGGGTGGCAAAGCTCCTCTTCTGGTAGGTGGGAGGGGAAGCGAGAAAGCAGGGGGGCAGGGTACCCTGAACTCGGGATGTGGACCGCGGGCCTGCAGAGGGGTGAGGAGGGGGATTCTGCTGCAGGTTTTGGAGCTGCAGGGTGAGGTTGCTGTGGGGAGGTCAGAGAACCACGGAATTCCTCGGTTCCTTCCGGGGCGAGTGAGCGTGTGGTGGGTGCCTGGTGGGGGTGGCCAGGGCTTCGGTTCCTGGATCTCCTTCCCACACCACAAAGGGCCCTGTATCTTTGAGGCGGGAAGCCCTGTCCCTTCAGGCGTATCCGGCAGCACTGGTGTTCATTCATTCATTCATTCATTCATTTCGTTCGTTTGTTTGAGGCGGAGTCTCGCTCTGTCGCCCAGGCTGGAGTGCAGTGGCGCGATCTCGGCTCACTCCAACCTCCACTCCCCGGGTTCAAGCGATTCTCATGTCTCGGCCTCCGAATACCTGGGACTACAGGCGCCCGCCACCACGCTCGGCTAATTTTTGTATTTTTAGTAGACATGGGATTTCACCATGTTGGCCTGGCTGGTCTAGAACTCCTGACCTCAGGTGATCCGCCCGCCTCGGCCTCCCAAAGTGTTGGGATTACAAGTGTTAGCCACCGCGCCCAGCAATTCATTCATTCATTTTTTGAGACAGAGTCTCGTGCTGCCGCCCAGGCTGGAGTACAGTGGTGGGGTCACAGCTCACTGCCCCCTGGACCTCCCAGGCTCAAGCGATCCTCCCGCCTTAGCCTCCCAAGTAGCTGGGACTACAGGCGCACACCGCCACACCTGGATAATTTACTTTTTTAATTTTTAGTAGAGATGGGGTCTTACGAGATTGCCTAGGCTGGTCGCAAACTCCTGGGCTGCAGAAATCCTCCCACCTTGGCCTCCCAAAGTGCTAAAATTACAGGCGTGAGCAGCCGTGGTTCTGGTTTTGTTTTGATTTGTGACAGGGTCTAACTCTGTTACCCAGGCTGGAGTGCAGTGGCGTGATCTCGGCTCACTGTAGCCTCAACCTCCCCGGTTCAAGCAATTCTCCCACCTCAGCCTCCTGGGTAGCTGGGAGCAATTCTTGTGCCTCAGCCTCCATGCCCAGCTAATTTTTGTATTTCTTGGTAGAGACGGGGTTTCACCATGTTGGCCAGGCTGGTCTTGAACTCCTGACCTCAAGTGATTTGCCTGCCTCAGCTGCCCCTGATATTTGTTAAGTGCCTACCGCATACCAGCCCTGGGAGGTGAGGCTACAGCAGCACTGGGTGGGCTCTTGTCAAAAGACAATGATTGGGCCCGGCAGGGTGGCTCACGCCTGTAATCTCAGCACTTTGGGAGGCCCAGGCAGGTGGATCACCTGAGGTCAGGAGTTCGAGACCAGCCTGGCCAACATGGTGAAACCCCGTCTCTATTAAAAAAACAAAAACTGGCCGGGCGCAGTGGCTCACGCCTGTCATCCCAGTGCTTTGGGAGGCCGAGGCGGGCAGATCATGAGGTCAAGAGATCAAGACCATCCTGGCAAACACGGTGAAACCCTGTCTCTACTAAAAATACAAAAAAATTAGCCGGGCGTGGTGGCGGCACCTGTAGTCCCAGTTTCTAGGGAAGCTGAGGCAGGAGAATGGCGGGAACCCGGGAGGCGGCGGAGTTTGCAATGAGTGGGGATCATGCCACTGCTCTCCAGCCTGGGC
>NW_012104510.1:602418-605807 GCF_000951045.1 Mandrillus leucophaeus
CGACCGGCTTGAAGGGGCCTCGGGGACCACGGGCTCCCGGGAGGGTATGGGAAGAGTCGTCAGTGTGCTTTGAGGGGGATGTGTGAACGGGGCAGGCCAGGACCCAACGTGCTTTGAGGGGGACGCGGGCCGGGGCAGGCCAGGGCATCCACCTGGGCCTGGGGCAGCTTGCTGGGGGCAGAGGCTGGCTGCGTGACCTCGGGCAGGGAGTCACCCCTTTCCCCTCCCGCCACCCCCATTCAAGCCAGCGAGGGATTCGGGATGGAGCTGGCGGGTCCCTGGGGCTGGGTGTTGCCGGCACTGGCCTCCCTGGGGGCTTCCTGGCGCCAGCCCAGCCGGCGGGCGAGCTCTCCCGAGGTGCGAACAGGGACACAGAGCAGCTGGGCCCGCAGGAAGCTCGGGCGGGGGCAGGATGGGGACAGGATGGGGAAAGGGGCCATCCCTGTGGGGGCTGGGACCAAAGGCCTGGAGTTTCCGGCGGGCAGGAGGCCCAGGCTCTGCTCGGGGCAGCAGGGTCAGGGCGGAGGGAAGTGACAACCAGGATTCCAGAGTCTGCCCTGGCCAGGGAAGGGCCCAGAGGCGGGAGGCCGGCCGGCCGGGTCACTCGGACCTCGCAGGCCCCGCCTGGACGCTGGGTTCTGACCCCCGTGGGGTCCCCTCCCTGCCCGGTTCTGCCCATTTGCTTTGAAGAAAGCATGTTGGGGGTGTTTGGGATGGACTTCCCTCCCTGGCAGGGCGTTCAAAGGCATGGACAGGCTGGGCACAGTGGCTCACGCCTATAATCCCAGCACTTGGGAAGCCGAGGCGGGAGGATCACTTGAGATCAGGAGTTTGAGACCAGCCTGGAGAAACCCCGTCTCTACTAAAAATATAAAATTAGCTGGGCGCGGTGGCTCAAGCCTGTAATCCCAGCACTTTGGGAGGCCGAGACGGGCGGATCACGAGGTCAGGAGATCGAGACCACGGTGAAACCCCGTCTCTACTAAAAAAAAATACAAAAAACTAGCCGGACGCGGTGGCGGGCGCCTGTAGTCCCAGCTACTCGGGAGGCTGAGGCAGGAGAATGGCGTGAACCCGGGAGGCGGAGCTTGCAGTGAGTTGAGATCCGGCCACGTCACTCCAGCCTGGGCCACACAGCGAGACTCTGTCTCAAAAAAAAAAAAAAAGAAAAGAAAAACGAAAAACGGACAGGTATGGACAGGCATGGACAGGGTGGGGCAGTTCTGGTGGGTTTGGGGCCTTGGAATGAGCTGAGTGTTACCGACTCCCTGGGCCTCAGTTTCCTCACCTGTGGACCAGGAAGGCAAAAATCCCACAGTATGTCTTTTTTTTTTTCTTTTTTTGAGATGGAGTCTTGCTCTGTCACTAAGGCTGGAGTGCAGTGGCGTGATCACGGCTCACTGCAACCTCCGCCTCCTGGATTCAAGCGATTCTCCTTCCTCAGCCTCCCAGGTAGCTGGGACTACAGGCGCCCACCACCACCCCTGGCTAATTTTGCATTTTTAGTAGAAACAGGGTTTCTCCATGTTGGTCAGGCTGGTCTCGAACTCCCGACCTCAGGTGATCTGCCCGCCTCGGCCTCCCAAAGTGCTGGGATTATAGGCATGAGCCACCGCAACCGGCCCCACTGTGCATCTTAATTCCAGCAAACATTAAGCACCAGCTGTGTCCCTGGGCTGAACAGGATGTTCAGACAGGTAGGGCTGAGACGGGCCTGGCCCTGTTTGCAGAGAGGTGGACGGTCAGACACCTGGGCGAATGCAGTGGGAGTTACTGGCCGTGGTGGCTGGGCACATTGGTATTCTTTTCACGCAGCCCTAGTGGGCACAGGCTCAGGCCCCTCGATGGAGGATGAAGACCTGGCTTGAGGCCTAGTTTGCTTTCAGAGGCCTCGGCTTCACCCCTCCCCTGGGAAACCCGCTTCTCAGGTGCTGAAACTGAGCTGCTCTGGGTCTCCACTACCTTCTGCCAGCTCGGGCTCTGCCCAGACACCTCCTACAGGAAGCCCTCCAGGCTGACTGTGGGCTGGACCCCTCTTCTTGTGGCAGGGGGACACGGGTCTGGCTCTGTGTCCAGCCCGCCAGCCTGTGCCCACCTTGTTAGACCTATGGACTCAGCCTCCGTCTGCCCTGTCCTGGGGCTGGGGCTGAGCTGCCGTGAGTGCCGCCCGCCCTTGCCAAAGCCCGGGGCTGGGATTTCATATCCCAGTTTTGTTTTCCTGGATCTATTTGTCCCGTTATCTTCTAACACTTGGAAAGTGACATGGGTTTTTCCAGTTTCCCGGTGAGATAAAGTTTCCTGTTAAAATACACAAATTTGAGCGGGAAAGGAGAGTTCGTTTGATACAGATAGTGACATAAACAGCACAGGCCAGGGGTCAGGGGACACAAGGAGCCAGCCCTGGTTTGAATCCCGCCTCTGCTACCTGCTGGCTGTGAGGCTTTTGCACTCCGTGCCTCAGTTTCCCCCACCGTGAACACCATGGGATTGCCTGGGAGCTTTGAATTCAGAGAGCTGGGCCGGGCGCGGTGGCTACGCCTGTAATCCCAGCACTTTGGGAGGACGAGACGGGCAGATCACCTGAGGTCAGGAGTTCAAGACCAGCCTGGCCAACATGGTGAAACCCCATCTCTACTAAAAATGCAAAAGATTAGCCGGGTGTAGTGGTGCATGCCTGTCATCCCAGCTACTCGGGAGGCTGAGGCAGGAGAATCCCTTAAACCCGGGAGGTGGAGGTTGCAGTGAGCCAAGATGAAGCCATTGCACTCCAGCCTGGGCAACAAGAGTGAGAATCTGTCTCAAAAAAAGAAATTTGGGAGCTGTCGTACAAAAGGTGCCCAGAGCCCTGTGGGGATATAGGAGTCACCCTCACGCATACCCTCTCCCCAGGTTGGAGAAGGAAATTGAGGTGCTGGAGCATGGAGACTCTACCCCAGCCGCGGCCAAGGAGAACGCGGTGGCCCCGAGCCCGGTCCGGGCGCCGGCCCCGAGTCCAGCCAAGGAGGAGCGCAAGACAGAGGTGGTGATGAATTCACAGCAGGTAAGGGGGTGACCGGGGGTCAGATCCCCAGGTCCCCACTCCCGCTGGCCCCAGAGCGAGACCCCAGCCCTTCCATGTCAGCGCGGCTGAGGGGACAGGCACAGACTGGAGCAAGGCCCTCGATTTCAAGCTCACCGGAGCCACTTCCCAGCTGTGTGAGCCGGGACACGTGGTTTCGCCTCGCTGGGCCTCGGTTTCCCCATCTGTAAGACGGGGGAGTAATGGGAGCAGCCACCACTGGGGGCATCGGAGGACTCAGGGAATGGCAGGAGACCCGCCTGGGGGCATTGGAGGGCTCGGGGAACAGCAGGAGACCCGGTGCTGGTGGGTGCTGGTGGGTGCTGGTGGT
>NW_012104510.1:607497-612478 GCF_000951045.1 Mandrillus leucophaeus
GAGATCCCGCCACGACACTCCAGCCTGGGCGATAGAGCGAGATCCTGTCTCAAAAACAACAAAAAAGACCTGGTTCTGGGCACAGTCCCGGACCTCACTGAGCTCATGTCAGGTGGGAAGATGGCCATGAGTCAGGAACCACCCAGGGAGCGTGGTCAGGCTGAAGAGGTGGGAAGTCCAAGGCGCTGTGAAATCCCCAAGGAAGTTCCTCATTCGTGGGAGGGCTGGGCGGGTGTCCTGGAGGACGTAGGTGTCGTGGGAGGGCTGGGCAGGCATCCTGGAGGACGTGGGGTATTTTCTTTGTGGTTTTTTTTTTGAGACAGAGTTTCACTCTTGTTACCCAGGCTGGAGTGCAGAAGCGCGATCTCGGCTCACTGCAACCTCTGCCTCCCGGGTTCAAGTGATTCTCCTGCCTCAGCCTCCCAAGTATCTGGGATTACAGGCACGCGCCACCATGCCTGGCTAATTTTAGTTGTTAGTAGAGACGGGGTTTCGCCATGTTGGTCACACTGGTCTCGAACTTGTGACCTCAGGTGATCCGCCCACCTCAGCCTCCCAGAGTGCTGGGATTACAGGCATGAGCCACTGCGCCTGGCCAAGGAAGTGGATTTTGAAGGTTGAATAGGAGTTCCCCAGGCGCTTTTCCCTGAAGGGTGATTGAACATGGACTAGAGCTGGCGTGGGAGGCCCAGCAGTACACGTGCACAGTCCCTGCCTTCCTGAGGGGCACACCCAGTGACGTGATGGGGGAGAGTGGAGTGAGGGAACATCAGACACCACGGCTGTGAGTCAAGAGTGTGTCCCAGAAGCAGCAGGGAGGCCTGGGCACGGTTCAGGGAGAGGGGCCTGTGTGCAGGGTCTGACCATGCAGGGCGGAACCGGCTCAGGCAGGAGACGCTAGACCCTGGGGCTCGCGCAGTGGCTCCCAGGAGGCCAAGGCAGGAGGATCACTTGAGAGCAGGAGTTCAAGACCAGACTGAAGGGGCACGGAGGAGCCGGCTGGATTCAGGGCAGCTTGCGGGAGCTGCTGATGCAGGGGCATGAGGGAAGGGGAAAAGAAATGAGAAATGAGTGGTGGCTCAAGCCTGTAATCCCGGCACTTTGGGAGGCCGAGGTGGGCGGATCACCTGAGGTCAGGGGATCGAAACCAGCCTGGCCAACGTGGAGAAACCCCGTCTCTACTAAAAATACAAAATTAGCCGGGTGTGACGACGCAGGCCTGTAATCCCAGCTACTGGGGAGGCTGAGGCACGAGAATCGCTTGAACCCAGGAGGCGGAGGCTGCAGTGAGCCGAGATTGCCCCGTTGCGCTCCAGCCTGGGCGTCAAGAGCAAAACTCCGTCTCAAAACAAAGAAAAAAGAAAGATGACCTCCGTGTTTCTGGCCAGAGTCCCAAGAGGATGGGATGAGAAGCAGGCGCGTGTGACCTCACCCACTGTGCCAGCCCTTCCCAGGCTCCTGACCCCGGGGCTCCCCTTCCTCTTCCCGGGGATGCTGACACCCCTGACCCCTCTCTCTTCTTTCTTGCAGACCCCGGTGGGCACACCCAAAGGTAGGGCTTCTGGAAGGAACTCGTGGGGCCTGAGCGCACTCTGGTGGCCAGAGAGGGGATGGCAGGGCGGGGAGTGCAGCTACAAAGTAACAGGTGCTGGGGCCTCAGGCCTGTGATCCCAGCGCTTTGGGAGGCCAAGGGGTGGGGGTGGATCACCTGAGGTCAGGAGTTCGAGACCAGCCTGGCCAACATGGTGAAACTCAGTGTCTAGTGAAAAAATACAAAAACAATTAGCCGGGTGCATTGGCTCATGCCTGTTATTCCAGCACTTTGGGAGGCTGAGGCAGGAGGATCGCTTGAAACCAGGAGTTCAAGAACAGCCTGGGCAACACAGGGAGACCCTGTCTCTGCCAAACATAAAAAAACTAGCCGCCAGCTGGGCCCAGTGGCTCAGGCCTGTGACCCCAGCGATCTTGAAGGCTGAGACAGGTGGATCCCTTGAGGTCAGGAGTTCGAGACCAGCCTGGCCAATATAGTGAAACCCCATCTCTACTAAAAATACAAAAAAATTAGCCGGGCGTGCTGCGCGCCTGTAGTCCCAGCTGCTGGGGAGGCTGAGGTGGGAGGATCGCTTGAGCCCAGGAGGTTGAGACGGCGGTCAGCTGTGATCGCACCACTGCACCCCAGCCTGGGCGACAGAGCGAGACCCTGTCTGTAAAATGCATTTCACGCTTCCGTATCGATAGCGGGACAGTCGGCAGCCAGGGTTGACGCTGGCGTCTGAAGTGCCTCTGGCCTGGTTTGTGTGTGTTAATTATTCATAAGGAAGTGTCTCCTTGTTTTACTGTAGAATTAAAAATTAATCATTAAAAAAATCTAGGCAGGCCTCTCAGGGATTTTGTGAAAATCACTGGACTGAGGATGAGGAATGAACTATGGGGGTGGCTGTGGGATTTTCTAGGGGTCTGGAGGGGCCCGAGTGCCTGTGTCTGTGTGGGGTCTGGAGGGGCCCAGGTGCCTGTGTCTGTGTGGGGTCTGGGTGTCAGGGGGGCCCAGGTGCCTGTGTCTGTGTGGGGTCCGAGGGTCTAGGGGGCCCAGGTGCCTGTGTCTGTGTGGGGTCTGAGGGTATAGGGGGCCCAGGTACCTGTGTCTGTGTGGAGTGTGGGGGTCTAGGAGGCCCAGGTGCCTGTGTCTGGGTGGGGTCTGGGTGGGGTCAGGGGCCCCGGTGCATGTGGGGGTCCAGATGCACTTGTGTGAAGGGGTGTTGGGCTGTCTGGGGGGTCCGTGTGACCTCTCCTCTGACCCCCGTCTCTCTCTCCACCTCCCCTCCTGTGCAGACAAGCGAGTCTCCAACACGCCCGTGAGGACGGTTGACGGCTCCCCCATGATGAAGGCAGGTGGGTTGGTCCCCCAGGCTCTGGGCCCCAGATCCAGCCGCCATCGGGCCAAGTCTCGGTCCTGGAGGGCCGGGTGGGGTGGGGGCGACACCGACCTGCTCTCCGCAGCGTCTGGCCGGGCTGTGGTTGTGGGGGTGGCGGCTGGACCACGGCCGAGGCTCTGAGCCTGGGGTGGGGCCCCCTGTGCTTTGTGTCCTCGTCCCACGCCGGCCCATGCTTCCCTGAGAAGACGGGCCCCACGCATGGCGGCTCTAACCGACGCAACCCCACGGCTTTCATTCCACCCTAACCTCACGGCTCCCTCCGGGGCCCACGGGGGGTGGTGCTCACGCCTGAACACGCTCGCTGCAAATCTTACCTGCTCTTGGGCAGTAGGACCGGCTGCCCCGGGAGAGTGAGCTCCCCGTCCCTGGAGGCAACCAAGCCAGGTCCCCGGCGCTGCTGCGCTTCCAAGAAGCAGGGGAAGCTCGGGGTTGACGCCGAGTGCCACACGGTGCTCAAGTCAGGTTCGAACCCCTGGTATGCCACGTGGTGCTGGTGTCTTGAATTTCTCTGCCTGCCAGAGGGGTGGGACCTCGGTACGCCATTCTGGGGCCTGGCACAGGACAGGAGCCCAGTAATGGAAAATCATCGCAGTCGGCAAAACCACTGCGGTGTGAGTGAGCTGGAACAGCATAGGAGCAAGGCAGAGGGCCCGGCGCGGTGGCTCACACCTATAACCCCAACACTTTGGGAGGCCGGGGTGGGTGGATCGCCTGAAATCAGGAGTTCAAAACCAGCCTGGCCAACGTGGTGATACCGCGTCTCTGCTAAAATAAAAAAATTAGCTGGGCATGGTGATGCACGCCTGTAATCCCAGCTACTCGGGAGGCTGAGGCAGGGGTATCGCTTGCACCCGGGAGGCAGAGTTTGTAGTGAGCTGAGATCGCCTCACTGCACTCCAGCCTGGGCGACAGGAGCAAGACTCTGTCTCAGAAAAAGCAGCAAGGCAGGGAGGTGAAGAAGGACTCTGGGGTGGCTGGCCAGGACAGGACAGGGCTGGAAGGAAGGAGAGCCACCCAGAGGCCCAGGTCTCCAGCGCGGTCCAGGGTGGGGGTTGCCCCAGGATGCAGCAGACAGAGTCATTAATGTGTCAGAGCAGGTGGTGCCTGTGGGCCTCTGTGCCAGTGAGACCAGCCCTGGCAGACACCGAGGACCAGGTCCCCCACTGGTCCCCATGGCCACTGACTTTGTGCAGTGCACGACCTGCTCAACAGTGTGGGCAGCTCTGGACTAGCTGTCTGGGGTGGAGGGCTGAGGCTGTGCAGGGATATAGGTTGAAAAACAGTCGTCCCTTCACCCGACATGCTTATCAAGCGCCTGCTGTATGCCAGGCATTAGGGGAGCAGGTGTTCTAATGAGGGCCACAGCCTCTACTACAGAAGAAAAGTGAGGCCAAGGACGTTGAGTTGGAGGAAGGAGGATTTGAACCACAGGGCTCGGGAGGGGAGCGTTCAGCATTTGAGAGGTGACGTCTGAGTAAAGACCCAAAGGTGCTGGGGGAGCAAGACACGCAGCTATCTGGAGGAAGGTGTCCCAGGCAGAGGGCACGGCCAGCACAGAGGCCCCGAGGCAGGACAGGGCCTGGGGTGTTGGAGGAACAGCCAGGAGGCCGGTGTGGCTGGAGCAGCGTGAGGAGGGGGAGAGGGCGGAGGGGAGAAGATGGAGAGATTGTTCAGGGCCCTGTGGCGGGATGGGAGAGGGAGGGAGGCGGGAACCATGGGGGGCTGTAGGCAAAGCCAGGACCGCCCCGACTCCGTGGTCACTCACGCCCTCTGGTGACCGTGGGGAGAACAGACCGCGGACGGTGCCAGGCGGAGGGGACAGGGCTGCTGGGGAAGGAGGCTGGGATGGGCTGTGGAGGGGTGAGCAGTGGGCGGTTCCCTGTGTTCTGAAGGTGGAGCCCCCAGGGTTTGAGGAGAAACGGGCGTGGGGATAAGAGGCAGGGAGGACTGGCCAGGCGCGGTGGCTCACGCCTGTAATCCCAGCACTTTGGGAGGCCGAGGCGGGCAGATCATGAGGTCAGGAGATCAAGACCATCCTGGCTAACATG
>NW_012104510.1:613763-614819 GCF_000951045.1 Mandrillus leucophaeus
CGGGAGGCGGAGCTTGCAGTGAGCTGAGATCCGGCCACTGCACTCCAGCCTGGGTGACAGAGCGAGACTCCGTCTCAAAAAAAAAAAAAGAAAGGTCAGCTGGAAGGAGGCATTGAGTCCCGGAGGTTTGGGTGGTCGGGGCGGGACAGAGGTCGGGCTGGAGACTGTGGGTCTGCAGACTGAGCCCCAGTCTTGGCCATGACCCCAGGCAAGGCAGGGTCTCCCTGGGACTCACCTGCCCCTCTGAGAAACCAGAAATGGCGGCGCTTGAGGGCTCACGTCTATAATCCCAGCGCTTTGGGAGGCGGAGGTGGGAGGACTGCTTGAGCCCAGGAGTTTGAGATCACCCTGGGCAATATAGTGAGACCCTCATTTCCAGAAAAGATAAATTAGCTGGGCGTGGTGGCACACACCTGTGGTCCCAACTACCCAGGAGGCTGAGGTGGGAGAATGACTTGAGCCAGGAAGGTCCTGACTGCCGTGAGCTGTGATTGTGGCACCGCACTCCAGCCTGGCCGACAGAGGGAGACCCTCTATCGATTTAAATAATAGGCCGGGCGCAGTGGCTCACGCCTGTAATCCCAGCACTTTGGGAGGCCAAGGCAGGCGGATCACGAGGTCAGGAGTTTGAGACCAACCTGACCAACATAGAGAAACCCCGTCTCTACTAAAAATATAAAAATTAGCCAGGCGTGGTCATGCGTGCCTGTAATCCCAGCTACTCAGGAGGCTGAGGCAGGAGAATCGCTTTAACCTGGGAGGTGAACCCAGATGACACCACTGCGCTCCGGCCTGGGCGACAGAGCGAGGCTCCATCTCAAAAAAAAATTAAAACGATCTGGGAACAGTGAAGCCTTTCCAAAGGGCTGGGCTGGAACTTGAGCTTGACAGACAAGAGTTTGGTGGCCAAACAGAGGACACAGTGCAGAGGACAGGGATGAGGACCATCTGGGCGGACAGCAGGACGGGGCCTCGAACACCAAGCAGAGGTGTTCAGACCGGTCGCCCCGGGTACTGGGGAGCTATGGAGGGATGTAGAACTGGGGAGGGCCGCGT
>NW_012104510.1:619914-620863 GCF_000951045.1 Mandrillus leucophaeus
AGGCAGGAGAATCGGTTGAACCCAGGAGGCAGAGGTTGCAGCGAGCCGAGATCGCACCCCTGCACTCCAGCCTGGGCAACAAGAGCAAAACTTTGTCTCAAAAAAAAAAAGTCAGGGAGGACTGAGCTGCCCCCAGCAGGTGGGAAGAGCCAGGCGTAGTGGGCAGGCGTAGGGGCAGATGGGGAGTGGTGTTATGGAATGTGAGAGTGGGGCTTCTGTGGATAGAGGCTGAATCCAGGCCAAGGTCCTGGTGGGGATGGGCGTGCAGGAGATTGGAGCCCGGTGCCTGGATGAGGTCCCCGGGGTGGAGTCCAGGGCCGCAGCTGGGCCTGAGCGTCGAGGTGGGGTTGGAGGAAGGAAACGAGGTGGCTGTGGGGGCCGAGGGGCTAGGCGATGGCAGGGCTGCCCACAGTGGGGACCAACGGGCCCTCAGAAGTGGCCAGGGAGCAGGTCACGCAGCTATCTGGGGGAAGGGTGTGCCAGGCATTGGGAACAGCCCGTGCAGAGGCCCTGAGGCCGGGCCGCACCTGGGGTGCAGTGTCACGGGTCAGGCCAGTAGTCCTGGCAGCCCTGTTCAGCTCCCACTGCGGGGCGGGGTCTCTGGGAGGTGCTTGATGACCCCCGATGCTCGGCATCGTCGAGCAGGCCTGGGGTGGCGGGCAGCCACCAGTCGCTGTTAGGATGCAGGCTGTGTGTGGCTTCTGTGGGAATCACTTTTACAGAGCAGGGGACGGGGAGCTGAGTGTGGAGTCAGGGCCCTGATGGGTAGCGATGTTCAACTATCTCACAAGGGTCTCCTTCATTCTCTGAGTCTGAATAGATAATGGCACGTCCAACAGTCAGCTGGTAGGAGGCGGCCGGGCGCGGTGGCTCAAGCCTGTAATCCCAGCACTTTGGGAGGCTGAGACGGGTGGATCACGAGGTCAGGAGATCGAGACCATCCTGGCTA
>NW_012104510.1:623003-625259 GCF_000951045.1 Mandrillus leucophaeus
AAAAATTACCCTGGCATGGTGGTGCGTGCCTGTGGTCCCAGCTACTTGGGAGGCTGAGATGGGAGGATCCCTTGGGCCCAGGAGGTTGAGGCTGTAATGAGCCATGATCATACCATTGCACTCCAACCTGGGCAACAGAGTGAGACCCTGTCTCTTAACAATATAAAAATAAAAAGAAAAAAAGAATTGCTAGTGTGATAAAAGCTACAGAAAATGCACATCCAGGGGGCTGTGAGAGGGTCTCACAGGGTGAGGATGGGGTGGGGGGAGGCTTCCCAGAGGAGGCAAGCAGGGGCTCACCAGAGGCACTCAGTGCATGGGAACCACACCTGGCAGAGCCACAGCCCCTGCAAAGGCCCTGAGGTAGGATGGAGTTTGCTGGACTGGAGGGGTGAGGGGAGCCAGGTTCCTGGGGTGAGAGGAGCCAGTATGCAGGGGTGAGAGGAGCCAGTCTGCAGAGGTGAGGGGAGACGGGTTGCAAGAGGAAAGGGAGATGGGCTGCAGGGGTGAGGGGAACTGAGCTGCAGGGGTGAGAGGGGCCCGTCTGCAGGGGTGAGGGGAGATGGGCTGCAGGGGTGAGGAGAACTGGCCTGCAGGGGTGAGAGGAACCGGGCTGCAGGGGTGAGGGGAACTGAGCTTCAGGGATGAGAGGGGCCCATCTACAGGGGTGAGGGGAGATGGGCTACGGGAGTGAGGGGAGATGGAATGCAGGGGTGAGGAGAACCGGGCTGCAGGGGTGAGGGGAACTGGGCTGCAGGGGTGAGGGGAGCCAGGCTGCAGAAGTGAGAGGAACTGAGCTGCAGGGGTGAGGGGAGTCAGGCTGCAGGGGTGAGGGGAACTGAGCTGCAGGGGTGAGAGGAGCCGGGCTGCAGGGGAGAGGGGAACTGAGCTGCAGGGGTGAGGGGAGCCGGGCTGCAGGGGTGAGGGGAACCAGGTTGATCAGGGAGTTGAGGAACTGGTCTCATGCAGGAGAAGGGTGCTTTGCCTGGAGGCAGGGGGACAGGGACAGGCAGGGCCGTGTCCTGAGGGCTTTGGGAAGCCTTGGGTGGGTTCGATCCTGACAGTGCTGAGGTCTAATGTGGTTTTAAGGGCTCCTCCCGGTCAAGAGGCAAACAGGCTGTGGGAGATGCCAGGGATCCCGGGAGGAGGGAAGCTCCACACAAAAGCCCCAGTCTCTCTCGTTCTCTCTCTTTTCTTTTTATTGATTTATTTTCTGGAGGAAGAGTTTCACTCTGTTGCCCGGGCCGCAGTGCTGCAACACCATCGCGGCTCCCTGCAGCCTCCAGCTCCTGGGCTCAAGCGATCCTCCTGCCTCAGCCTCCCAAAACGCTGAGACCACAGGCATGAGTCACCGCACCCGGCCTCTTTTTCTTTGTGAGATATAATTCGCAGACCATAAAATTCCACCTTATTGGGAGACTCACCTGGGCCCGGGACACTGCAATGAGCTGAGATGGCACCCCTGCACTCCAGCCTGGGCAACACACCAAGATCCTGTCTCAAAAAAAAGAGGACAGAAGCCCCGTCCCCATCAGCTGTCACCCCCGTCCCCTCCCCAGCACTGGCACCCACATATCCCCTCCTGTCTCTCTGGATTGGCCTGTCCTCGACATTTCATAGAAAAGGGGTTAACATGGCCGGGTACGGTGGCTCACGTCTGTAATCCTAGCGCTTTGGGAGGCCGAGGTGGGTGGATCAACTGAGGTCAGGAATTCAAGACCAGCCTGGCCAACATGGAGAAACCCCGTCTATGCTAAAAATACAAAAAGTAGCCGGATGTGGTGGCACATGCCTGTAATCCCAGATACTTGGGAGGCTGAAGCAGGAGAATCACTTGAACCCAGGAGGCGGAGGTTGCAGTGAGCCGTGATCGTGCCACTGCCCTCCAGCCTGGGCGACAAGAGTGAAACTCTGTCTCAAAAAAAAAAAAAAAAGAAAAGAAATGGGGTCACACACTGCACGTGGCCTTCTGTGTCTGGCATGACATCCCCAAGGTGCATCGGCACTGTGGTTTGGGTTGGAGCTGGCTCCTTTTCATGGCTGAATACTATTCCACGGGTTGGGTGGACCTTCTTCCATCTGTAGACATTTGAGCTGTTGCTACCCTTTGGCTACTGTGAGTAGCATGCTAGGAAATTTGTGTGCAAGTATTTGTTTCCGCCCCTGCTTCTGAGGCCTTTGGGTGTACACCTAGGAGCGAACGTCTGGGTCCTGAGGTGACTGTGTTGAGCTCAGTGAGGACCTGCCATTTTCCAC
>NW_012104510.1:625309-627120 GCF_000951045.1 Mandrillus leucophaeus
AAAGAAAAGAAATGGGGTCACACACTGCACGTGGCCTTCTGTGTCTGGCATGACATCCCCAAGGTGCATCGGCACTGTGGTTTGGGTTGGAGCTGGCTCCTTTTCATGGCTGAATACTATTCCACGGGTTGGGTGGACCTTCTTCCATCTGTAGACATTTGAGCTGTTGCTACCCTTTGGCTACTGTGAGTAGCATGCTAGGAAATTTGTGTGCAAGTATTTGTTTCCGCCCCTGCTTCTGAGGCCTTTGGGTGTACACCTAGGAGCGAACGTCTGGGTCCTGAGGTGACTGTGTTGAGCTCAGTGAGGACCTGCCATTTTCCACAGCGGCTGCACTGTCCCATTCCCACAGGTCACAGACAAGCGTCCAGTTTCTCCACGTCCTCGCCAACGCCTGTAGCCCATTCTCATGGCGTCCTGGTGGCGTGAACGGGGGCCTCTCTGTGGTTTGCATTCCCAAAGCCTTCTGTTCTCAGGCACCTTGGCCTCTGCGGTGCCCCAGATGCTGTCAGAGGGGCCCCCACAGCCCAGCTCTGGGGTGGCCTTGGGGTGTGGCCCTGGCGGCATCTCAGCTCCAGCCATCCCCAGCTGTGTGGCCTTGGGAAGTCCCCATGCCTCGTCTTCCAGACGAGGTCCTCACCCCCGGTCACTCCACCCTCCTCAGCCTGGCCCCTGGGGATTCCAGACCTGCCAGGCTGGACACTGGTTGCTTAGCCACGGGCAGGTGATCTGTTTCCATGGCAGCCGAGGGCTCCGATTCCCGTCTTGGGACAGCGGCCAGTGGGAGACACTGAATTCAGTTTCGCCTGATCCAGACACACCCCACCCTCCGGGCCTCCAGCCCAAAGTCACTGAGAGGCCTTGAAGCATGGACTCCCCTCCCTGGGGACTTCAAAACTGAAAGTGGAGAACACTTTCCTTCTGACCTGTAGCCAGGAACGGGAGCCCTGACCCTTGGCCGGGAGGAGGCGAGTCCCTGGGCCCCCCCCCCATTGCATCCCTTCCAACTCCCAGCGTGACCCAGGCAGACATGATTCTAGAAGGAATTTGCAGGGCTGTGAGCTGGGGCTGGCATCAGATCATAGCAGGGAGTCGTGGGGTGCTGAACTCTGGCCCTTGGAGAGTCCAACAGAGCTGAAAAAGTGTCAAGTCAGACACAGATAAGGAAATTTGGAAAGACTTGGGAAGCACATTTAGCAAGAGTGATTATATATATAAAATACCACCAGTGGAGAATACACGTTCTTTTCAAGCACGGAACACTGTCAGAAAGTGACCACCACGACCCAGGCTGCCAAGGAGGTTTTAGGACTGTTACAGAGTTTGTATCTTCTGTCTGTGTTCCTCTACTCCCTGAAATTTAAAAACACCCTCCTAAATAAATGGTGGCTTCCCATGGCAATCGATCAAACTGGGAATTAAAAACTATTTACACTTGAAAGTGACATCATCTAACTCGTAGGATACAGCCAAAGCAGAACTCAGAGGAAAATGCGTAGCCTTTAGGGCAGTTCCTAGAATACAAAAAATAAATGAATGAAACTTTAACTTAAGTTAAAATGAATGAAAATGTTAATTTAAGGTCAATCAAATACACCCATAGATGGAAAAAATCAGAATCCCTGTAAAGGCCGGGCTCGGTGGCTCACACCTGTAATCCCAGCACCTTGGGAGGCCAAGGCAGGCAGATCACCTGAGGCCTGGAGTTCGAGACCAGCCTGGCCAACAT
This sequence comes from Mandrillus leucophaeus, assembly GCF_000951045.1. NCBI lineage: Eukaryota > Metazoa > Chordata > Mammalia > Primates > Cercopithecidae > Mandrillus > Mandrillus leucophaeus. Next base: position 627,039 of record NW_012104510.1, read on the forward strand.
GGTGAAACCCCATCTCTACTAAACATACAAGGATCAGCTGGGTGTAGTGGCAGGTACCTGTAATCCCAGCTACCCTAGAGAC
>NW_012104510.1:627388-628702 GCF_000951045.1 Mandrillus leucophaeus
GGATCACAAGATCAGGAGTTCGAGACCAGTCTGGCCAACATAGTGAAACCCCATCTCTACTAAAAATACACAAAAAATTAGCCGGATGGGGTGGCGGGCGCCTGTAGTCCCAGCTACTCAGGAGGCTGAGGCAGGAGAATTGCGTGAACTAGGGAGGTGGAGGTTGCAGTGAGCCGAGATTGCGCCACTGCACTCCAGCCTGGGCCACAGAACGAGACTCGTCTCAAAGAAAAAAAAAAAAAGGAAAAGAATCCCTGTAATGTGTAACCTCCAGTTCCCCAGGGTGGGTAGTCCTGTCTTGTATAAGAGAAACAGGCCTCGACACAGGGGAGGAACAGGGGTTTAGCTCTGTGACCTTGGCCCAGTCGTGCCCCTTCTTTGAACTTTCATTTTTGCTATCTTTACGATGGAAAAGAATCTTTACTTTTCAGGGTGATCACATGGGAGCTAGTTGGCTAAAGGATATGGAATTACAGGCTGGGCACGGTGGCTCACGCCTGTCATCCCAGCATTTTGGGAGGGGGAGGTGGGCAGATCACTTGAGGTCAGGAGTTTGAGACCAACCTATCTCTACTAAAAAATACAGCCAGGCATGAGACCAACATGCTTGGCTCACACCTGTAATCCCAACTACTCAGGAGGCTGAGGCAGGAGAATTGCTTGAACTAGGGAGGTGGAGGTTGTGGTGAGCTGGGATTGCGCTACTGCACTCCAGCCTGGGCAACTCCATCTCAGAAAATGTTTAAAAAATCCTAATTCATTCCTTTCCACTCTTTCTCGGTTCCTAATAAATACTTTTGTGCCTATAAATTTTCCTCATCGTTGACTGGGTGCAGTGGCTCACACCTGTAATCCCAGCACTTTGGGAGGCCGAGATGGGTGGATCACCTAAGGTTGGGAGTTCAAGAACAGCCTGGCCAACATGGAGACAACCTGTCTCCACTAAAAATACAAAATTAGCCAGGCATGGTGGCGGGCGCCTGTAATCCCAGCTACTTGGGAGGCTGAGGTAGGAGAATCGCTTGAACCCGGGAAGTGGAGCTTGCAGCGAGCCGAGATTGCACCACTGCACTCCAGCCTGGCGACAGAGTGAGACTCTGTCCCAAAAAAAAAATTTTTTTTCCCTCATTTTACCGCTTTGGCTGCATCTACAGATGCCAGCAGGGGCTTTAATTGTCAGTTCTGAAGGTGTAATCTAGTTCGTGATTTCCTGTTTAGTCTCGAGGAGGATACGAGCCTTGCCCAGGTGTCCCTCCTGCCTCGAGCCAGGTCACTCTCTCTGTCCCTCCTGCCTCGAGCCAGGTCACTCTCTCT
>NW_012104510.1:628752-629286 GCF_000951045.1 Mandrillus leucophaeus
GGCCGGGTGCGGTGGCTCAAGCCTGTAATCCCAGCACTTTGGGAGGCTGAAGCTGGAGGATCACTTGAGCCCAGGAATTCAAGTCCAGCCTGGGCCACATGGTGAAACTCTGTCTCTACAAAAAATAAAAAAAAAATTTTGAGATGGAGTCTCGCTCTGTTGCCCAAGCTGGAGTGCAGTGGTGCGATCTCAGCTCACTGCAGCCTCCGCCTCCCAGGTTGAAGTGATTCTTCTGCCTCTGCCTCCCGAGTAGCTGGGATTACAGGCATCCGCCACCACACCTGGCTAATTTTTTTTGTATTTTTAGTAGAGATGTGGTTTCACCATATTAGCCAGGCTGGTCTCGAACTCCTGACCTCAAGTGGCCTGCCCACTTGGGCCTCCCAAGGTGCTGGGATTGCAGGCGTGAGCCGCTGCACCTGGCCACAGATACTTAGTTCTAAGAAAGAGAGAGAGAGGCCGGGCACAGTGGCTCACGCCTGTAATCCCAGCACCTTGGGAGTCCGAGGCGGGCGGATCATGAGGTCAGGAGAT
>NW_012104510.1:629336-632821 GCF_000951045.1 Mandrillus leucophaeus
CCCCCACCCCACACCACAGACACCCACCAGCCCGGCCCCTCCCGGCGCCTGCCCACCCTCCACCCACGGCCTCACGGGTCCAGGACTTGGCGTGTTGTTACATGTTCCTTCCGAGTTTTCTTTGACTGGAAAGAGGGACGGGGGCCCCCCACCCGTCACCACGCCCCAACGCTCCCCCCGAAACCAGAGCCGTGCACTCGTGCCTGGTAGGAGAGAGACAGGACAGACCCGCTTTTCCCGAGACGAGGACCCCCCCCATGTCACGGCAGCTTCACAGACGCGGCTCGCGCCCACCGGGGTCCTGGCGGGTGGGACCCGCGGCCTCCACGTGGCCCAGGCCAGCCTGCCACCCTCTGGGCCTCCCGCCTGTGCCTTTCTCTGAGGGGACACCCTGCCAGAGAGGGCCCCGGGAGCCGGGGGCAGGAAGTGGGGCTCCACGGGGTTCCCTAGCCAAGGCGCTGGCCCCCCAATCTCAGGCAGTTGGGGTGAGGCCGTGCCTCTTTGGGGCTCAAAGTGTTGGGTGGAGGACAGGCCCCTCCGCTGTGCCCCCCATGCCCTGTATGGGCCCAACCAGTGGACAGCGGAGTCTGGGGGAGGGGGAACCCGGGGACATGCCCCCACCCGGGAGGGGCCGGCAAACCCTGGGCTGTGTTCCAGAGGGGGCAAACCAGGGGTCATCAACCTGTCCCCTGCACGGGGCAGGGACCGAGTGAGCCACTCCTTGTCCCGAGCTCCCACCCCCACTGGGCCCTCCTTCCTCCTGGTGCTAATTTGGGGACCCCAGGGGCCGCCCCCGGCCTCTTCTCCAACCTGCCTGGACCAGGATCCTGGGTCTTCCCAATCACACCCCAGAGATCAGGCCCCACCTGCCAGCTCTGCTGGGCTTGGAGCATGTCTGGGCAGTGAAGAGAGGGACACAGCCTGGGACAGGAAGCCTCTTGGTTGGAGCAGGGGACCCTCATTTGCCACCCAGACCAATGTGAGCCTGCCCCCAGCCCCCTCTTACTGGAAGTGGCAAGGGGCTTCCCTCCTGGGGGCAGCTACACTCGTCCCCAGAGGCACATTCGTGCACATTCTCACAGACACCTTCTGACGCGTTGGCTTTGGACAACCAGGCCCCAACTTGGTCCCTCCCCCAGGGGCCTCCAGCCTGGTGCCCAGTGCTCAGGCCACCTCCAGGTACAGGGGCCACTTCGGGTGGGAGCCTGGGTCCCTGCCTCCGCTCTGCCCCTGGGTGGCTGGGAGGAGAGGCCCTCTCGGGGGTGACCTGGGCGTCAGCCATGGGACCCCCTCCTCCTCCCTCGAGTCTGCCCGAGTCCCTCGAGCCGCGAGCCTTCGCTGAAGTGCCCTTGCTGCCCCCTCTGCTTTTGGTGTGTGACGAGGTCCCCGATGTTCTTGATTTTCCCAGAGAAGCAAATAAACAGCGTGAACAGCCCCAGTTCCTAGAGTTCTTGGCTTTCAACCCGGCGAGGAAGGCGTGACCAGGCCAGGGGGTGGGGCCTGCCAGCCTTTGAGCCATAAAGGGGAGGCTGAGCAGGGTTCCGGTGAGCTGGCTTCACCTGCCTGCACCTGCTCACCTGCTGGGCTCCCCCTGGGCGCCGAGGGGTGGTGGTGGGAGGAGTTGGAATCCCCACTGTGCAGGTAAGGCCTGGCGGTAAGGGGCTGCTGTGGGGGGCAGGCTTGGCTTCCTGGGGAGCTCTTGGGTTCTGCGGCCGCCCCATCCTGTCCTTTAGTTCCTCCCTTTACTGGGCTCACAGCCCCTGGGTGATGACAGAGGGTCCCCTGGACACCTACAAGCTCTGCAGAGAAGCCGGCCCCTGGGAAAGACACGGGAGGCCTGGGGAGGAGGTGTCTGTGGAGACCAGCATTGTGCTCAGGGGAAGGTGTCCCCCACCCCAGCCCCACTCTGTCTCCCACTGAGATCTTGGAGAAGTCCCTGCCTCCTTCTCTGGGCCTCAATTTCTCCATCTGTAAAATAAGCCTTCATGGCCGGGCGCGGTGGCTCACACCTGCAATCCCAGTACTTTGGGAGGCCGTGGTGGGCGGATCACAAGGTCAAGAGATTGAGACCATCCTGGCCACATATTGAAACCCCATCTCTACTAAGAATACAAAAATTAGCCGGGCGTGGTGGCGGGCACCCGTAGTCCCAGCTACTCGGAAGGCTGAGGCAGGAGAATGGCGTGAACCCGGGAGGCGGAGGCTGCAGTGAGCTGAGATCGCGCCACTGCACTCCAACCTGGGCGACAGAGCGAGACTCTGTCTCAAATAAAATAACATAGGCCTTCGGAGCCCTGAGTGGGAGGCCAGCCTCAGCCTGGGTGTGGGACGTCTCCACAGTGCCCCCAGCTCATGGGGGATCCAGCCTCTGCCAGCCCCCACCCCTGTTGAGGCCTCAGTTTTCCCCAATGAGGTGGTGAGTGTGGTGGAGGGTATGAATGAGGGAACTCAGGTTCCAATTGCAGCCTAACCCCGGGCCATTCCTGAGGCACAATTTTAAGTGTTCTGTGCCTCAGTTTCCCTATCTACAAGCCAGGGAGGAAAGGACATGAAGGGGTCGTGGGAGGCGGTGGTGGGGGGCGGCGTTGGGAGGTCGCACACCCTGGGCTTTCACACACCCAGCAGCGTTAGGTGCCATGCCGTCCTTTGGGGTGGGTCCTTGATCCAGATCTGTCCTTAAACACCCCCATTCTGGCTGGGCGCGGTGGCTCACACCTGTAATCCCAGCACTTTGGGAGGCCAAGGCGGGTGGATCACCTGAGGCCAGGAGTTCGAGACCAGCCTGGCCAACATGGCAAAACTCCGTCTCTACTAAAAATACAAAATTAGCTGCACGTGGGGGCGGGTGCCTGTAATCTCCTGAGGCTGAGGCAGGAGAATCGCTTGAACAGGGGAGGTTGCAGTGAGCCGAGATCGGGCCCCTGCACTCCAGCCTGGGCGACAAGAGCGAGAGTCCGTCTCAAAAACAAAACAAAACAAACAAAGCGTCCCCATCCAGCAGCCCTGCTGGATTCAGAGCTGGGGCCTTTTTACTGGAAGAAGAGACCGAGGTTCAGAGCGGCTCCACAAGCAGCCAGCGGGTAGGTCAGGACAGAGCCCCAGACTGGGGAACTGAGTCCCCCGCCCCCTCAGCTGTGTTCACCGCCCTCATAGATGGCGCTAGGCCCAGTGGCCTGACTTCCCCACAGATGCTGGGTTCCCCACAGTCCCAGCAAGGCCTCTGCGCCTTGATCAAGAATCCAGGAGGGGCCGGGCGCGGTGGCTCAAGCCTGTAATCCCAGCACTTTGGGAGGCCGAGACGGGCGGATCACAAGGTCAGCAGATCAAGACCAGCCTGGCTAAATACGGTGAAACCCCGTCTCTACTAAAAAATACAAAAAACTAGCCGGGTGAGGTGGCGGGCGCCTGTAGTCCCAGCTACTCGGGAGGCTGAGGCAGGAGAATGGCGTAGACCCGGGAGGCGGAGCTTGCAGTGAGCTGAGATG
>NW_012104510.1:632871-634125 GCF_000951045.1 Mandrillus leucophaeus
TAAGAAATACAAAAAACTAGCCGGGCGAGGTGGCGGGCGCCTGTAGTCCCAGCTACTCGGGAGGCTGAGGCAGGAGAATGGCGTAAACCCGGGAGGTGGAGCTTGCAGTGAGCTGAGATCCGGCCACAGCACTCCAGCCGGGGTGACAGAGCGAGACTCCGTCTCAAAAAAAAAAAAAAAGAACACTGAGGGCAGGGGATGCCTTCCACTCTTCCGCAAATGGTGATGGAGAGGGCTATGCGGGAGCTCTGGGTGGACCCTGCACAGGGCAGGGCAGAAAGGCCTGGGCTGACTTGTGTTCCTTTCCTGCAGTACGCTGGCATCGACCCCTCGGACGGTGTTAACTCAGAGGTGAGTATGCTCCTGGGCACGAAGACTCAAGTCTTTCCCCCAACATCTGTGACCTTGCACACAGAGGTCAATGGAAGCCCCTTCCTCCAGGTGTGGGGATCGTATTGGGTGTGTTCTCAATTGGTAGTGTCTGCTCGAGGTGGATTTTGCTGTGATCTGCTTGTGATGTCTGCCATGGGCATGGATTAGGAGAAGAGGGTTTACACGCCACCTCTCCACCACGTGGTGAAGGTTTGTGAGGTTAGACTCCAAATGAAGGCAATTTTTTGGGAGGGTGGAGGGACGGAGTCTTGCTGTGTCATCCAGGCTGGACTGCAGTGGCGTGACCTCGGCTCACTTCGACCTCTGCCTCTCAGGTTCGAGCAATTCTCCTGCCTCAGCCTCCCAAGTAGCTGGGACTACAGGCACCTGCCACCACACCCAGCTAATTTTTGTATTTTTAGCAGAGATGGGATTTCACCATGTTGGCCAGGATGGTCTTGAACTCCTGACCTCAGGTGATTCTCCCGCCTCCACCTCCCAGAGTGCTGGGATTACAGGAGTGAGCCACTGCGCCCGGCCAAAGGCCCTTTCTTTGCGGGAGAGTTGCATCTGAGACTGTTCAAGTCGAGCCCCCAGTCGGTTTATGGCACACGTGTGTGGCCCTCCTTTTTCTTTTCCTTTACATTTTTAAATTTTTATTTATTTATTTATTTACTTATTTTGAGACAGGCTGTCACTCTATCACCCAGGCTGGAGTGCTATGATGTGATCCCAGCTCACTGCAGCTTTGATCTCCTGGGATCAAACAATCCTCCCACCTCAGCCTCCCAAGTAGGGTGACAGGAATGTGCCACCACACCCAGATAGTTTATTTTTAATTTTTTTGTACAGACAGAGTCTCACTAGGTTGCCCAGGCTGGT
>NW_012104510.1:634175-637489 GCF_000951045.1 Mandrillus leucophaeus
TACAGGCGCCTGGCACCACACCCTGCTAATTTTTGTATTTTTAGTAGAGACGGGGTTTCACCATGTTGGCCAGGCTGGTCTCGAACTCCTGACCTCATGTGATCCACCCGCCTCGGCCTCCCAAAGTGCTGGGATTACAGGCGTGAGTCAGCGCGCTCGGCCCCCTCGTACAGTTTTTTATTTTTATGTGGATGGGGTCTGGGGAATTCCCCCCAGCAGCCGTGAGGGAGCCTGGACGTGATGTTCCTCCATGTCCCAGAGGAGGAAACGGCCAAGAGAGGTCAGGTGGGATCAGAACCCAGACCATACCGAGAATCTGCCTCCAGAGTCTGCCGAGCCTGGTTTATGCAAGAAGGAGGCGGTCGTCTAGGGGAGTTGCCCCAAGGGGTGGGCTGGGCCGGAGCCTCCGGGAGACACAGGCCATTGTCGCCGCTGAGCTGCTGTGTGACCCTGGGCACCTGCTGACCCTCTCTGAGCGGTGCTGAGAGGCGGCGGGAGAGCCAGGCAGCCAAGGGAGGTTCGGCTGAGTTCTGGCTCCTCGGGGCCGCGTGGAGGCCCTGGGGGCGGAAGGGCAGCGGGCAGCGGGCACGGTACCCGCCCTCGCCCAGACTGGTATCGTCTTTCTCCCTCCTCCTTCTCTGGACTTTGTTTCCTGAGCCCAGGTGGGGCTGGGGGGAGGGGGCACACCTGCCTTCCCTGGGTGGTGCCTCTGTCCCCTGGCAACCCGGCGGGCAGGGCGGAGCTGGGAGGCCTCTGTGCCCATCCAGGCCCCAGAGCTGAGGCTGCAGGCTGTGGAGCCAGAAGCCGGCGGGTGAGCCTGGGGGCGCCCCGGGCCAGGCCGGGCGGGGGTCCTGTGTGAGGTGGTTGGACCCACATTTGGCGTGGGGGCGTTGTGTGTCTGTGGGCGGGATCTGCTCACCTGGGGGCACTTGGGGTCCAGAGAGGCCATCGCCCCTGGAGCCTCCCGGGAGTGCCTTCCCTCTGCTCCCCCCGCCAGGTGCTCTGGGGCCTCAAGGGCACCCACTGGGAGAGCAGAGGCCTTTGTCCCTGAACTCTGCTGGGGCTTTTGAACCCCAAATCCCAGAACCCTCCGAGGGAGGGGCCGAGTTGGCACCCCCATGGTCAGAGGTCAAAGGGACCCCTGTATGGTTCTGGGAATTCCAGAAGCTTCTGGAGAGATGCTTATCCGTCCTGCCGGGCCCCTGACTGGAAGGATCTGGGCAGTAAACACCCCCCGTGGGGCCGGGGGCTGGTTTGGGGACACGGAGGAGGGGTGGCTGAGTGCAGGTGGTGGCAGCCTCAGACTGGGGCTGGGGACTTGGCCTGGGTCCTTGAGTGGGGGCGAGGTTCTAGCCTGGAATCCCGGGCGGCCGGCAGGGACGCAGCCCAGCGTCTGCCGTGGAGCTCCGCCCAGGAGCCCAAGGAGCCGAGATGACTCAGGGCTGACTGCAACCCTGAGGGATGGGAAAGAGGAACCGCCCCTCCCTGCTGCATGGCCTCCGTGCCTGAGTCCCGGCCCGCAAGGGAACCTTTGCCCCTCAGATGGAGGCCAACTGGCTGATGAGGAGGGAGGTGCGGCACCAGGGTCCATAAACCCAGTTTCATTCTGGTATCAGCAGGGTGCGGGGTGGGGCTGGGAGGAGCAACTCGGGGGGCTTCCTGTAGGAGGAGGTGATTGGGAGCAAAGTCTGAACACTGGCTTCAGACACTTGCTGTGTCATCACTGTGTGACCTCAGATGAGCAGGTTCTCCTCTCTGGGTCTCAGCTCCCTCTCCCGAAAACCGGAGTCAAAAACGGTTCCAAGATGTTGCAGGAGGAGTCGCAGGACACCGAGATCCTTAACCACTGCGGGGCCTTGCTGGGGCCGTCTTCCGTCCTGGGGCTTTTCCCCCGGATGGGCAGTGCCACTCCCCAAGGACTTTCCAGGGGGAATGCCGGCCACGAGAGCCACCGTGGAGCCAGTGTTTTTTTGGCCGACACGGTGAAACCCCATCTCTACTGAAAATACAAAAATTAGCGGGGCGTGCTGGCGGGCACCTGTAGTCCCAGCTACTCGGGAGGCTGAGGCAGGAGAACAGCGTGAACCTGGGAGGCGGAGGTTGCAGTGAACGGAGATCGCGCCACTGCACTCCAGCGTGGGCGACAGAGCAAGACTCTGTCTCAGAAAAAAGGAGGGGGGGTGGCACGGAGGCACAGGCAGCAGGGGAGTGGGCCCAGTGGCCTTGAACCCAAGAGCCGGACCCCAGGCCCCACCCGCTGGCTTCAGTGAATCACTGGGGAGGAACGAGCAGAGGATGCCGTGCCTTCATCCCCACCCCACCCCACCAGAAGACCCAGCACCTGCTCGAGGCTGGGCGGACAGCTCCCTTTCTCCTGGAGTTGACGTCTGATGTGGGTTATAAATCCCGCTGTATAAACGTCTGGCCACTCACTCGGCAAACATTCCTGCACCCGCCCTGCCCGGGGAGTCCCAGGGTGCAGGGCATGGACCTGCCCCGCCCTTCAGGGCCAGAAGGCATGATGGGGCCGGTCTGCATTCCGCAGTGAGCCTGACCCCCGTGTCTGAGCAGCTGGGGTGAGTGGTGTTTGCTCAGCCGGTATTAGGCGCCTGCTGTATTCCAGGCTCTGGGCTGCAGGAAGGATGCTGACCTGTGACCACAGCAGGAGAGGGCGAGGCCTGGGCTGACGGTTTCGGGTGGGAGAAGGCGAGGCCTTCAGTGAGCAGGGCAGGCGGTGGCCATGGGGGAGGAGGCCTCAGGTCAGGGGAGCCGTCTGTGCGTCACGCTTTGGGAGGAAAGCCTAGTCCATTTGTGTGGGATTTATTCACCAACGCTGCCTGGTTTTCAATGTTTCCCCTATTTTCGTTTCTGACATTTGATACGCGCGGGAGATTGCATGACACATTGCGTGTTGGTTAAAACACAGCTCCCCACAATCTCTCCACTTTATGCTGTTTGATGCCACTTTCCAGCTCAGAGAGGGGCTGAGTTTTTCGTTTTAGAACTACATCGAGGGGCCGGGCACGGTGGCTCACACCTGCAATCCCAGCAAACTTTGGGAGGCCGAGGTGGGAGGGCCACTTGAGCCCAGGAGTTCCAGACCAGCCTGGGCAACATAGTGAGACCCCCATCTTTACAAAAAACTAAAAAACGAGCCAGGCACAGTGGTGCATGCCTGTGGTCCCAGCTATTCGGGAGGTTGACGCAGGAGGACTGCTTGAGCCCAGGGGGTCAAGGCTGCAGTGAGCCAAGATTATGCCACTGCACCCCAGCCTGGGCAACACAGCAAGCCCCTGTCTCTTTTTTTTTTTTTT
>NW_012104510.1:637539-639630 GCF_000951045.1 Mandrillus leucophaeus
GGGAGGCTGAGGCAGGAGAATGGTGTGAACCCGGGAGGCGGAGCTTGCAGTGAGCCGAGATCGCACCACTGCACTCCAGCCTGGGCGATAGAGGGAGACTCCGTCTCAAAAACAGAAAAATGTCAAATACAGACACTTTTCCTGCGCTGGATGTCAGCCTGAGTTACATATTCTTTGGTCATATTACTAGGAGTAGAGGGTCTGAAACAGAGGAGGGGATCCTACTTTACCCCTGTTCTAAGCCTCTCTAATGAATTGGCAGTTGGAGGAGATGTATTGGGGGTGTGGCTAGGACCTGGGTCGGTGGAATTCATGCCTCTTTTTTGCAGGTCCTGGAAGCCATACGGGTGACCCGTCACAAGAACGCCATGGCAGAGCGCTGGGAATCCCGCATCTACGCCAGTGAGGAGGATGACTGAGCCTCGGGATGGGGCGCCCACCCCCTGCCCTGCCCTGACCCTTGTGGAAACTGCCAAGACCATCGCCAAGCCCCCACCCTAGGAAATGGATCCTAGATCCAGGATCCAAGAACCACAGCTCATCTGCCAACAATCCCGCCACGGGCGCATTTGGGACTGGAGGGTTTTTCGTTTCCGTGTCTATCTTCCTTTAGAAATGTTTCTGCCTTTGGGGTCTAATGCTTTTGGGGATGAAATGGTACCCCTGCCGATTCTTTCTGCTTCTAAGACTTTGCCAAATGCTCTGGGTCTAAGAAAGAAGGAGACCCACTCCTCCACTTTCAGGCGTAATTTGTTTCTGCTAGTCTGAGGGCGGAGGGACCGGTCAAAGAGGGAGGCACAGATCGCAGCACCTTGACCAGCTGTGGGTCTGAGGGAGGAGACCTGCCCCTTTCCAATCCTGGGAAACCATCCAGTCTGAGGGAGGAGGCCAAACTTCCAGTGCTGGGGGCCCCTGTGCAGCCCTCAAACCCTTCACCTTGGTGTATCCAGTCACACCTGACGGGCACAGAGCTCTGACATCGATGGGATCCCATAAGGATGGTCCCCGTCACGTGGGAGAAAAAAAGGCCCAATTTAGGGGCTGGAGGGGGGTCTTTGTCCCACACCCCCAAAATGCCATGAAATAAACCTGGAGTGAGCTGCCTGCCTCGGCCCCCGCCTGGTGTGGACAAAGCCCCCTGGGCCTCGCCTGTCTGTTTCACTTTCTTGGCGACATTAGGTTCCACCCAGCTAGGCCGTGAGCCTGTGAGGTTGTCAGGTTCCCATGGGGGTTCCCAGCGTCCGCATGCAGTAGGTGCTTAGCTGATGCTTGTTCGGTGACTGACAGTTGATCATGGAGAGGCACCGTTAGCAACAGCGGGTCCAGGGCCCAACCTCCCCAGCCTAGCTCCTCCAGCCCCGTCTCACCACGTCCCTAGCAGTACCCAGGGTGCTTATTAAGCATTTGCTGAATCCCTCACCGCTCTGGTCTCAGAGGAGGCTGGAGGGTCATTAATTTGGCTCTGCATGTATACCAGGCTCACATCTAGGGAAGCCAGATCCTACTGGTCAGAGGAGTGGGCGCTGGACCCGAGTCCTGGCTCTGCTGCCTGCTGTGTGGACTTGGGTGGGGGGATCCTCTCACTGCCCCATGCCTCAGTTTCCCTCTGACACACAGGGTAAGGAAAGGACCAGGCCCCTGGGCAGTAGGAAGAGCTAATTTATGTAAAGCTCTCAGCCCATGGGGACCATTGACATCGGATTTGGTGCCTGATGGCAGGGGGGTGTCCTCAGACACCCCCCAAAGCAGGCCTTGGCCCCCAGGCTCCCCCAACCCTGCTGGGAGCAGCGGGTGTTAATTACACCCAGGCCAGCGGCCCCTCCTTGGCTGCTCAGTGCCCGCCGCACTGCCTCAGGGAAAACCGCGCGGTGACTATTTTAAGAATCCATCTTTAAGGCGGCCCACGCGGGGCCCAGGCAGGCAGATGTGGAACCGAAATAGCTGGGCACTGGGGGCTGTGGGGGCCCTGGGGAGGCTGGGGAAGGGGGCAGAGGGGCTACATCTGGGCAGAGCAGAGACTGAGGGAGGTGGGAGAGCCCCTGTCTTCAGGGAGACCCCAGTCTGACGGAGGAGGCATCTGCCCTCAGGGAG
>NW_012104510.1:644399-645200 GCF_000951045.1 Mandrillus leucophaeus
ATTTTTAGTAGAGACGGGGTTTCATCATGTTGGCCAGCCTGGTCTCAAACTCCTGACCTCAGATGATCCACCCTGCCTTGGCCTCCCAAAGTGCTGGGATTACAAGCGTGAGCCACCACACCTGGCCTGTTCATATATGTTTATCCTCTTGGACAATGGCACCTTTTTGTCAATATGAAATATTCCTTGTGTCACTTTTAATGTTTTTCACCTTGCATGTCCACACATCTGTGCATCCAGTTTCTCCTGACTGGCTACTTTGGTCAATCTGTCAGTTTCCCAGCTAGTCATCTGCTCTGTCTGTCCATACACCTGTCTCCTTAGCTGCTGGCTAGCGACTCTGTCTCCCGAGCAGAGGTCTGACAAATGTTCTTGTGTTTTGCCCTCCCTGCCCCCCACAGGCATCACAGGCAGTTACTCCGTGTCCGAGTCTCCCTTCTTCAGCCCCATCCACCTGCACTCAAGCCTGGCGTGGACAGCGGAAGATTCAATGGACAGTGCTTCTCCCGGGCAGAGAAAGAAGGAGCAGTGGGTGAGTCTGGAACCCGTTTCTGCAGAGGCCAGGCTGAGATCAGACAGCCCCTATTAGGGCCACAGGAGGTTCGAGCAGGACTCAAGCCTGACCTGGGTTCAAGCACTGTCTCCCTTACTGCCCCCACCCCTGGCCGTGCCTCAGTCTCCTGCAGATGTCAAGTAAAAGATGATAAACTGGGTGCCCTCCTATCTCTGGGCTTTTGCTTGGAGAGGCCATATAAGCTGGGGTCTTTGTCCCCATCAGGGGGTCATCTCCAGGATCGAAGA
>NW_012104510.1:647795-651773 GCF_000951045.1 Mandrillus leucophaeus
AGAATCACTTGAACCCAGAAGGTGGAGGTTGCAGTGAGCCGGGATGGCACCACTGCACTCCAGCCTGGGTGACAGAGGGAGACTCCTTCTCAAAAAAAAAAAAAAAAAACTCAAGGCTGAGCTGGACTCCACATGGCAGGGGTGTGTGTCTGGGAGATAAGGTGGGCAGGGCACCCTGATTTTATTGGGCTGCAAATGTTAGATACATATAATGCGAGTTGTTGGGGTAGTAACAGGGCGTTCAGAGATTCAGGTACGGTCGGAATCAGGGAGCTTAAAAGTTTTCAGGATGCTTTGTTGGTGTTGGGCTTGCTCCCAAGCAAGCTGCACCCGTTGGGGGGCACTTCTGCCCCCAGCAATTCACGGTCTCATCCCTTCAGCCTAACAAGACCAGCGGGAAGACGGTCCCATCTTCTGCATTAAGTGTAAAGTCCCAGGGTCTCATGTCATTGGCTAGACTGGGTCACATGCTCATCTCTGAACCAATTACAGAGGCCAGAGGGTGAAATGCGCTCACTGGCTGGACCAGGTGACTTACCCATCTTGGAACCAATCACAGAGGCCAGAGGGTGGGCTGCTCTGATTGGTCAGGAGAAGTCATTTATCCATCTTTGAACCAATCACAGAGGCAAGAAGGTGGGATGCTCTGATTGGCCAGGCTGGGTTACTTCCCCATCCCTGAGCCAATCACAGAGGTTAGAGAATGGGCGGCTGCGACTGGCTGGACTGTGTCACCCACCCCTGAACCAATCACAAAGGCCATTTGATGGACACTTTGCCCTTTGGGGGACTGGAAACTGTTCCTCTCCCCAGGTGCTCTGACTTGATGGCCATCATTTCCTTCTCCTCCCTCAGTGAGCCCAGAGGTCTCCAGCCCACGGGAGGAAGGTAGAGGCCAAGACCCTGGAGAAGATGGACCGCGTGACCAGATACCCCATCCTGGGCATCCCGGAGACACACCGTGCCACCGGCCTGGTGCTGGATGGAGACACCAGCTACACATACCATCTGGTGTGCACGGGCCCCGAGGCCAGCAGCTGGGGCCAGGATGAGCCGCAGACATGGTCCACTGACCACAAGGCCCAGCAGGGCGTGGGGAGGTGGGGGGTGTCCTACAGCGTGCATGCCTACCCTGGCCAGCCGTCCCCACGGGGACTCCACTCGGAGGACGGGGAGGATGAGGGTTTGAAGGTTTACCTCCTGGGCGCCAGGGATGCCCACCAGGGACGCTCAACACGGACCCTCCACCCGGAGGACGAGGAGGACGAGGAGATGAAGATGTACCACCTGGGTGCTGGGGACACCGTCCCCAGGAGGCCACGCGACCTGGAGCGGGAGCGCTGGGCCGTCATCCAGGGCCAGGCAGTCAGGAAGAGTGGCACCGTGGCCACGCTCCAGGGAGCCCCTGACCACAGAGACCCCAGGACCCCCGGCCCACCTCGGTCCACACCCCTGGAGGAGAACACAGTTGACAGGGAGCAGATTAACTTCCTGGCAGCGAGACAGCAGTTCCTGAGTCTGGAGCAGGCGAACAAGGAGGTCCCTCATAGCTCCCCGGCCAGGGGGGCCCCCACAGGCAGATCCCCAGGGGTCAGCCAGGCCCCCAAGGCCTTCGACAAGCCTCACCTGGCCAACGGGCATGTAGTCCCCATCAAGCCCCAGGTGAAGGGGGTGGTCAGGGAAGAGAACAAGGTGCGTGCCGTGCCCACCTGGGCCAGTGTCCAAGTTGTGGATGACCCTGGCTCCCTGGCCCCAGTGGAGTCCCCGGAGACCCCCAAGGAGACGCCCATCGAGCGGGAGATCCGACTGGCTCAGGAGCGTGAGGCAGACCTGCGAGAGCAGAGGGGGCTTCGGCGGGGAACCGACCACCAGGAGCTGGTGGAAATCCCAGCCAGGCCACTGCTGACCAAGGTGAGCCTGATCACAACCCCACGGCGGGAGAGAGGGCGCCCGTCCCTCTACGTGCAGTGGGACATGGTACAGGAGACACAGCGCGAGGAAGACCACCGGCGGGAGGGCCTGCAGGTGGGCCGGGCGTCCACACCCAACTGGGTCTTGGAGGATCCCCAGCCCCGACTCCGGAGAGCCCTCAGCTCGGACTCCATCCTCAGTCCAGCCCCAGATGCCCGTGCGGCTGACCCAGCTCCAGAAGTGAGGAAGGTAAACCGTATCCCACCTGATGCCTACCAGCCGTATCTGAGCCCCGGGACCCCCCAGCTAGAATTCTCGGCCTTCAGAGCATTGGGCAAGCCCAGCAGCTTCTCCACAGCGGAGGCCAAGGCTACAGCTTCACCAAAGGCCACGATGTCCCCCAGGCACCTCTCAGAATCCTCCGGAAAACCCCTGAGCACAAAGCAGGAGCCATTGAAGCCTCCTCGGGGATCCCTGCAAGCCAACAGGGGTGTCGTGAGGTGGGAATACTTCCGCCTGCGTCCTCTGCGGTTCAGGGCCCTAGACGAACCCCAGCAGGCCCAAGTTCCCCGTGGCTGGGGCCAGGAGGTGGCCGGGGCCCCGGCCTTGAGGCTGCAGAAGTCCCAGTCATCTGACCTGCTGGAAAGGGAGAGGGAGAGTGTCCTTCGCCGGGAGCGAGAGGTGGCAGAGGAGCGGAGGAATGCTCTCTTCCCGGAGGTGTTCTCCCCAACGCCAGATAAGAACTGTGACCAGGACTCCAGGAGCTCCTCCCAGGCATCTGGTGAGAAGGGGCTCCAAGGACTGGCTGCTTGGATCAGGGCGGCAGAGGCTGGAGCAGGGGAGGGTGGGGAGGTGGAGTTTGAGGCTGTCAGGAAGGGCTGGGGTTGGGGAGACAATGCCTCCTAACTGTTCATCCCCTCGGTCTGCTGGTTTGTCTGTCTGTCTATTAAAAATGTAGATTTTGGAGGCCGGGTGCGGTGGCTCAAGCCTGTAATCCCAGCTACTCAGGAGGCTGCGGCAGGAGAATTGCTTGAACCTGGGAGGTGGAGGTTGCAGTGAGCTGAGATCACATCACTGCACTCCAGCCTGGTCAGCAAAGTGAGTGAGACTCCGTCTCAAAAAAAGACGATGCCTAAGGTGGGTGCTCGATTCAAGGCCTGACATGAAGGAGGTGCTCAGATGATGGCTCTGAGGGAGGGGCAATCTGGGTTACTTCCTGGAGGAGGTGACCGTGGGCTTCAGCAGAGGAAGCTGTGGAGAAGCAGAAACAGGGGGCCTGGAGGCAGAGAGAGCTGCAGGTGGAGGAGGAGGGCGAGGTTTGGGGTGGAGGAAGAGGGCCTGGTTTGGGGTACAAGAGGAGGGTCTGGTTTCGGGTGGAGGTGCCCATAGAATTTGGGGTTTTGTGCTAAGGCCAGGAGCACAGTGTGAGAACTGTGCCCTGCAGATGCCAGGAGCCACAGAAGCGTGCAAGCAGTGTGTGACCTTCGGGAAGGCTCGTGGAACTGAGCCCCGCAGCAACCTGGACCCTTGGGAGAGGGCCGAGAGCACAAGGGCGCTGGCTCAGGGTGTCACCCGCAGGCTCCACGGCCCCACCTGGGCCCAGCAGGACAAGGTCCACGGCGTTCCTTTGCCCATCCTGGCTTTATGGTGATAATACCCAGGCGGGGGTGGTGTCTCAGATGGGACAAGGTGTCCAGCTGGGCAGGGCAGGGTGGAGAACCAGGATGTGGGAGCCGGGAAACCGGAGTTGCTGTCAGTCCTTCTCCTCTCTGGGCCTCAGTTTCTCCATTTGACATCCCTCAGCAAGGGACCATCTATCATTGTCAGACGGAAAAATCCCGCACCAGGAGTCTCAGAGTGAGCTCAGGGTGGAAAGGGTCTGTGTACAGGAGATGCAGATAAACATGGCACAGCCCAGGGAGGCTTCAAAGATTAAGGCTGAGGCCGGGCGCGGTGGCTCACGCCTGTCATGCCAGCACTTTGGGAGGCTGAGGCGGGCAGATCACCTGAGGTCAGGAGTTCGAGACCAGCCTGGCCAACATGGTGAAACCCTGTCTCTACTAAAAA
>NW_012104510.1:657058-659140 GCF_000951045.1 Mandrillus leucophaeus
ATGGTGCCACTGTACTCCAGTCTGTGTGACAGAGTGAGACTCTGTCCTGAAAAAAAAAAAAGCAATCTCTTTCCGTCTCTCTCAGGCTCACCTTCCTGCCTCCTCTCGTGAAGACCCTGTGAGGACACTGGGCCTCCAGGTCACCCAGGATACTCTCCCGTCTCAGGGTCACTCAGTCCCAGCTGCAGGTGCTTCTGCAGTGAGAGGCAACACGGCCACAGGTCCCAGGGATTAGGACAGGGATGTCTTTGGGGCCGTTGTTCTGCCCACCACAGAAGATCTGACATCCCCCTTCTCCGTGACCCTTCAGTCACCTCTGCTCAGGTCTGCCCAGGAGTGTTGCACAGGTTGTGCCCTGCACAAGCCCCCTGCCGAGACCAAAGGGCAAGGCTCTGCGCGCGGCCGGGGTCCCCGTCTCCAATGTCCCTGGCCCTGGCTGTGGCCTATCGCCAGACACCGCATCACCAAGGTCTGCATTATTTGCATATAATCCCAGTTGGACACCTCAACTCACCCTGCCCATCGTCCTGCCGGCGAGATGGTCCCACAGCGGTCCCAGCTATCAGGGGCTCGGCAGGATCTCCCCTGACCCTGTAACGCCCCTCGCTGTCCCCGGGTGCTGGGTTCGAGAAGAACCGCCTGCTTCGTTGCAGGAAGTGACATCCACCCCCAACTCTGGATCAGAGGCCGCGATCTACCCTCTAGACCCAATGCCAGGTCCCCAGCCCTTTCTCTCTCCTGTCTGTCTGTCTCTGGTGTTCAGGCCTCTCTCTCCATGTCTGTCTCCCTGTCTCTGTCCCTAATAAAAATACAAAAATTAGCCAGGTGTGGTGGTGGGCACCTGTAATCCCAGCTTCTCCAGAGGCTGAGGCAGGAGAATCGCTTGAACCTGAGAGGCGGAGGTTGCAGTGAGCTGAGATTGCACCACTGCACTCTAGCCTGGGCGACAGAGCAAGACTGTGTCTCAAAAAAAAACAGATTTAGTTTAATTCCTGTAATGAGTCAGCCCCTTGGAAAATCAGACAGAATTCTGCCTGCTGAGCAGACACATTCCAGAAGGTATTCTGTGAGAGGTTAGATGAATTCCTAGTGAAATTCCCATGGGCGGGAGAGCGTGTCTGGAAGGCCCGGGGACGTCACAGCAATCACAGCAGGCCTGTGGGGCGGGTATAACTGTCTGCTGGTGCTCACTGCTAGCAGGAGGGAGTTCATATTCTTTCCTGGTTTCCTCCCGGCTCAGTGTATCATGATATGCTGGGAAAGGGAGCGGAATTCTCTTTTCTGTTTGTTTGTTTTTTGAGACAGAGTCTCACGCTGTCGCCCAGGCTGGAGTGCAGTGGCACAATCTCTGCTCACTGCAACCTCTGCCTCCTGGGTTCGTGCCATTCTCCTGCCTCAACCTCCGGAGTAGCTGGGATTACAGGCACCCGCCACCACGTCCGGCTGATTTTTGTATTTTTGGTAGACACGGGGTTTCCCCATGTTGAGCAGGATGGTCTGGAACTCCAGACCTCAGATGATCCACCCGCCTCAGGTTCCCAAAGTGCTGGGGTTACAGGCGTGAGTCACCGCACCTGGCCTCAACTCCATTTTAATTAATCCTGCAGGAGCCGGGCATGGTAGCTCAAACCTGTAATTCCGGCATTTTGGGAGGCTGAGGCAGGAGGTGGATCACCTGAGGTCAGGAGTTCGAGACCAGCCTGACCAACATGGTGAAATCTGTCTCTAGTAAATACAAAAAATTAGCCGGCGCTGTGGCGGGCGCCTGTAATCCCAGATACTCAGGAGGCGGAGGCAGGAGAATCGCTTGAACCCAGGAGGCGGAGGCTATAATGAGCTGAGATCGCACCATTGCACTCCAGGCTGGGCAACAAGAGCCAGATTCCACCTCAAGAAATAAGAATAAATAAATAAATAAGTAATAAAAATACAAAAAAATTAGCCAGGTTTGGTAGCGCGTGCCTAGTCCCAGCTACTGAGGAGGCTGAGAATCGCTTGAACCCGGGAGATAGAGGTTGCAGCGAGCTGAGATTGCGCCACTACACTCCAGCCTGGGCAACAGAGCAAGACTTGGTCTCAAAA
>NW_012104510.1:663794-665324 GCF_000951045.1 Mandrillus leucophaeus
GGAAGCTGAGGCAGGAGAATCCCTTCAACCTGGGAGGTGGAGGTTGCAGTGAGCTGAGACCGTGCCACTGCACTCCAGCCTGGGCAACTGAAGAGAAACTCTGTCTCAAAAAAGAAAAAAAAAAATAGAGATGGGCTCTGCCTCTGCCGCCCAGGCTGGAGTGCAGTGCCGTGATCATAGTTCACTGCAGCTTCCAACTCCGGGGCTTCAGCGATCACAGGACAAACCTTCCCCCCGGCCCGACAGCCAGGTGCTCACACCAGCCCTGTTGATAACCGGAATCTATGGAAAGTTCTGGCTCCACCAAGCTGCTGTCCTGAATAAGTCGTTGGCCAGATCAGTGATTCCACCCAGGGGGCATCTGCAAGGTACCACCTCATTCTTCCCGTGCCCCGGGCAGCCTCCCTAGGACGTCAAAGCCGCCAGTCAGGCTGCAGAAACAGCCTGGGGGTTTCTCTGTGACTAAACAATCCCACGACAGGGTCTCTACCCAGAGAAAGGAAAACAGGTCCCTATGAGTGTTCGAGGCGGCCTGATTCATAATGAACAAAAGGAGAAGACAGGCCGGGCGCAGTGCCTCACGCCTGTGATCGCAGTACGTTGGGAGGCCGAGGCGGGCGGATCACCTGGGATCAGGAGTTGGAGACCGGTCTGGCCAACATGGTCAAACCCCATCTCTACTAAAAAGACAAAAATTAGCTGGGCATGGTGGCGGGCTCCTGTAATCCCAGCTACTCAGGAGGCTGAGGCAAGAGAATCTCTCAGACCTGGGAGGTGGACGTCGCAATGAGTTGAGATCGTACCACTGCACTCCAGCCTGAGAGACAGAGGGAGGCTCCATCTCAAAAATTAAAAAACACGGCTGGGCGCCGTGGCTCACGCCTGTAATCCCAGTACTTTGGGAGGCCGAGGCAGGCGGATCACAAGGTCAGGAGATGGAGACCATCCTGGCTAACACGGTGAAACCCCGTCTCTACTAAAAATACAAAAAATTAGCCAGGAGTGGTGGCGGCGCCTGTGGTCCCAGCTACTCGGGAGGCTGAGGCAGGAGAATGGCGTGAACCCGGGAGGCGGAGCTTGCAGTGAGCCGAGATGGCACCGCTCACTCCAGCCTGGGCAACAGAGCGAGACTCTGTATAGTATATATACTATATACATACATATATATTTATTTTTTTTAAGAATATGCATTTAGGGCACCTCCGCACTTTTCCTTGTAGCCCCAGATAACATTCCATTCTTGATGTTTAGCTGCTCGCCTGCTGAAGGATGCCTTGGTGACTTCCAGACTTCCAGACTTGTTCTGAATGGCAGAGCTGCAGGCCGGGCACGGTGGCTCGCACCTCTCATCCCAGCAGTTCAGGAGCCGGAGGTGGGACGGTTGCTTGAGGTCAGGAGATTGAGACCAGCTTGGGCAACATAGCAAGACCCCAATCTGTAAAAAAGAAAATACAAAAATTATTCAGGCGTGGTGGTGCGTCCCAGCTGCCCAGGAGGCTGAGGTGGGAGGATCACTTGAGACCAGGAGGT
>NW_012104510.1:673024-674320 GCF_000951045.1 Mandrillus leucophaeus
AAAGAAAGAAAGAAAGAAAGAAAGAAAGAAAGAAAGAAAGAAAGAAAGAAAGAAAGAAAGATTGATTTAGGAGAGGACACAAGCAAATGCAACTCAGACTGGCTTTGGCAAAATCAGGCTTTATGGGTTCCCATAACTGAAACATCAATGAAGGGCCAGCTTCAGGCTCAGCTGGTTCCAGGCGCCACACAGCATCCCCAGGTTCCTTCAGTGTTGGGAGCTCAGGCTCCAAGCCCAGGACGGAGTCCCAGCTCTGCCACTTGGCCCTGAGGGACCCTGGACAAGGCCTACCCCTCTCCCAGCCTCCGTGTCTTTGTCTGTAAGTGAAGTCGTCACACTGACATCCCTGCCCTGGGAGACGTCATGAGGGTCACCGGACACCTGGCAAAAATCAGTGAGGAATAAGAACGAATGTTGGTTCTGGTTGTTGTTGACCCAGTAAATTAACAGCCACTTCCATGTGACGTTCTGGTGTGAGCTGGCGAGGAGCCAACGTACGCTGCCACCAGAGGGCGACAAACGCCAAGGATGCAGCCGCAGCCCTCGCCCCGCCATGGAGAAAACGTGCCTGCTGCTCTCAGGTCCTCATTCCTGTAACCGGATGGGGTTTACTTTGTGCTCCTTGAAAGCCTGGACAGGGCCAGGCGCGGTGGCTCATGCCTGTAATCCCAGCACTTCGGGAGGCTGAGGCAGGCGGATCACCTGAGGTCAAGAGTTCAAGACCAGCCTGGTCAACATGGCAAAATCCCGTCTCTACTAAGAAAAAAATAATTACCCGGGTTGTGGTGGTGGTCACCTGTAATCCCAGCCACTGAGGAAGCTGAGGCAGGAGAATCCCTTCAACCTGGGAGGTGGAGGTTGCAGTGAGCTGAGACCGTGCCACTGCACTCCAGCCTGGGCAACTGAGCGAGACTCCATTTAAAAAAAAAATTATTTGTAGAGATGGGGTTCTCACCGTGTTTCCCAGGCTGGGCTTGAACTCCTCAAGTGATTCTCCCGCCTCGTCCTCCCAAAGTGCTGGGATGACAGGCGTGAGCCGCTGCGCCCGGCCCTGACCAACTATTTAGATGTTGAAAATCGAGCCTGCAGGGCTGGGCGTGGTGGCTCACACCTATCATCCCAGCACTTTGGGAGGCTGAGATGGGCGGATCACGAGGTCAGGAGATCCAGATCATCCTGGCGAACACAGTGAAACCCCATCTCTACTACAAATACAAAAAAATTAGCCGGGCATGGTGGCGGGCGCCTGTGGTCCCAGCTACTCCGGGAGGCTGAGGCAGGAGAATGGCGTGAACC
>NW_012104510.1:680730-681930 GCF_000951045.1 Mandrillus leucophaeus
CGGATCACGAGGTCAGGAGATCGAGACCATCCTGGCTAACACGGTGAAACCCCATCTCTACTAAAAATACAAAAAACTAGCCGGGTGTGGTGGCGGCGCCTGTAGTCCCAGCTACTCGGGAGGCCGAGGCAGGAGAATGGTGGGAACCCGGGAGGAAGAGCTTGCAGGGAGCCGATATCGCGCCACTGCACTCCAGCCTGGGCGGCAGAGCAAGACTCTGTCTCAAAAATAAATAAATAAAATAAAATAATAATAATTAAAACAAGAAACAGCAGCACGATTCATGAGAGCCAAGCGTGGAAGGAAGCAGCCCAGGTGTCCAGCGATGGACACACAGACACAGCACAGCCCTCCACGCGATGGAACTCGACTCAGCCCTGGAGAGGAGCGGGGAGCGAGGCTCTGACGCCGGCCACAAGACGGATGCACCCTGAGGACGTCAGGCTCAGAGAGACGCCAGACACAAAAGGCCACACAGTGTCTGATCCCATTTCCATGAAATGTCCAGGGCCGGGCACCGTGGCTCACGCCTGTAATCCTAGCACTTTGGGAGGCTGAGGCGGGCGGATCTCCTGAGGTCAGGAGTTCGAGACCAACCTGGACAACATGGCAAAACCCTGTCCTACTAAAAATAAAAAAATTAGCCAGGTGTGGTGGCGGGTGCCTGTAATCCCAGCTACTTGGGAGGCTGAGGCAGGAGAATTGCTTGAACCCGGAAGACAGACGTTGCAGTGAGCTGAGATCGTGCCATTGCACTCCAGCCTGGGTGACACAGAGAGACTCCATCATTGAAAAAAAAAAAAAAAAGAAAAGAAAAAGAAAAAGAAAACAGGATTAAACGTTGTAGTGAATAATTCAGCGGGATTTGGTGCCTCCACACTGCTGTGCTGCCTGCACCTCTAATTCCAGGATATTCCCATCACCCTTTGTGGTTGAAGCATCATCTATCGTCTGTCACTTGCTGTCCCCTCTCCAGCCTGGGGAACCCTTGCACCCCTTCCTGTCTCTGTGGCTTCGTCTGTCTATCCTGGACATTTCTTTTTCTTTTTTTCTTTTTTCTTTTTTTTTTGTTGCTGTTGGGTTTTGTTTGCTCGTTTTTTGAGACGGAGTCTCGCTCTGTCGCCCAGGCTGGAGTGCAGTGGCTGGATCTCAGCTCACTGCAAGCTCCGCCTCCTGGGTTCACGCCATTCTCTGGCCTCA
>NW_012104510.1:691490-692507 GCF_000951045.1 Mandrillus leucophaeus
GGTGGCTCGTGCCTGTAATCCCAGCACTTTGGGAGGCCGAGGCCCAACACTTTAGTATCTCCTGAGTTCAGGAGTTCGAGACCATCCTGGCCAACATGGCAAAACCCCCGTCTTTGCTAAAAACACAAACATTAGCCGGGCGTGGTGGCACATGCCTTTAGTTCCAGCAACTCGGGAGGCTGAGGCAGGAGAATCACTTGAACCCGGGAGGCGGAGGTTGCGGTGAGCCGAGATCACGCCATTGCACTCCAGCCTGGGCGACAGAGCGAGACTCCGAATCAAAACAAACAAACAAACAAACAAGGAAGCCATGGGGCGGCCACACACAGACCATCACCGACCTGCGGGAACGTCTCTTCTCAGGGAAAGGAACTTCCAGACTCAGAAAACTGGGGCAGGAAACATCTCAGGCCAGTTTTTCCAGCCCACCGGGTCTGAAGCAGCTTCCAAGAGGATTTGCCTGAACTTGCTGCAATTTCCCAATTTCCTCCTGGGCACACGGTTTTCGGAGGAGGAACACACGCCCTGAGCCCTGAGCCCTGAGCCGAGGCTGAGGCCGCACCCCGGTGTCTGAATCCTGGGCCCTGGGTTTAGTCCACAGGAGAAGCCACGCCGGCTGCTGGGACGGAATGGGAAGCAGGAAGCCGCCGCCGTGGCAAACACGGACCAGCACTTCGGAAAGCCAGACGGCCGCCGTTTAAACCCAGGGTGCCCCGGCGAGGAGCCCACCCCAGATAACCGAACCCGGCGGCTCCCAATAGACGAGCATACCCTGTTCGCAGCAGCAGGATTACAAGAGCCCAGCGTGGACAGAAACAGCAGCATCAGCCGGCGCGGCGGCTCAGCCTGTGATCCCAGCACTTTGGGAGGCCGCGGCGGGCGGATCACGAGGTCAGGAGATCGAGACCATCCCGGCTAACATGGCGAAACCCCGTCTCTGCTTTAAAAATACAAAAAAAAGGCCGGGCGCGGTGGCTCACGCCTGTGATCCCAGCACTTTGGGAGGCCGAGGCGGGC
>NW_012104510.1:694127-696871 GCF_000951045.1 Mandrillus leucophaeus
TCTTATTTTTTTTTTTTTTTTTTTTTTGAGACTGAGTCTCTCTCTGTTGTCCAGGCTGGAGTGCAGTGGTGCAGTCTTGACTCACTGCAACCTCTGCTGCCTCCCAGGTTCAGGCGATTCTCCTGCCTCAGCCTCCTGAGTAGGTGGGATTACAGGCACCGCCACCACGCCCGGCTAATTTTGTATTTTTAGTAGAGACGGGGTTTCATCATGTTGGCTAGACTGGTCTCGAACTCCTGACCTCAGGAGATCCTCCCACCTCGGCCTCCCAAAGTGCTGGGATGACAGGCGTCAGCCACTGAGCCCGGCTGCCCACACTGGAATTCTATGTTATGGGAACTTCATCTCACAAGAAGAAAAAGGGGACGTGTTCGAAACAGCCTGACTCCGACATGGGCCCTGAATTCAGGCATTTGTTTGTTCGTGAAACAAAGGTTGATGGGGCCGTTGCATACCCAGGTCTGCCCTGTGGGGCGGCGGAGGGGCGAGGGCAGGGCGAGGCCGCCTTGAGAGGCAGTGGCCCAGGTGGAGGACCCAGGGCTGAGCCTGGCAATGCTCGGACTCCAGCTTCCGGAGACCAATCTCAGGTCCACAACGTGGAGACGCTGGCAGATGGTCCTGCTGAGGGCCGGCAGACATCATCCCCACTTAATCCCACTTTTCCTCCCGAGAGGAGGTCAAAGTCACACCACGGAGGCTCATGCCTGTAATCCCAGTACTTTGGGAGGCCAAGGTGGGCGGACTGTCGGGACCCGGGAGGTCGAGACCAGCCTGGGCAACATGATGAAACTCGGTCTCTACTAAAATACAGAAAATTAGCCGGGCGAGGTGGCGGGCGCCTGTAGTCCCAGCTACTCGGGAGGCTGAGGCGGGAGAATGGCTTGAACCTGGGAAACAAGGGTTGAGATCGCGCCAGGCGTTGTCTCAGGAAAACAGCGTCTCACAGGAGAGTCACGTCCACCCCTGGGCGAGCAGACAGTCGCCACAGACCGGGAGCCGAATCGCCACTTTACAGACAAGTCCAGCAAGGCTGGGGCAGTGAGACGCTGCGACGGCCACAAGTCCCCGTCCCCGCCTCTCCCTCCGTGCTGTTCCTCTGTGAGCCACACCCGGGGCTGCAGGGCAAAGTGCAGGCTCGGCGGACAGAGGGGGCCGGTCTCCAGACAGGCGGCCTGGGAGGGTGACCTTAACCCCCACCACGGTTTTGTCTTAGAAGCCGTTGTGTGGCTGTGTTCCAGGCTGTCCGGGGTTCAGGCTGGGCCACCGTCTGGGTCCAGACCTCGGTGTCCATCACGACCCAGCCTGCCCTGCAAGTGGCAGAAATGTGGTCTTTCGACCTCCGTCAACCCTGGAGACAAAGCAGGGAAGGGCGGGAGTTGGGCCCTGGCTGGAGGCCTGGACATCCATCCGGAGAGAGCGAGTGGCCTCGAGGCGGCGTGTGAGTCCCCGGGAAAGATGCAGGGGACGCTGGGTGGCCGGCGGCACGAGTGAGGCTCAGGGTCCCGCAGCCCCCCGTGGTGTGGGTGCCTGGCCTGGGGGTCCTCGAGCAGGGCAAGGGAGGGAAATGGAAGCAGTCCGGGATACCCGGTAGCTCGGCTGCAGGCACTCTGTGATATGCTAAGTCCTTCCTGCTCACCACTAAACCCAAGAGGAAAAGGAATTCCTGGCAGAGTCCAATTTAAAGTCAACAAACAAACAATGTGGGAAGGAGAGAAGGAATCTCAGGAATGTGGGCGGGGTCCTTCTCCCGCCAGGGCCACCCTGGACCTGCTGAGAAATCGGAGGTCCCCCGAGGACCCACGTCCAGGCGCCTCCAGCCTCTCCCTGCAAACCAGAGAACCCTGCAGCAGCTTTGCTTGGAGAAACCGTGGAAACTGCCCCCAGCCCTCCCGTCTCTATTTCCTTCTCTGTTTCATTCCCTCATTCTTGGCTGTGAGATAAAACAGGAGAAAATGAGACACTGGTTCTGCAGGACCCGGCCGAATTTGCTTTGGTGATAGGGTCAAGCTCTCTTCCTTGCCGGCCGCAGCCCTCACTGAAGGGGATTTGGGGGCCTCTGGGCAGGGGTCCTGAAGGCTTTGAACTGTTCAGTCTCTGGGGGTACAGGAAACCCCGCGGAAGGTTTCAGAGACAAGAGTTCCACGGAGAGAAAAAACCATCAACTTTGCAGGTTGGTGGCGGAATCCGGTGATTTAAGAAAACGTGTTTCTAAAGCCTCGGCCGGGCCGCGCCTGGGCTGTCCGCGGTGCTCTTCCGGAATTCTCCACAATATCTGGAAGTGACCAAGAAAATTCCAGAACCCGGAGGCTGTGCCGTGGAGATAAACATGGGCACCTGGGTATGTTTGCTTTTATTGTTAGGACCTATTTTATTACAAGCAAAAAAAAGGAAGCTGCCCATAAAACCAGGCGTGATGGAAGGCAGTGGGGCCTGCGGTGGCCCCACGGATTCTAGAATTTTCCTCTAGGAAGATGCCCGGGTTTTTTTTTTTTTTTTTGAGACAGAGTCTCAGTCTGTCGCCCAGGCTGGAATGCAGTGGTGCAATCTCGGCTCACTGCGACCTCCGCCTCCCAGGTTCAAGCGACTCTCCTGCCTCAGCCTCCTGAGTAGCTGGGATTACAGGCGCTGCCACCACGCCTGGCTAATTTTTGTGTTCTTTAGTAGAGAAGGGGTTTCACCGTGTTGGTCATGCTGGTCTTGAACTCCTGACCTTGTGATCCGCCCGTCTCGGCCTCCCAAAGTGC
>NW_012104510.1:699699-700216 GCF_000951045.1 Mandrillus leucophaeus
CGGGGTTTCACCGTGTTGGCCAGGATGGTCTGGATCTCCTGACCTTGTGATCCGCCTGCCTCGGCCTCCCAAAGTGCTGGGATTACAGGCGTGAGCCACGGTGCCCGCCCCAACTCTTATTTTTAAATGTTGGTCTACACAAGTCTGGGAAATGTGAAATTAGTTTTCAAGCATATCAGGGAAAAAATGGATACAAAAGTCTTGAGGACCACTTAAGAAATGAACAGTAGCAGATGTGTGACAGTTACACTAGGCTGCTACCTTGTAAAACATTTTAGAAACATGTTTCAGGCGAGGCCTGGTGACTCTCGCCTGTAACCCCAGCACTTTGGGCGGCCGAGACGGGCGGATCAGAAGGTCAGGAGATCGAGACCATCCTGGCCAACCTAGTGAAACCCCGTCTCTACTAAAAATACAAAAACTTAGCTGGGCGCGGTGGTGGGTGCCTGTAGTCCCAGCTACTTGGGAGGCTGAGGCAGAAGAATTGCTTGAACCCGGGAGGTGGAGGTTGCAGTGA
>NW_012104510.1:705681-706393 GCF_000951045.1 Mandrillus leucophaeus
GCCATTGTACTCCAGCCTGGGCAACAGGACGAGACTCCGTCTCAAAAAAAAAAAAGAGAGAGAATATTAGCATATTTCCTAGCTAAGCCAACTCAGAATAAAAAGAAAATAAAGGAGAAAATATAATCCCAATAAAATACATTGAAATAAATATGTACACATATACATGAGTTTACGTTTTGTCTTGTTTTGTTTCCTGGAAGACGGAACCTCGCTCTGTCACCGAGGCTGGAGTGCAGTGGCGCGATCTCAGCTCACTGCAACCTCTGCCTTCCCGGTTCAAGGGATTCTTGTCTCAGCCTCCCGAGTAGCCGGCACTACAGGCACCACCACGCCTGGCTAATTTTTGTATTTTTAGTAGAGATGGGGTTTCACCATGTTGTCCAGGTTGGTCTTGAACTATTGACCTCAAGTGATCCTCCCGCTTCTGCTATTTATGTATTCTTTATTTTTTTATTATTTTCTTGTTGTTGTTTTCATTTTATCTTTCTTTTGCTGTTTATTTAGAGACAGCGTTTCACCCTGTTGCTCAGGTTGGTCTGAACTGGACTCAAGCCATTTGCCCACGTTGGCCTCCCAGTGTGCTGGGATTACAGGAGGGAGCCACTGCGACCAGCCTGGCAGTGTTCATTTTTTATTTTTATTTATTTATTTATTTTTTTCAGACGGAGTCTCGCTCTGTCGCCCAGGGTGGAGTGCAGTGGCCGGATCT
>NW_012104510.1:706693-708711 GCF_000951045.1 Mandrillus leucophaeus
GGTCTCACTGTGTCACCCAGGCTGGTCTGAATCTCCTGGACTCAAACCATGCGCCCACCTCAGCCTGCCAAAGTGTTGGGATCACAGGTGGGAGCCACGGCACCCAGCCCCGAAGCCCTCCTTGGACAAGCACCTGAGCCTCCACAGCCCGTAGGCCCATGAAAACCAGAACAAACTGGTACCTGTGATGCAGCCTCCACCCCAGCCCCAAGGCCCAGCCCCAGGCCACCCGAGCCGGCTGTGGGTGACCTGAGATCAAGTGTCCTGTCCTGCTATCAACTATTGATGCCTGAGCAGTCACCTCCGGGAGCTCCGGCTTCGGTGTCCTGGGTTCCCGGTAATGAAGCTCGGGGCAGCTGCGGCCTGGCGGGTGTCTGCTCCTCCTTCATCCTGGGCCCGCCTGGGGCTCTCTTCCTTCTAGGCCTGGTTCCCTCCAAAATTAGCTTCCTATCCGGATCCCACATCCCCTCACAACAGAGTCCTGACCTCTGGGGAAGCAGAATGTCAGGGGCACTGCCAGGTTTTTATTTGTGTATTTTTGCTTTTATTTATTTATTTGATACCGAGTCTCACTCTGTTGTCCAGGCTGGACTGCATTAGTGCGATCCTGGCTTACTGCAACCTCCGCCGCCCGGGCTCGAGCGATTCTCCCACCTCAGCCTCCCGAGTAGCTGGGATTACAGGCACCTACCATCACGCCTGGCTAAGTTTTCTATTTGTAGTAGAGACAGGGTTTTGCCCATTTGGCCAGGCTGGTCTCGAACTCCTGACCTCAGGGGATCCACCTGCCTTGGCCGCCCAATGTGCTGGGATCACAGGCGTGAGCCGTCGCGCCTGGCCTGACTACTTTTTTTTTTTTACAAAGAGCAGACCTTCCACCTGCCATGGATAAAACGCCGAGGTCTGGAGGACGCTGGAGACAGAGTGTTGAGTGTTCCCTAGAACAAGCCCTGGGCGCAGCAGCCTGCAGGGCTGGGGTCTCCACTCCCATGGGGAGAGCATGGAGCAGGGCCTGCCATCCCCTCTGTGCCCCCACCGCCCCCGCCGCCCTCCCTGCTCTGCGGGTTTGGCCGCTGACCCCGTGGTCGGGCTGGTGAACAGATGGCCGCTGGATCACTGACAGCCCGGCTCACGTTCCCTCTCCGTATCAAGACATCTTCCTTTTAATAAATTTTGCAAGGCCGCGGAGGGGGGCCAGCGCTCCGGCCCATGTCTGTCTCCCGTCCTCATCACCACGCGAGGCCCCAGCACGCCTGGCCAGCCTCAGTCCCCACAGGATAAATGGGCTTGCGGGGCCTGCCGGGACCGGGTACGCAGGCCATGCGGCTTAAAACAACACAAATATACTCTCGTCTCTGGAGGCCGGAAGTCTGAAGTGAAGGTGTGTGAGGCTCCAGGCGAGGACCCTCCCGGCCTCTTCCAGCTCCTGGTGCTGATGGCCACCTCTGACCCTGCTGGACGTGCGGCCGCTCCCCTCCCAGTTCTGCCTCTGCCACCCCACAGCCGTCTCCTCTGCTTCTGTGTCCACGTTTCCCTTGTCTCCTGAAGTTGCCTGTCGCTGCAGTGGTACCCACCCTAATGATCTCATCCTGACTAATGACATCTGCAGAAACCCTATTTCCACATGAGGTCCCATTTCTAGGTGCCTGGGGTTAGCGCAAAGACAGATCTTCGAGGGAACTCCGTTCACCCCACGCGGGGGAGTTTGCCTTTGTGGCTTTCTCCTCTGCGGCCCTGGTTCGCGAGGGGCCGGCCCTTCCCCCTCAGATCAAATTCTGCCTCTTCAGCCAGGCCTTCCTGACCCTCCCGGGCCCTTCCTGCCTTTCTCTCTGGCTGCGCCTGTTTCCTGCAGGGCTGGCTGCAGCTCCCGGCGGCACCCTGTCCCGTACCTGTTTCATGTCCGTCGTTAGCAACCCCGGCTTCCAACACAGCTCATTGCCAGCAGGAGCAGGGACCTAGTAGGCCACGCGTCTCCCTCCGAACCACAAGCTGCTGCGGGTGGTCGCTTGACAGAAAGC
>NW_012104510.1:712796-714911 GCF_000951045.1 Mandrillus leucophaeus
CACTCCAGCCTGGGCGACAAAGCAAGACTCCGTCTCAAAAAAAAAAAGAAAATACAAAAATTAGGCAGGCGTGGTGGCGGGTGCCTGCAATCTCAGCTCCTCGGGAGGCTGAGGCAGAACTGATCGAACTCGGGAGGCGGGGGTTGCAGTGAGCTGAGATCACGCCACTGCACTCCAG
Source organism: Mandrillus leucophaeus (assembly GCF_000951045.1). Taxonomy (NCBI): domain Eukaryota; kingdom Metazoa; phylum Chordata; class Mammalia; order Primates; family Cercopithecidae; genus Mandrillus; species Mandrillus leucophaeus. Next base: position 712,975 of record NW_012104510.1, read on the forward strand.
CCTGGGCAGCAAGAGCAAAACTCCTTCTCAGAAAAATAAAGTAAAATAAATGGCACCACACCGTGTGGCCTTCTGCGTCCGGCGTCTCTCACGGAGCATCGAGCTGTGGCCGGGGTCAGAGCCTGTTGTGTTCCGCGGTGGACGGCCTGGGCCATGTTGGTCTTTTCTTCCACTGACGGGAATCTGGGCTGTTTCCACGTTTGGCCTCCGTGAATAATACTGTGATGAACGTTCACGTACGCGTTTCTGTGTGGACGTGTGTTTCCCCTTCTCCCAGGTGTCTGCACAGGAGGGGAATTGCCCGGGGGGGGGGTCCTGAGGAACAGCCCCCACTGCCGGCACATAACCCAGCCCCCTCCTTTTTTTTTCAGAGTCTCGCTCCATCACCCAGGCTGGAGTGCAGTGGCACAATCTCGGCTCACTGCAACCTCTGCCTCCCAGGTTCAAGCGATTCTCCTACCTCGGTCTCCCGAGGAGCTGAGATTACAGGCGTCCGCCACCACGCTCGGCTAATTTTTGTATTTTTAGTGGGAGACGGGGTTTCACCACATTGACCAGGCTGATCTTGAATTCCTGACCTCAGTGATCCACACGCCTCGGCACCCTCTTTGGAAGTTCCCAGCGAGTTCCCTGCCTGAGTTCAGACCCACGGCCGTCTTACAGGCTTAGAGGCCTCAGGCACCTCATTCCACCTCGCTAGAGGTGGGTTTCCCTGGGAAAAGGAGAAGAAAATATTTCCTAGGCACGGGATTAAAGGGTTAAAACAGGAAAACCTTGAAGGAGCGGCCCAGGTCTAGCTGAACTCCCCCTGGGGTGAGTGGGGCGGGGGTCAGGCTGGGGAGGGGAGCACAGAAAGGCTGGGTGCCAGGCCTGGGGGAGAGGCGGATGGGGTGGGGAAGGGTGGGTCTGGGCAGATTACGGCTGTGGCCTTTTCCTGTTGGCCTGAGGGCTGGGGGTGGGGGTGGGGAGAGGCTGGTCTCCCTGAGGTCTGGGCTTAGGGAGATGTCCTGGAATGAGAAAACTTGAGAAGTGACCCTGATAATTCAGAGGCAGGGGTCCTTCTTGGGGGTGAGGGATGAACAGAGACGGGAGGCGGTGGGGGAGAAAGGGGTGGAGGGGCCCGTTTAAGGAGCCCTCAGGCCGGGTGTGGCAGCTCACGCCTGTAATCCCAGCACTATGGGCAGCGGAGGCGGGAGGATCCCTTGAGCCCAGGAGTCTGAGACCAGCCTGGGTAACATGGTGAGATTCTGCGTCTACAGAAAAGTTTTAAAAAATGAGCCAGGCGCGGTGCAACTACTTGCCTATAGCCCCAGCTACCGAGAGGCCGAGGCGGCAGGATCACCTGAGCCGGGGAGGTTGGGGCAATGGTACCGAGATTGTGCCACGGCACTCCAGCCTGGGCGGCAGCGTGAGACCTTGCCTCAAAAAAAAAAAAATAAAGCCCCCATTCCCCTTAGGATCGCTACTTCCTATACCAACCCACTATCCCAGCTTGGAGGGGTGGGACTGGCCTTGAGCCACAGTTGGTTCCCAGAGCAGAGAGCACGGGACGGAAGTGGTTCTGCACAGAGTACAGTGAGGCCAGGGAAAAGCAGTGGGTTCCTGTCTGCGAGTCCTGGCCGTCAGGGCTTGGGGTGGCCTCGCTGAGCCCCCACTCCAAGGTCTGTCTGACAGAAATCCAGGAAATGGGCCGGAGAGGCTGGAATACCAGCCAGGAGACCGGTCCGAGGCAGTGCCCTGGATCCCTGAGCCCTCACTTTTGTAATTAAGGTAATAAACCGGTGCTGGCCATGGGGGCGCAGGCCTGTCATCCCAGCACTTTGGGAGGCCGAGGCGGGAGGATCACCTGCGGCCAGGAGTTCGAGACCAGCCTGGCCAACATGGAGAAACCCCGTCTCTACTAAAAATACAAAAATTAGCTGGGTGTGGTGGCGGAC
>NW_012104510.1:719756-720338 GCF_000951045.1 Mandrillus leucophaeus
GAGTGCAGTGGCCGGATCTCAGCTCACTGCAAGCTCCGCCCCCCGGGTTTTCGCCATTCTCCTGCCTCAGCCTCCCGAGTAGCTGGGACTACTGGCGCCGCCACCACGCCCGGCTAATTTTTGTATTTTTAGTAGAGACGGGTTTTCAGGTTTTCCGCCTGTCTCGGGCCTCCAAAGTGCTGGGATGACAGGCATGAGCCACTGGGCCTGGCTGTATTTAATTTTTTGAGATGGGCTCTTACTCTGTCGCCTGGGATACGGTGCAGTGGTGGGATCCCAGCTAACTACAGCCTTGTACTCCTGGCCACAGGTGATCCTCCTGCCTGGGCTTCCCAAAGGGCTGGGATGACAGGTGTGAGCCACCACCCCCGGCTTGGCTATTTCATAGAAATGGGATCACACGGGGCCCAGCGTGGTGGCTCACGACCGTCATCCCAGCACTTTGGGAGGCCGAGGCGGGCGGATCACCTGAGGTCAAGAGTTCGAGACCAGCCTAGCCAACGTGGTGAAACCCCGTCTCTACTAAAAATACAAAAATTAGGCCGGGCGTGGTGGCTCACGCCTGTAATCCCAGCACTTTGG
>NW_012104510.1:724698-728022 GCF_000951045.1 Mandrillus leucophaeus
CCTGTAATCCCAGCTACTCGGGAGGCTGAGGCAGGAGAATGACTTGAATCCAGGAGGCGGAGGTTGCAGTGAGCTGAGATGGCGCCACTGCACTCCAGCCAGGGCAGCAGAGCGAGATTCCATTCCCCTGGAAAAAAAAAAAGAAAAGAAAAAAGAAATCTATGGAACTGCCCATGGGGAGGAGGGACTGGCCTGGCCCTGCCACTCATGTTGACGAAGGAGTAAACTGAGGCACGGCCCTTCCCTCCCCCATCAGAACTGAAAAGTGTCTGAGGCCCCGGCAGGCCCTCTGCCTGAGATTCGGTGGCTCTGAGGGCCTCAGATGTCCTCACTCCACCCCCCGTTTCTCCTGCCAGCCTCAGAGGATCATTTTCAAAATGGTAACCGGCAAACCAACGTGATTCTCACACAAAGGCAAGGTGAGCCTGCTCCCGGCTGCTCACCCTGAATCATTCATGAAGGAGGCAGCTGGCCTGCGGGCTGGGACGGGAGACAGGAGAGGAGGAAAGACAGAGGCTGGGCCCTTGGCTCGCTGAATCAGTCAGGTGCCCACGGGAGCCCCTGGGCGTCTTCCCGCGCTGGCATTCTAGATATGACGGCTGACCTGTCAATCGCTGGGCCCTCAGCCATGGTTACCGGCAGGCCAGCTCGGGAAGGACACTGGTTTCAGGTGACCTGAGTGAGGCGGGGGCGGTGGCGGGGGGGTTCCTGGGACCAGGCCGCCATTACAAAAGCAAAGGGCCTGCTTGTACCTGCTATCTCCCTCTAAGCTTCAGGTGGTGGGTGGGGCTGAGGGGCGGCCCCCAAGAGAGACATCCACATCGTGAACCCCGGAATGTGTGTGAACAGGGCTTCATTTGGAAAAACAGTCTTTGAAGGTACCATTAAGTGTCTTGACGTGAGACCATCCTGGAGTAGGCAGGTAGACCCTAAATTCTGGGACATACACTCTCGTTTTTATTTTTACCCGTCTTTTAAGACAGAGTGTCACTCTGTTGCCCAGGCTAGAGTGCAGTGGCGTAATCTAGGCTCACCGCAGCCTCCGCCTCCCGCGTTCAAGTAATTCTCCTGCCTCAGTCTCCCCAGCAGCTGGGATTACAGGCGCGAACCACCATCCCCGGCTAATTTTTGTATTTTTAGTAGAAACGGGCTTTCACCATGTTGGCCGGGATGGTCTCAGTCTCTTGACCTCGTGATCTGCCTGCCTCGGCCTCCCAAAGTGCTGGGATGACAGGCGTTTGTTTTCGTTTTTGTGTTTTAGAGATGGAGTTTCACTCTTGTTGCCCAGGCTGGGGTGCAATGGCGCGATCTTGGCTCACTGCAACCTCCACCTCCCGGGTTCAAGCGATTCTCCTACCTCAGCCTCCTGAGTACTCAGCAGAGATTACAGGAATGCACTACCACAGCCGGCTAATTTTTGTATTTTTAGTAGAGACAAGGTTTCTCCATGTTGGCCAGACCGGTCTTAAACTCCGGCCTCAGATGTGATCCACCCGCCTTGGCCTCCCAGAGTGCTGGGATTACAGGTGTGAGCTACCAAGCCCGGCCAGACACTGTCTTAAAAAAAATAAAAATAAGAAAAGGAACTGGACAGGTGGCTGGTGATGTGGGGCTTGCTGGGTAAGGGGTGGCCTTGGGCTTATACTTGGAGCAAGACAGGAGCCCTGGTGGGGCCACGATCGGAAGTGGGTTTTAACACAATTCCGATGGGTTAGACCCGGGCTTGGAACCTATTGGTCTCTACCACTGCCAGCTGCCACTCAGACCCTTGGCCCCTGCCTGTCTGCGCTCAGGATGGGGCCCATCCCAGGCACCCCAAGAACAGACAGCAGCGGCTTGCTCTGGTGGTGTGAGGATGGGGGTCTCCAGGGGAGCAAATCCACAGTAACACGCTGGGCTTCTCCCAGATGGGCTGCAGACGGCTCTTGGTGAGTCTCTGTTGACCGGCTGGTTCAGGCCAAAGGACCTCGCCACGGAGCTCGGCGGCCACCCCTAATCCCGGCTGGAATCCTCTGGCACCGGATGCCCAGCGGGGCTCCAAGTCTCCTGGGCCCACGCCAGGCCCCGGCCTGAAACACGCTGAGGGGCAGGGCACTGGGCTCGTTTGGATTTGGGGAAAGGAGAATTGTCATGTCTTCTCCCTCCGTAGGTTGCTGCCAATGAAAACCCCCCTTTTCAGTATGGACGAAATCCCGCTAAGTCTATTTAGAGAGCAGCGTGGACTCCGGGCTGGGAACTGCGCCAGCCGGATGCCCACCGTCTGAGGCTTTCAACCACAGCCCCATTTGGGTTCCAGGTGTGGAGGGCTGGGGTCATCCCCTCACCCTGGGGTGGCTCCCAAGCTGCTGACCTGGCCTCCCTGACCGGCATCCCTACAGCTCTGTCCGGCTCTTCATGCGATCAGCGCTCCCGGGAACATATACTTTGGGGTGTTTTCTGATGCTGGGATGGTGGCCCGTGAGGCAGGGAACCTCCTGGTGACCCTGCTGGGCCCGGCCCTGTTTCCCCAGCCGTAGGGTGGCAGCCTCCAACTATACAAGGTCCAGGCCATAGTTTCCTTAGCTGTAGGTCGGTGGGCTGTGCACTGTACGGGGCTTGGGCCTCAGTTTCCCCAGCTGTAAGTGGGCGGCCGTGGACTGTGTGTGGCTTGGGCCTCAGTTTCCCTAGCTGTAGGTGGGCGGCCTCGGACTGTACAGGGCCTGGGCCTCAGTTTCCCCAGCTGTAGGCGGGGAGGCCATCGACTGTGTGTGGCCCGGACCTCAGTTTCCCCAGCTTTAGGCCGTTGGCGGTGGACTGTACAAGGTCCAGGCCTCAGTTTTCCCAGCTGTAGGCGGGCGGCCGCCCACTGTTCAAGGTCCAGGCCTCAGTTTCCCCAGCTGCAGGCTGGCGGCCGCGGACTGTGCGGGGCCCGGGACTCAGTTTCCCTATCCCCGCAGTCGGGCTTCGCTGTTCCGGGCGAACAAAGGACGGTCGGGGGTGACCCTGAATCATGGCGCGTCCGCAGTCTCTGTGGCCACTGTGGAAACAGCCCTGGCGAGTCCGGGACGCGACGCGGCCTTTCCCTCCCCGCGCGATCACCCAGACGTGAACGCTCAGTTTGAATCGGACTTTTTGGCCATGTGCCCACAAGCAACATGGAGCCTTGCGGGTTTCCTGCCCGACTCCAAGATGGCGACGCGACTCCCTTTGCCCTCATGGCCCAGGCGGGCGGGTCCTGCCCACTTGCAAGATGGCGGCAGCCTGGGCCAAGCACGCTTCCCTCCGCCTGACTCGCCACGTACCCAATCTCAAGATGGCGTCTCCCGCAAAGCCACGCGCCAGACG
>NW_012104510.1:732672-742956 GCF_000951045.1 Mandrillus leucophaeus
CGGGAGTTGCAGTGGCCCCGTAGGCGCCGTGGGGAGCTCCCTGTTGGGTCGGGAGCTGGCGGGGGCTGAAGGGGGGCCTCGGGCCGCCCAGCTTTCTTCCCACCTTCCCCCCGGGGTGTCCCGAGGAGGGAGAGTCGGGTCGGGCAGGGCTCGGGTTGATCAGTAACTGAGGCTGTGTTCTGGTCGGTCTGTTAATTTTTAGTTTTATTGACGGTTTCTACGGCCGCCACCCGCCCTCGGTGGATGGGGCTCCACTCTGACGAGAGGCGCTCTCTTGGGGGGCCACCCCCATCCGGGCGGAAGCTCTGGCCCAGGCCTGGGAGTTTGCCGGCTTCAGCCTTTCTCAGGCGTTTCCAACTTTCTGGAAAGCACACAGTGGCCCTCGAACCCTCTCAGCGGCGTCTAGCATCCTCGGGGCTTCCGAGGGGCGTGTCTTTGTCTTGGGACTTGTGGAGCCTGGTCCAGAGGTGGGGCCTAGGGTCCTGCTGGGAGGGAGGGGCGCCGCAGGACAATGGTGGCCCCTTTTCAAGTTGCAGTCAAGTGGACGGCTCACTTCCCTGCCCTCTGAGCTTTCTCTAGCGGGGCCTCGCGCAGCCAGAGGGAGCCCCGCGGAGGTGGCGGCTGCAGGGTCCTGCGGGCTCTCCTGGCCCCGGGACAGCCGGGCGCGCCTGCTGCTGAGCGGCCACCGGGCTAACGTTGTCTCCTTTCTCTCTCTCTACAGCATTGTCCCAGATATAGCCGTTGGTACAAAGGTAGGCACTTCTCACTTTGCTTCTCCGTGACGCTCCTCTGACCTTGTGCCGACCCCGGGGGCCACCCCCCAGCGCTGCTGCGTTGGCTGGAGAGCGCCTTGCTCTTCCGAAGGGGCACCTTTGTATTCCTAAGGGGCACACTACCCTTGGTCTGGAATCTGGAGTTGGGTGGGAGGGTTCCAGCCCCGGCTCCAGTGCCCCGTGCATTTGGTCTGGAATCTGGAGTTGGGTGGGAGGGTTCCAGCCCCGGCTCCAGTGCCCCGTCCGTTTTGGGGGTTTGGGTTTGCTGGCCGCCCCTCAGGTCTGGAATCTGAGCCGCTCTTCAGTTCTTGCTCTCAGCAGCGAGGGCTCTGCGTGCCCCAGACCTGGGTTTGGAAGCTCTCCTGTCCCTGGAGGCTGGAAGAGGCTGTTAAGTGGGATACCTCGTGTTGGAGCTGCCAGAGAGGCTCTTGGTTTGGATCAGAAAAGAGTCACCTGGCTGTGGAGGGACCTGGGCAGACCCCAGTGTGTGTGAGCGGCTGGAGTGGGCGTTTACTGGTTGCTTTTGACATTAAGTTGTTTTCTTTTTTGAGATGGGGTCTTGTTTTGTCACCAGGCAGGAGTGTAGTGGTGCGATCTTGGCTCACTGCAACCTCCACTTCCTGGGTTCAAGCGATTCTCCTGCCTCTACCTCCTGAGTAGCCGGGGTTACAGGTGCCCACCACCATGCCCAGCTAATTTTTGTGTGTATATATATGTTTTTAAACAAACACGGAGTTTCACCATGTTGGCCAGGCTGGTCTGGAACTCTTGATCTCAGGTGATCTACTGCCCTCAGCCTCGCAAAGTGCTGGGATTACAGTTGTGAGCCACCAGGCCCTGCTGACATTAAGTGTCTTTTGATGGCATCTGGTCAGAACAACAGTAAACTGTCAAAGATGGCGTTTGGGGCAAGAGAAAAATGAATGTGCCAGATCTCACGTGTGTGTGAATCTTGCAGCCAGGGCTGGAAGGCAGGGGCACTGCTTCCCCGTGGAGGGTGAGGAAAGGGGGTGAGAACCTGGAGAGTAAGGTCCTGGGGAGGCCAGCGATTCTGAGGGAGCTGTGGTCCTCGCTTAGCTGGGGTGAGTGGTTGGTGAATGATTGTGCTGGTCATTGTGGGTTGAGGGGCTCCCGACTTCAGGGCTTGTCCCCCGAGGGCCTCCTGCAGGGTGAGCCCACAGCGGTGGGGCCAGAGCCCTCTGGTTTCTGGTCAGTCAGCGGTGGTGCCTGGGCCAGGTTTCGGTTTTTCCCAAGTGGACTGCTGTCTTTACAGGCGGCCTGGCCCGATCTTCCTGGAGATAAAACCTGTTTGTTCAGTGTGGGAGGAGGGAGAGGGACTTTCATCTGAAGCATTTGCAGCAATCCCTGGTTGTGTCTGGCTTGCAGGCAGTTCTCTCTTCCTTGCTTCTGTGAGGCTGCGTTCCAGCTGGAGTGGCCCTCAGCTTCCATCAGGTGGTCCTGCAGCCCTTCTCTGCAGTTCCCAGGGGGCTCGATGGCTGGGACACGGAAGCTAAGCCAGGGCAGGATGGAAGCCCGCGGGCTCTGGTGCAGGGAGGGATTTTGCCAAGGGGCGGTGTCAGGGCCCCTGCTGGGTGCAGGCCCTGGTAGGAGGATGGGGTGGTACCCTGACCCGGGTGATCACCCTCCTGCACCAGGGAACCCTCAGCTGACCTGGGCCCACACCTGGCCACGTTGTCCTTTATCCCCGGACAGAGCACCTCCTGTTCAGTGTGGGGTTGAAGACGCCTGGGACCCGTGCCGCAGGGTCCCAGCTGCAGACTGGGAGGGCTTGGGGCGTTTCCTGTCAGTCCGTGTGCTTCAGGACAGGTGCCTTGAAGGGACCCTCCTGGGGTGTGTGGCGGCTGCAGTGAAGGAAGTGGAGGTGCTCGGCCCAGCTTGTGTCTCCTGGTTGCTGCCCTGTGGAGCCTCAGAGTCTCCAGGTGTCCCTTTCCTTCTACTGGGGCGCTGCTGAGCTGAGCCAAGCCGGCCTGTGCCGCCCGGGCAGGCGTGGAGTTTGCTGCCACAGACGGTTGTGGGCATGCCAGGCCACTTGCCCATGGGAATGAGATGAGGGCTTCAGGCAGGCGGCCAAGAAGACTGCTCATAGGAAACGGCACCGCCCACCACTCCAGTCAGAGACAGGGTCCAAGATGCCCTTTTTAAGGTTTGTGCAGCTAGCACATGGGAGCCGCATGGGCGCCTGGCCGCTGTCCAGCTCGGGGGAGGACCAGCCCTGGTGTCCTAGATGGTTGGCTTCTGGGCTCCCCCAGCCTCTGGGCTGGAGGGGAGAGGAGACAGGAAACGACTTCCTGTGGGGGTGGGGGGCGGGGGGCGGGGGGCGGAGGCTGGAGGCTCTGTGTCTCTGCGTCTCAGGTGCACCTTGCCTCACGTCCTCCTGTCCTGGCACTCCTGTGTTTTCCGATCCCGTGGTTTCCACCTGAGGCTGCTGACTGTTTGCCCTGGGCCTGTGCAGCCCCGCCCTGTGCTCACAGAGGGCCCTGGACTCTGGAAGTAAAAAGATGACTCGAGGGTCTGTTTTCAGCATTTGACTTCCTTTGCGTCCGGCCGGAACCTCAGCCGCCCTGATGGTGGACACTTCTGTTCATTCTTTGATCCTAAAGTCTTGGGGACTGACAGGTGGCATTTGGGTGGGCGCCAGGCCTGTGGAGCCTGAGCGATTCTTGGTTCTAGCCGTGGTGGCTTCTCGACTGCTTGTTTGGTGACGCCCTGGGTGCTTGCGGGGTTGGCCTGGGGGCTCGAGGCTGCAGTTAGAGGTCTCAGTGGCAGGGGCAGTCCCTGTTCCCTGTCCTGGAGCAGATGCTGGAGTCTCATGTGGGGAGGCTTTGGAGGCCGGCCTGCCTTCCTGCCTTCCTGCCTGCCTTCCTTCCTTCCGTCCTTCTCTCCTTCCTTCCTTCCGTCCTTCCTTCCTGGGAGCTTTACAGCCAGGGCCAGCAGAGGGCCCCGGTTGAGGTCAGGGCAGGAGTGCAGCTGAACGTGCGTGGAGGGGAGGGGGCCTTAAGGGAAGACCATCCAAGCGCAGGCTCAGGGAGGCCAGTGTTTGTGGGGGCTCTTTGACCGGGCATGGGGGCGCATGGAGCTGGGGGCTGTCTGAGGGGGGACAGGGCGTGACATACACTGGTTCCTTCTGATGCGATGGCCCTGGGCCCCTCAGTAGATGGGGCAGGCTCTTGGCCTCACTCCTGATATGGGAGATGGAGGCTCCTTCTTTGTTCCCTGGGATGGCTCTGTCCTGGGGGCCTGGGCGCTGTCCTGGGGGCCTGGGCGCTGCCCTGGGGGCCTGCAGAGTCCGGCTTTGCAGACCAAGTGCCTGTGCTCCAAGGTCCTCAGACCCGAGCTTTGTTTTCTGTGTAACTAAGGGCCGTAACTAACGTCTCCTCCAATTTCACTCTGAATAAACGTGTGTCTTCAATCCTTGCGTGGGGGGGCCGTCTGCTGTTCTGAGCCTGGGATCAGTGTAGGGTAGTTCTTCCTAGAAGTTGATTCAGTTACATAGAAATAACGAATGAATAGATTGTTTCTGGAGAGAAAATGGACAGGTAGAAATGATGGGGCTGCTGTAGAGCTCCCCTGGCCCCAGTCACGGCCGTGGTAGCACCAGATCACTGCGCAGGGAGGCCGTGTCTCTGGTCCTCAGTCTCGGGTGTGCGGAGACGGAGGTCGGTCGGGTTTCCCTCACGGGGCTGGAAAACAGAAGAGGAGGGGCTTCCGCAAGAGCGAGCGAGGCAGTGCTAGAGTTTGGTTCTCCTGCGAGGCCACCAGCAGTGAGGTCAGCTGCCTGGGCCCTGCCGTATGCTGCTGGGGAGGCTGGTTCCATGGAGCGGTCCCCCTGCCCTGCTGGCTGGTGGCTGAGGCCCAGGCCTGCGCCCAGGGCGGCCGGCAGCACAGTGAGGCCGCGTCCACAGCAGAGTTGGCCGTGGAGATAGTATACGCGGTGCCCTCCGTTGCTGAGAGCTCCCAGCGCCACGCTGGCGGAGTACCCCAGGGCTTCCAGAGCTTGGAAAAAGGAGCAGTGTCTTGGTTGGGGAACTGTGGGGTGCTGTGCGCGTCCATGGGCTGTGGGGGTGTTTCTGGAGACAGGCCTGGGTCTGTGCTCCGGCTGCCCTGCCGTGGAAGTGTGGGTGTGGGTGTGGGTTGGGGGTCTGGGACCCCAGGCAGCCCGAGTGGGAGCTGGGCGGCTGGTGGGGAAGGGAGGCCCTGGCCTGGCGGGGAGTGCAGCTCAGCGTTGTCCCTTCTCTTGCAGCGGGGATCTGACGAGCTTTTCTCTACTTGTGTCACTAACGGACCGTTTATCATGAGCAGCAGCAACTCGGCAGGTAAGGCCGGGACTTAGCCCAGGGCGAGGTCTGCGGGTGTCTTCTCCTGGAACAACCCCGGGACTCTCCTTTTCATCTCAAACGGCGGGGCCCACGGTCCACACTGCAGGTCCAGGTCCCAGTTCTTGCTACAGAGAATTCCTGGGGAGGTGCTGGATGGGTGGTCCAGGCCGGCACTTGGACCTGTGGGCGGATTGTCAGCAGCTGTCAGGAGCAGGGGTCCCGACCGTGCAGGCCTTGGCCTCGTGCTGCTGGTTCACGCGCACCCTCCTGGGGCTCAGGGCTGGTCACCGTAGCAGGCAGGGCTCTAGGCGGAGAGCAGGGACCCGGCCCTGTGGGCTTCTACGTGTTGATGCGTCTCCCGGCACCCCCTTTCCAGCAAACGGAAATGACAGCAAAAAGTTCAAAGGTGACAGCAGAAGCGCCGGCGTCCCCTCCAGAGTGATCCACATCCGGAAGCTCCCCATCGACGTCACGGAAGGAGAGGTCATCTCCCTGGGGCTGCCCTTCGGGAAGGTCACCAACCTCCTGATGCTGAAGGGGAAAAACCAGGTATCTGAGCCGCGCTTCTCGGGGCGCTGGCACCGTGCAGGCGGGGAGGAGGAGGGCCCGGCACTCACTGCCTCCCCCACAGGCCTTCATCGAGATGAACACGGAGGAGGCTGCCAACACCATGGTGAACTACTACACCTCGGTGACACCAGTGCTGCGCAGCCAGCCCATCTACATCCAGTTCTCCAACCACAAGGAGCTGAAGACCGACAGCTCTCCCAACCAGGCGGTGGGTGGCCCTGCAGCGGACCCCAGCAGCCCGGGGACCTCGGGGGTTGGGGGGGCCCGGCCTCAGGGGCCGGGGACTCACGGCAATGCCTCCCACAGCGGGCCCAGGCGGCCCTGCAGGCTGTGAACTCGGTCCAGTCGGGGAACCTGGCCTTGGCTGCCTCAGCGGCGGCCGTGGACGCAGGAATGGCGATGGCTGGGCAGAGCCCCGTGCTCAGGATCATCGTGGAGAACCTCTTCTACCCCGTGACCCTGGATGTGCTGCACCAGGTGAGGTGGTCCCATCACTGCCAGGGCCGCACGGGCTCGGTCAGGCTGCTGTTGCTGTGGGCGCAGGCCCACGGGAGGGGTCTGGCAGGGCTGGTGGGCGCCGGGCAGGAGCTCATGCTGTGGCCTGGGACCTGCAGATTTTTTCCAAGTTCGGCACAGTGTTGAAGATCATCACCTTCACCAAGAACAACCAGTTCCAGGCCCTGCTGCAGTACGCGGACCCTGTGAGCGCCCAGCACGCCAAGCTGGTGAGTGGGGCTCCCAGGATGGCACCTGCCCTGGCCCTGGCCCTGGCCTGGCCGCATCTCATGCTGCCTCTCCCCTCAGTCGCTGGACGGGCAGAACATCTACAATGCCTGCTGCACGCTGCGCATCGACTTTTCCAAGCTCACCAGCCTCAACGTCAAGTACAATAATGACAAGAGCCGCGACTACACGCGCCCAGACCTGCCCTCCGGGGACAGCCAGCCCTCCCTGGACCAGACCATGGCCGCGGCCTTCGGTAAGAGGCTGCCCGACGTGGCGCCAGTGTGCAGAGTGGTCTGAGGGCCGCTCAGTCCGGAACCCCAGCGGCACGGGCCTGGCCCTGCACCAGGGTGATGCGCCTGCTGCTCTCTGCACGGCCAGCACAGCACAGTCCGGTGCCCCCCACGTCGGGACCACGGCCCCCCTAGAGCAGCGGATCTGCCCGCGAAGGCTCTGCTGGGGCCGCCCGCCAGCCGGGTTGGGGCCCGTCCCGCAGCACAGCGCCCGCTCGCGGTGGAGGTGGTGGGTGCGATGATTAGTGTCTCGTTTATTTCTAGGTGCGCCTGGTATAATCTCAGCCTCCCCGTATGCAGGAGCTGGTTTCCCTCCCACCTTTGCCATTCCTCAGGCCGCAGGTATTCAAACGCTTGGTCTTGGTTCCCCGGCGACTGCATGCCCACACCACCTTCCCAGGCAGCTCCGCATCCACGGCGGCAGCCTGGGCGCACTGGGCACTCGAGTGCCAGGTCAGGGGCCCTTTCCGGGAGAGGGGACGCCACGTCCACAGAGCAGGCTTGGCCAGGGCAGTGGTAGGACAGGGCAGTGGAGGCGCACGTGTGGAAGGCGCCAGCCGGAAGCCACTAACCGCACAGTCTTTGTGGTCTGGTTCCCTTCAAGCACCTCCGGGCGAGCGCGAGGACCGCCAGTGGTTGGAGGGATGTGTCCCTAGTAGTTGAATTTGAGTGGCCGGGTAAGCGCGTGGCCCGAGGCTGCGGAGCATGACCGGCGGCGGGACGTGTGTGCGTGGCCGTCCTCCTGCTTCCCTTCTGGGACCGGGACCGGGCCGCCGAGTGCTGGCCGTGGACGGAGCAGCGCGTGCCGCCCCGCGGCCGCCTTGTCTGCATGGAGGCATGGGCACGCATGCGCGGTGGTCCCGGGACAGGCCCTGCTTGCCGAGGGCCCCGTGTCTGTGCTGGCGGAGCCGGAGCTTTTCTGTGCTGTGGGCGCATGCAGATGAGTCCAAGCCCCGCACGGCCCGTGCTGTGAGGAGAGGCGGGCGCTGGTGCAGGAGCCAGCGGGTGGCTGTGCGGGGGTCGGGCGACCCCACAGGCACCCGGGGTAGGGCCAGAGCCAGGGCCGCCTCCCGCGCGGCTCCTCGGTGCATGAGGACGGGGAGCGTCGGCCTCTCCCACGCTGCGGTGGACTGGGGGTGCCGCTGCTCATCTTACCTCCTACCTTTCCAGGCCTTTCCGTTCCCAACGTCCACGGAGCCCTGGCCCCCCTGGCTATCCCCTCGGCGGCGGCGGCAGCTGCAGCGGCAGGCCGGATCGCCATCCCGGGCCTGGCGGGGGCAGGAAATTCTGTATTGCTGGTCAGCAACCTCAACCCGGAGGTACGTGGCTTCGCCGCGCCGTTCCTCCCGGAAAAGCGAGCAGGGGATGTTGTGCTCGGTCTTGGGTCCCGGAGCGGCGCCGCTCCTCGCTGTGTCTGCGCCTCTGCCCCGGCAGCTCCTCTGCTGCAGCGCTGAGACCCTCCTCTCCCAAGATGGCTTGAGTTTTCCTGTTTTCCTGAATTCACATCTTGGTTTACGTTTTCACTTCCATGATATGCAGAATGAATTGTTTTTTGTTACCCAAAGGCAATGTAAACATTACTCGGAACTGAGCAGGGCGTGCAGTTCCGAGCCGCAGCAGGCCGCTCTGCTGGTCCCCGGGACACAGGGTTAGTGCGGCAGGGTGTGGGCGGCCCCTGTGGCACCAGAGCCTGTCACTTAATTAGCTGGTGGACTGTTATTTCTCAGAATGGTTAAATCCCCCTCGGGGAGAGCTTGGGTAAAAGTAGAGGCTCAAAATATGGAACTTGATGGATGGGATCCCCCGGAATCAGTATTTCAGGCTGTTCTGTTACTCGGCAATTCCTGTGATTTCCTCAAGGTGGTGCCCACCCTGGCCCTCCCTCGCGGGGCACAGGGCGCACTCCCTGCCTCTGCCTCTTACCACGAGCCCGGTGCTGTCCCTCCAGCTCCTGAGCCAGGGGAGCCACGGCGAGGCCGTGCACTAACAGACTCAATCTCCCTTCACGCCTGTGTCATCGTCCTTAGAGACTGACTTGTACCACAGCCGTGCGAGACAGCGCTGCTGCAGGGCTTGGCTGAGGTGGCCGGGAGCGGAGCTGCACCCGCGCTCCTGGGGGGCGTGGTGGGGATCAGCCTCTGGGCGCCCTCCAGCAGTGCTGTCTCTGCCGGCATGTGAGTGAAGGTGCTTTTCTCACCGTGTGCCCCTCGGTAAACCTGTAACTGGAATGTGTGTGGAGTGTGACTGATAGAACACTACCTGATTTTCTTATGTATTTACTGACCTGTGTTTTTTTGCTACTTTTTTTCTTTTCTCCCCTTCCCCTTTCCCAATTTTTTTTCTTGCCCTGATCCGGAATTTCTTTGCCAACTGACTGCACGGTACTTCTGCTTCCTGTTGTTGCTTGAAACAAAACAAAAACATAAACAAATAAAAAACAAAAATTCCCCCTCAAACCCTGCTCTCCGGAAACCAACCTGCCCTTGAATATTAACATCCTGACAACTTCATCATCCATCAACCACTGCACGCCTGCGGGGACTGTCTTCCTCGTGTGGACGATTGGCAACTCGCCCCCCTTGACCTCTCCCTCTCCCCTGTCCCTCCGCTGCCTTGCTCTGCTGTCTCTAAAGAGAGTCACACCCCAAAGCCTCTTTATTCTTTTCGGTATGTTATCATTCACACTTTTATTACCTTGTTTTCATTTAATTGAGATGATTTTGATGCCCTGAGACGTATTATGAGTTTGCGGTTTGGCACTCTGATGCTCCGTGGCATCGGCCTCGTTTTATGGTTTGCTTTCGGTTTGCCTATTTTATTTGGTCCCGTAGATACGTACGCATGGTTTATCGCCCTGCATGCTTTTCAGAGTTAGACCTGTCGGTGGCATATGCTACCGTGGCCACCTGCTGGCAGCTTACCTGTCCTGGATGCTATGACTTTGCTGAACGGAGCTGCTCCTGTTAGCGCGCCCTGTGGCTGCGAGACGCAGCTCCGCAGTGGCCGATAAAGCAAACCCGGCCGGGCTGAGCCGGGCCTTGTGGGGGGTGGGTGCGGGGTTGGGGCTGACGGGGAGATGGGCGGGGCGGGCGGCAGGCGACTCAGGCGCTGTCCCTGGGCTTTTGAAGGCGTCTACGGCGACGTGCAGCGCGTGAAGATCCTGTTCAATAAGAAGGAGAACGCCCTGGTGCAGATGGCGGACGGCAACCAGGCCCAGCTGGGTAAGAGGCCGGGCCGGCCCTGGGGGCGGTGGGGGCAGGGGCTGCCTTCCCTCTCGGGCGCCTGGTCACACGGGTGCTGCTGTCCCCAGCCATGAGCCACCTGAATGGGCACAAACTGCACGGGAAGCCCATCCGCATCACACTGTCAAAGCACCAGAACGTGCAGCTGCCCCGTGAGGGCCAGGAGGACCAGGGCCTGACTAAGGACTATGGCAACTCACCCCTGCACCGCTTCAAGAAGCCGGGCTCCAAGAACTTCCAGAACATATTCCCGCCCTCAGCCACGCTGCACCTCTCCAACATCCCGTGAGTGCTGGCGGGGGGCGGGCACGGGGCCGGGCCAGGGCTCTGCGTGGCTGTCCTGCCG
>NW_012104510.1:743691-746454 GCF_000951045.1 Mandrillus leucophaeus
GGATTACAGGCTTGAGCCACCGTGCCCGGGCTAATGCACACCTTTATAATCCCAGCGCTGTGTGGGGCCAGGCAGAGGATCTTCTTGAACCCAAGACCAGCCTGAGCAATAAAGTGAGATTCCCGTCTCTACCAGAAAAATTGGTTAAAATTAGGCAAGAGTGGTGGTGTGCACCTCAGGGCCCAGCTCCTTGGGATTTGGAGGCTGAGGTGGGAGGTTCACTTTGAGCTCAGGGGTTTGAGGTTTTGCAGTGAGCTGTGATTGCCACACTCCAGGCTGGGCAACAGAGTGAGACCCTGTTTCAAAAAAATACATAATGCAAATATTTGGAAATGCAGGTACATCTGGCCCCAAGTATGTCAACCTATAGTAAGCCCTTTGATATTTAACACATTACTTGTGAAATGTTTATTAGAAAGTCAACAAGGGGCCTGGCAGAGTGGCTCACACCTGTGATTCCAGCACTTTAGGAGGCTGAGGTAGGCAGATCGCCTGAGGTCAGGAGTTCGAGACCAGCCTGGCCAACCTGGTGAAACCCCATCTTTACTAAAAATAAAAATTTAGCCTGGCATGGTGCCGTGCACCTGTAATCCCAGCTGCGTGGGAGGCTCAGGCAGGAGAATCACTTGAACCCGGGAGGCGGAGGTTGTGAGCCAAGATCGCGCCACTGCAGTCCAGCCTTGGTGACTCTTGTCTCAAAACAAAAAAAAGGGGGAGCAGCATGGTACTCTGCTTCTACAAACCTGTGGATGCCTGGTTTCATTAGAAGCTGCTTCAGACCATTGTGGGCATGATTCGATGTCCCATTTCTGGGCTCCTAAAAGGCCCTACACCTTCCCTGGCCACTCAGAAAACTAGTGTGGGGAGAGCCTCGCTGACCTTATTGGACGTCCCCCTACC
Source organism: Mandrillus leucophaeus (assembly GCF_000951045.1). Lineage (NCBI taxonomy): Eukaryota > Metazoa > Chordata > Mammalia > Primates > Cercopithecidae > Mandrillus > Mandrillus leucophaeus. The sequence continues at coordinate 744,592 of NW_012104510.1, forward strand.
CAGCCCCAGGCTAACAGCTTTCTCCTCCCACAGACCCTCCGTCTCCGAGGAGGATCTCAAGGTTCTGTTCTCCAGCAATGGGGGCGTCGTCAAAGGATTCAAGTTCTTCCAGTGAGTATGAGGCGGACGGTGCCTGGCTCTCCCCGGGCTGCCCTGTGGCCGGCCCTGACCCCATGTCTTGCAGGAAGGACCGCAAGATGGCACTGATCCAGATGGGCTCTGTGGAGGAGGCGGTCCAGGCCCTCATTGACCTGCACAACCATGACCTCGGGGAGAACCACCACCTGCGGGTCTCCTTCTCCAAGTCCACCATCTAGGGGCACAGGCCCCCTTGGCCGGGCCCGCTGGCGACAACTTCCATCATTCCAGAAAAAAGCCACTTTAAAAAGCAGCTGAAGTGACCTTAACAGACCAGAGATTTTATTTTTTTAAAGAGAAATCAGTTTACCTGTTTTTAAAAAAATTAAATCTAGTTCACCTTGCTAACCCTGCGGTGACGGGGACAGCTCAGGCTCTTGGTGACTGTGGCAGCGGGAGTTCCCAGCCCTCCACACCCGGGGCCAGACCCTCGGGGCCGTGCCTTGGTGGGGCCTGCAGGTGGGTGCCCCGACCACAACTCGGCTTCCTTGTGCCTTAAAAACCCTGCCTTCCTGCAGCCACACACCCCCCGGGGTGTCCTGGGGACCCAAGGGGCGGGGGTCACACCAGAGAAAGGCAGGGGGCCTGGCTGGCTCCTGCAGGATCATGTACCTGGGGCTCCCCGGCCGAGGCTGCGACTCCCCAACCCCAGCCCTCTAATCAAGTCATGTGATTCCCCCGCCCTGCCCCCAGGGCCTTTCCTGCTGCCCCCGGGCGGGCTCCCCACTGCTCCAGCTGCGGAGCTGGTCGTCATGATCTCTGTATTATATACTTTGCAGTTGCAGACGTCTGTGCCTAGCAATATTTCCAGTTGACCAAATATTCTAATCTTTTTTTCATTTATATGCAAAAGAAATAGTTTTAAGTAACTTTTTATAGCAAGATGATACAATGGTATGAGTGTAATCTAAACTTCCTTGTGGTATTACCTTGTATGCTGTTACTTTTATTTTATTCCTTGTAATTAAGTCACAGGCAGGACCCAGTTTCCAGAGAGCAGGCGGGGCCGCCCAGCGGGTCAGGCACAGGGAGCCCCCGGTCCGATCTTAGACCCCTGAGCTTCAGGGAGGGGCGGGCGCGTCGCCGCCTCTGGCATCGCCTCCGGTTGCCTTACACCACACCTTCACCTGCAGTCGCCTAGGAAACTTGCTTTCAAACTTCTTCAGGGTTTTTTCCTTCAAATTTTGGACCAAAGTCTCATTTCTGTGTTGTGCTTGCCTCTGATGCTGGGACCCGGCAGGCCGCCGCTCCTGTCCTCACTGTGCTGTCCCCCGCCCCCGCGTCCTGTCCCGGGGGCTCTCCTAGGATCCCCTTTCCATGAAGAGTGTAACAAGGGTGTAAATATTTATAATTTTTTATACCTGTTGTGAGACCCGAGGGCGGCGGCGCGGTTTTTTATGGTGACACAGATGTATATTTTGCTAACAGCAATTCCAGGCTCAGTATTGACCGCGGAGCCACAGGGACCCCACGCACATTCCGTTGCCTTACCCGATGGCTTGTGACGCGGAGAACCGATTAAAACCGTTTGATAAACTCCTCCCTTGTCTAGGCCTGTGTTCGCTGTGGACGCTGTAGAGGCAGGTTGGCCAGTCTGTACCTGGACTTCGAATAAATCTTGTGTATCCTCGCTCCGTCCGCCTTCGGTGCTGTTTCCTCTTTCTGTGCTTTGGGCGGCCCCGGCTGGTACCCCGGCTTCCGCGGGAGCGCCAGGTGGGGCCGCGG
>NW_012104510.1:753629-756202 GCF_000951045.1 Mandrillus leucophaeus
CCAGGTTCACCCTGCTGTCCCTCATGGAGGCGTCTGTCCAGTCCTCCATGAAGTCAGGGCCATCCACGGTCTCACTCACCCACCCACAGATCCAGCTCACTGCCAGCCACTCTTTCCCCCATGAATTATTCATCCATCCACAGATGCTCCATCCATAACTCGACCATCTACACACCACACAGCCACCCACCCATCCACCCAAACACCTATGCCCACAACATCCACCCACTCACCCATCACCCACCCATCCACCCACTGGGAACCATCCATCCATTCATCTACCCACCCACCCATCATCCATCCCCCCCATCCTCCACCCATGCACCCAACGGTACCTATCCATTTATCCACCCACCCAGCTGTCCATCCATCCATCCATCCATCCATCCATCCATCCATCCATTCATTACCCAGCCACTCATTCATCCATCCATCCATTCATCCATCCATCCATCATCCACCCACGCACCCAACGGTACCCATCCATCTACCCCACCCAACTGCCCATCCATCCATTCATTACCCAGCCATTCATCCATCCATCCATTCATCCATCCATCCATCTACCCACCCAACCAACAGTCCATCTATCCATTCATTGCCCAGCTATTCATTCATCCATCCACCCACCCATCTATCCACCTACCCATCCATCCACCCATCTGTCCATCCACAACAGTCTTGCTCTGTTGCCCAGGCTTCAGTGCAGTGGTGCCATCTCAGCTCACTGCAGCCTCCGCCTCCCGGGTTTTTGTATTTTTAGTAGAGATGGGGTATTGTCACGTTGCCCAGACTGGTCTCGAACTCCTGGGCTCAAGTGATACACCCGCCTTGGCCTCCCAAAGTGCTGGGACCAGAGGCATAAGCCATCGCAGCCAGCCATGGCCTCAATCCTTTTTTCTTCCCCCCACTCTGTCACGCAGCCTGGAGAGCAGTGGTGCAATCTTGGCTCACTGCAACCTCCGCCTCCAGGTTCAAGCGATCCTCCCACCTCAGCCTTCCAAGTAGCTGGGATTACAAGCATGCACTACCACGTCTGGCTAATTTTTTGTATTTTTAGTAGAGGCGGGGTTTCCCCATGTTGCCCAGGCTGGTCTCGAACTTCTGACCTCAAGTAATCCACCTGCCTCGGCCTCCTGAATTGCTGGGGTTACAGGCGTGAGTGACCTCTCTCGGGCATTGCCCCAATCGTAATTCCTGCTTTGTTGTGGCATCTTAGCAGGGGATCAGCCCTCAGCCCAGCCCTGGGGAGGGCACAGGTCAGGGCTGGGCGCTTCAGGAAGGGAAAAGCCATCACTGAACATCCCAGGGTGGAATTGGGTGGAGGGAGCTGAGTTCATGTCCCGTGAGCATTCATTGAGCACCTGCTGCATGCAGGCATGAGGCCCGGGGCAGACGTGGAAAGTGGGGAGCACCGTTTGTTTGCCCCTGACACCTGGTTTGAAAACCACCCACTTTAACCTGTGGGCGGCCAGCAGACCCCCCTGTGCCAAGGGCTCAGGTGGAGATGAGTCAATGTGGGAAGAGGCCCCTGGCAATTATGCATTTGTTCTCTCCACTCTCATCATCAGCATGATTTTGCTGGGACGGGCAGACAGTATCAAGCCCGGGGAGGGTTTGAGGTGGAGCCTGGGCGTGGCCTTAAAAATACCTAACCTGCCGGGCGCGGTGGCTCACGCCTGTAATCCCAGCACTTTGGGAGGCCAAGTCGGGCTGATCACAAGGTCAGGAGTTCGAGACCAGCCTGGCCAACATGGTGAAACCCTGTCTCTACTAAAAATGCAAAAATTAGCCCAGCGTGGTGGTGCATGCCTGTAATCCGAGCTACTCGGGAGGCTGAGGTGGGAGAATTTATTGAGGTCGAAAGGTGGCGGTGGCAGTGAGCTGAGATTGTGCCAGTGCACTCCAGCTTGGGCAAGAGAGCAAGACTCTATCTCAAAAAATAATAGTAATAAATAAAATAATAATAATAATGAAGGCCGACACAGTGACTCACACCTGTAATTCCAGTGCTTTGGGAGGCCAAGGCAGGAACATCACCTGAGGTCAGGAGTTCAAGACTAGCCTGGGTAACATAGTAAGATCTTGTCTCTACTATATATATATATATATATATATACACATTTTTGTTTTTGAGACGGAGTCTTGCTCTGTCACCCAGGCTGGAGTGCAGTGGCGTGATCTCCGCTCACTGCAAGCTCCGTCTCCCGGGTTCACGCCATTCTCCTGCCTCAGCCTCCCGAGTAGCTGGGACTACAGGCGCCCACAACCATACGCTAATTTTTTGTATTTTCAGTAGAGACAGGTTTTCACCGTGTTAGCCAGGATGGTCTTGATCTCCTGACCTCGTGATCCACCTGCCTCGGCCTCCCAAAGTGCTGGGATTACAGGCGTGAGCCACTGCGCCTGGCCTATTTTTAAGTTTTTTGAGATGGAGTATGGCTCTGTCGCCCAGGCTGGAGTGCAGTGGTGCAATCTCGGCTCACGCCAACCTCTACCTCCTGGGTTCAAGCGATTCTCCTGCCTCAGCCTCCCGAGTTGCTGGGATTACAGGCGCCCACCACTACCACCAC
>NW_012104510.1:758382-760766 GCF_000951045.1 Mandrillus leucophaeus
TCTCTGTAGGTGGGGCCTGGAAGTTGCCCACCGCGTGACAGGCCTGGCGGGGAGAGGGGTCTGGGGGTGAGGCCTGGGGCTCAGACGGCTCCTCCCCTCTAATCGTTGGATTTGCCGTGGGGGGCTTTGGGCCAGGGGAGGGGGGGATGGCAAGCCCTTGTCCAGTGGGACCAGTTCCCACCTCAAGGTCGCTGACCTGGCACATCTGGCAGGTCTGAGCCCACGGGATTCTGACTCCAGCATTCCCAGGGTGAGACACTTCAGCACCCATGCCTTCCCCCTAAGACCCCCTGGGCACCCATGCCTCCCCCTCAGACACCCTGGGCACCCATGCCTCCCCTGAGGCCCCCTGGGCACCCATGCCTCCCCCCTCAGGCCACCAGCCTCCCCGTCAGACCCCCTGAGCCTGCCTCCCCCCTCAGAGCCCCTGGGCCAGCCTCCCCACTGAGACCCTGTGGGCACCCATGCCAACCCCCCTCAGAACCTGCCGCTCACCAAGTAGGCAGCGATGCCTGCCCCGATGAGGAAGCCGGCATACACGTCCACCGGGTGGCTGCGGTACTGCGTGATCTGCGTAAGCCCGCACACGCCCGCGGCGATGGCAAAGGCGAAGACCAGGATGGGTTTCAGCAGCTTGGTGGTGTCCGAGATGACGGAGTTGAAGTACATCTGGGGGCATGGGGGTTGGGGGGTCAAGGAGGGCTCCCCGTGGGCCAGCAAGAGGCCCTGAGCAGGGCAGAGGGGAGCTGGACTCACCGACACGTAGACCGCGGCGAAGGCCGACAGTGTGGCGTGCTGCGACGGGAAGGTCTTCCTGTAAGAGGCATCCAGCGTGAGCCCCACCCACCCTGGGACCCCAGCTCCAGTGGCCTCGCTGTGCCTCTGTGTCCCCACATGTTCATGGGGGTGGAAGGGACACGGGGTGGAAGAAGGTTCCCAGCCAGGGGAGTTGGGGGTCCGGCTCACCGTGCAGACAGGATGGCGTGGGTGTCGTGGCCGGAGCAGATGTCCTGCGTGATGTAGGGGTTGACCTCGCAGGACGTGCCCAGGAGCGTGTAGTTGGGCTTACAGACGGTGAGGAAGAAGGGAGTGTGGTAACCCGTGGCCAGCTGGATCACGTCCGTCACCAGGGCTGTGGCGCACAGGCCAAACACGTGGACACCTGTGGGGTGGAAGGCTCGGCCAGGCGGGGAGCTGGGGACCCGGGACAGCCCCAGCCCTGCACGTGGACTCGGCTCAGGGTTGGGGCGCGGCCGGCAACTCACCCACAAACCGCACGGTTCGCCGCAGGAAGGAATTGAAGTTGCAGCCACCGGCGTTGATGCTCCCCTCGGCCCCAGCGGGCCCCCCAGCGCGGCCCCACAGCCGGGACTGCAGACAGTACAACATGCCCTCGGCCACCATGATCTGCCAACAAGGAGGGAGCGCTCAGGCCGCAATGCCCACAGGGAGAGGGCGCTCAGGCAGGCTCCCAGCCGTGGTGCCCACAGGCCGGCCCTCAGGCGGGCTCCCATCTGCAGTGCCCACAGGCTGGCACAGGCGGGCTCCCATCTGCGGTGCACACAGGCTGGCACAGGCGGGCTCCCATCTGCGGTGCACACAGGCTGGCACAGGCCCCAGTGTGGGTGCTCACCGAGGCAGCAGGGGCCGCGAAGGCCAAGCTGAGCAGCATCAGCAGCGGGATGAGTTCCTCGTTGGTCTCCACGTAGGGCATGGAGAGAGTGCGGTCATAGCACTGGAAGCCCACGTTGGCCGGCTTGAAGAGGTCGGTCAGCTCCAAGAAGTACAGGGATACGATGGAGGAAGCCACTATGGGCAACTGTGGGCACAAGGCCGACCAGGTTCACCCTGCTGTCCCTCATGGAGGCGTCTGTCCAGTCCTCCATGAAGTCAGGGCCATCCACGGTCTCACTCACCCACCCACAGATCCAGCTCACTGCCAGCCACTCTTTCCCCCATGAATTATTCATCCATCCACAGATGCTCCATCCATAACTCGACCATCTACACACCACACAGCCACCCACCCATCCACCCAAACACCTATGCCCACAACATCCACCCACTCACCCATCACCCACCCATCCACCCACTGGGAACCATCCATCCATTCATCTACCCACCCACCCATCATCCATCCCCCCCATCCTCCACCCATGCACCCAACGGTACCTATCCATTTATCCACCCACCCAGCTGTCCATCCATCCATCCATCCATCCATCCATCCATCCATCCATTCATTACCCAGCCACTCATTCATCCATCCATCCATTCATCCATCCATCCATCATCCACCCACGCACCCAACGGTACCCATCCATCTACCCCACCCAACTGCCCATCCATCCATTCATTACCCAGCCATTCATCCATCCATCCAT
>NW_012104510.1:766226-766632 GCF_000951045.1 Mandrillus leucophaeus
ACTCGGGAGGTTGAGGCAGGAGAATGGCGCAAACCCGGGAGGCGGAGCTTGCAGTGAGCTGAGATCCCGCCACTGTACTCCAGCCCGGGCGACAGCGGGAGACTCCGTCTCAAAAAAAAAAAAAAAGAAAAATAAACAGATTTTCTACAAAGTGATGTGGACAACTCAGTGATACTGTGTTGGGGAGGAACCCACTTGCTCAGGTGTGAGGTAACAGATTACAGGCCAGCGCCGGCCGTGTGACCTGCATGGGTCACTGTTTCCTTGAGACTGGGGTCCCGTCTTCCATCTAGGCTCTGGAAGGTCCTTCACTAGAGCCATTTTTCCTGGCCTGATATGCAACGATGGATTAAAGTTATTTTATTTTATTTTTATTTTTTTGAGACGGAGTCTTGCTCTGTCGCCC
>NW_012104511.1:0-531 GCF_000951045.1 Mandrillus leucophaeus
TTCTTTGTGTTCTGTAAAATCAGCTCACAGAGTTTCAGCTTTCCCTCAAGAAGCCTTTCGCTAAGACAGTTCTTGTGGAATTGGCAAAGTGATATTTGGAAGGCCATAGAGGGCAAAGGTGAAAAAGGAAATATCCTCGCATGAAATCTGGAAAGAAGCTTTCTGAGAAGCTGCTTAGTGTTCTGTTTATTCATCTAACAGAGTTACATCTGTGTGTCGTGGATCTCTTTCCTAACCTTATTTCTGTTCAATCTCAGAACAGATATATCGGATCCCTTTGTAGACTATAGGGCCAAAGGAAATATCCTCCGATATCAAAGAGGAAGAAGCTTTCTGAGAAACTTCTTTGCTTTCTGTGAAATCATCTCACAGAGTTACAGCTTTGCCCTCAAGAAGCCTTTCACTGAGACAGTTCTCGCGGAATTGGGAAAGTGACATTTGGAAACCCATAAAGGGCTATGGTGAAAAAGGAAATATAGTCAGATGAAATCTGGAAAGAAGCTTTCTGAGAAACTGCTTAGTGTTCTGTTA
>NW_012104511.1:629-1116 GCF_000951045.1 Mandrillus leucophaeus
TGAAATCATCTCACAGAGTTACAGCTTTCCCCTCAAGAAGCCCCTCGTTAAGACAGTTCTAGTGGAATTGGCAAAGTGATATTTGGAAGCCCACAGAGGGCTATGGTGAAATAGGATATATCCTCGGATGAAATGTGTAAAGAAGCTTTCTGAGAAACTGCTTAGTGTTTTTTTAATTCATCCCACAAAGTTACATCTGTATTTCATGAATCCCTTTGCTAGCCTTATTTCTCTGGATTCTGAGAACAGATATTTCTGATCCCTTTGAATCCTCTAGGGTCAAAGGAAATATTCTCCGATAACAAAGAGAAGGAAGCTTTATGAGAAACTTCTTTGTGTTCTGTGAAGTCATCTCACAGAGTTACAGCTTTCCCCTCAAGAAGCCTTTCGCTAAGCCAGTTCTTGTGGAACTGGCCATGTGATATTTCGTGGCCCATAGACGGCTACGGTGAAAAAGGAATATCCTCAGATGAAATCTGGAAAGAAG
>NW_012104512.1:0-1308 GCF_000951045.1 Mandrillus leucophaeus
GAGTAGCTGGGACTACAGGTGTCCACCACCTCGCCCGCCTAATTTTTTTTTTGTATTTTTAGTAGAGACGGGGTTTCAGCATGTTAGCCAGGGTTTCAGCATGTTAGCCAGGATGGTCTCGATCTCCTGACCGCATGATCCACCCTCCTCGGCCTCCCAAGGTGCTGGGATTACAGGCGTAAGCCACCACACCCGGCCCATACAGGTTTGTTTTTTAATCTCCCACTCTAGAAAATAAAATATATGGACCAGGGGCAGGACGCAGTGGCTCAAACCTGTAATCCCAGCACTTTGAGAGGCCGAGGTGAGTGGATCATTTGAAGTCAGGAGTTCAATACCAGTCTGACCAACATGGTGAAACTCCGTCTCTACTAAAAATACAAAAAGTAGTCGGGTGTGGTGGCTGTAATCCTATACTCAGGAGGCTGATGCAGGAGACTCTTTTAAACCCAGGAGGCAGAGGTTGCAGTGAGCCAGGATCACACCACTGCACTCCAGCCTAGGTGGCAGAGCGAGACTCCGTCCCAGAAAAATAAAAAATAAATTAAAAAATAAAAATAAATATATGAGCCAGGAGTTGTGGCTGACGCCAGTAATCCTAGCACTTTGGAAGGCCGTGGCAGGAGGATCACTTGAGGCCAGGAGTTTGAGAGCGCACTGAGCAACATGATCAGATCCCATCTCTACAAAATACATTTTTTTAAAAATTAGCCACACACGGTGGCACACACCTGTAGTTCTGGATACTTAGGAGGATCGCTTGAGCCCAAGAGGTAACGGTTACAGTAAGCAATGATCACGCCACTGCACTCCAGGGTGGGCAACAGACTGAGACCCTCTCTCTAAAAAAAAAAAAAAAAAAAATTAATAATAATAATAGTCCAGGCACAGGGGCTCATGCCTGTAATCCTAGAACAAACTCTGAGAGGCCAAAGCAGATGGATGGCTTGAGCTCAGAAGTTTGGAACCAGCCTGGCCAACATGGTGAAATACCATTTCTAAAAAAATATACAAAAATTAGCTGGGCGTGGTAGCATGTGCCTGTAGTCCCAGCTACTTGGGAGGCTGAGGTGGGAAGGTCACTTGAGCCCAGGAGGGTGCACTGAGCTATAATTGATCACACCACTGCACTCAAGCCTGAGTAACAGAGCAAGACCCGGTCAAAAAACAACAACAAAAAAATTAAAGCCAGGCGTGGTGGCTCACACTTGTATCTCAGAACTTTGGGAGGCCGAGGCGGGCAGAATACATGAGGCCAGCAGTTCGAGACCAGTCTGGCCAACGTGGTGAAACCCCGTCTCTACTAAA
>NW_012104512.1:4098-4791 GCF_000951045.1 Mandrillus leucophaeus
TTTTTTGAGAGAGAGTCTCCTTGTGTCACCCAGGCTGAGTGCAATGGTGCAATCTTGGCTCACTACACCTTGGCTCACTGCTCACTCCACCTCTTGGGTTCAAGCGATTCTCCTGCCTCAGACTGCCGAGTAGCTGGGATTACAAGTGTGCGCCAACACACGTCCGGCTAATTTTTGTATTTTTAGTAAAGACAAGGTTTCGCCATGTTGGCCAGGCTGGTCTCCCAACTCCTGACCTCAAGTGATCCGTCTCGGCCTCCCAAAGTGCTGGGATTATAGGCGTGAGCCACCGCACTCAGCCAAAAACTGTCAAGTAAATATTTTTGATATTTAAATTGTGTACATGTAGCTCTATAGTCCCCTGCCCCACCCTTCTCCCAAGCTATTTTCAACTCTTGGGTAATTACTTACAATTTAAAAAATCGCAGGGCACAGTGGCTCACACCTGTAATCTCAACACTTTGGAAGGCCAAGGAGGGTGGATCACAAGGTCAAAAGATCGAGACCAGGCCGGGCGCGGTGGCTCAAGCCTGTAATCCCAGCACTTTGGGAGGCCGAGATGGGCGGATCACGAGGTCAGGAGTTCGAGACCATCCTAGCTAACACAGTGAAACCCCGTCTCTACTAAAAAATACAAAAAACTAGCCGGGCGAGGTGGTGGGCGCCTGTAGTCCCAGCTACTCGGGAGGCTGA
>NW_012104513.1:0-1554 GCF_000951045.1 Mandrillus leucophaeus
AAAAGAAGGTACAGTGACATACTTGAATAGATAACCTCAGGTATTTATAGTGATGCAAGAACGAACCAACACATCTATGTAACATTAGATTTCACAATGATTTACAATGATTTCATAGGTATGATACCAAAAGCACAGACAACAAAAGAAAATCAAAGTGAACAAAATTTCATAAAAGTTAAGAATTATTGTACAACAAAGGATACTGTTAAGAAAGTGAAAAGACATGCTATCAAATTGGGAAAATGTATTTGTGAATTGTGTATCTGTGTTTAATAGCCAGAATATATTAAGAGGCTTTAGAGTCCTCCAAATCTTAAGAAAGAATAGCAAATGCTGCTGATAAATCAAGTAAGATCAGGACTAAGAACGGACCACTGGATTTTGCAATTTGGAGGCCAGTGGAGACTTTGAAGTGAGTAGTTTCCATAGAGGTATATGGAAGAAAGCCTAGTTAGAATGGTTTTAAAGGAAAAGAGGAGGGGAGAAATTGGAAACATAATAGACAGGTCTTTCAAGATTTGCAGCAAAAGGGAGCATACGAATGGATAGAGACTCACAGGAAGAGTGGGTTCTAGAGGTTATTTCTAAGACAGAAATAGCACATGATTGAATGCTGATCACAATGACCTGATAGAGAGAAATGTCTATTGAAGATGTAAGAGAGAGGGAAGAATTGGTAAAGCAAAGTCCCCAGTGGAAGATAACTATATAGGGGAATGATACAAAGATTTTGTTTATTTTATTAAATGTGGGGAGGCCAACTAGTTTATTTGGTGTCTGCCATATGCTAGGCACCATGCTTTGAATTCTCTATTCTATATAACTTTGCCAAAAATGTATTTTCCCAACAGCTCTTTTAGGCTGCTCCCAAGGCTCAAAAAGATGAAATATCTTGAGCTAGTGAACAGCAGAGCCAGAGCTTAAATCTTCACCTACCTCAGTCCAAAGACCATCCTCCTACCTCAACAAATGTTACCTTCTCTAAAGGAGGAACAAACAAACAACAATAAGCTTCTAGCAGGTGTGAAAGATGGGACAAATTAGGAGGCAGGAAGTCAATTAGGAAGCTCCTTTAATCATCAGCATGAGCAGTGGTGACTGCAAGAGCCTTCGCTGAGATCAGACGGTGGTATTGAGTGGGAAACCCAGCAGGGAGACCTTGATGAGGTGGGCTCCTCTGACATGGGGAGATGTAAGGGGTGAAAGTGAAGTCAGGAGAGGTATGGAGGAGGGGAAGAATCTAAGACACCTCCCAGCTTTCTCATGAGAGCAGACAACAGAGGAGAACAGGTAATTCTGTGGTTTATAAATGAGGATAGGAAATAAAGAATTCTCAAGGTCGGGCACAGTGGCTCATGCCTGTAATCCCAGCGCTTTGGGAGGCCAAGGCAGGTGGATCACCTGAAGTAAGGAGTTCAAGACCAGCCTGATCAATATGGTGAAACCCCATCTCTACTAAAAATACAAAAATTAGCCCGGCATGGTGGTCTGTGCCTGTAATCCCAGCTACTCGGGCAGCTGAGACAGGAGAATTGCTTGAACCCAGGAGGT
>NW_012104513.1:5874-7741 GCF_000951045.1 Mandrillus leucophaeus
CGAAGCAGCTTTTAAACAGAGTCTCGGGAAGATTGGGTGAATAATGCCTGTGAAGTCCAGAACCTTCCTATTTGTACAGCCGCAGACCTCCAGTCAGTCCCCCAGAAGGAGCAAGCCAACCCCCAGGGCTGCTATGGGTCTCACCTAAGGGCGCATGGTCCCATAAGGTTTTTTTGTTGTTGTTGTTGTTGTTGTTGTTTTTGTTTTTTTGAGACACAGTTTCGCTCTTGTCACCCAGGCTGGAGTGCAGTGGCCTAATCTCAGCTCACTGCAACCTCTGCCTCCCAGGTTCAAGCAATTCTCCTGCCTCAGCCTCCCAAGTAGGGAGTACAGGCGCTTCCCACCACACCAAGCTAATTTTTTGTATTTTTAGTAGAGACGGGTTTTCACCATGTTGGCCAGGCTGGTCTCGAACCTGACCTCAGGTGATCCACCCACCTCAGTCTCCCAGAGTGCTGGGATTACAGGTGTGAACCACCGTCCCTGGCTGGTCCCACAAGATTTTAATGCTGTATTTTTATTGTGCCTTTTCTATGGTTAGACATATTTAGATACACCATTATTAACCATTGTGTTACAATTGTCTATAGCATTCAGTACGGCAGCATGTTGCACAAGTTTGTAACCTAGGAGCCATAGGCTATACTACAGGTGTGTAGTAGGCTACATCACATAGCCATCTAGGTTTCTGTAAGTAACCTATTGTGATGTTTCCACAATGATGAAATCAACTAACGATGCATTTCTCAGAATATATTCCCATTGTTAAGCTATGCATGACTATAAATAAAGTTTCCTTGGCTCCACCCCTTCCCTGAACTGGAGACCTTCTTTAGTCAGGCTTTAGAATAGAATTAAAACCCTTTTTAAAAGGTTTCACATTTCCATGAAACATCTCTTCTGTCACTGGAGATATGCCAAGTGTCTTGGTGCTGAGATATTGTCTCCTCTGCATTCCTAATCTCTTGATGGGCACTGGCGGCTGAAGCCGCCCCTACAGTATTAGTCCTGTCCACCCCATTTTGTAGCACACCCTCCTCCACTAATGCACATGTTGTTCCCATCACCAGGATCTCCTCAGCACTTCCTCTGTACAAACTGTTTCTCCTTCTCACAACAGTCTCTCCATGTCCTCCGGGACACATGTACACACACCCATCTTCTCTGACTGATTTGGTTGTACTCACAGGGGCCACTCTGCTGCCATTTCCTCTGAGAAGCCCTCCTTGATCAAACTCCCACTAGGCCTGAGTCCGGTCCCCTCCCAATACTCTCACAGATCCTGTGCACATCCTGGTAATAACCTATAGTGCCTGACAGTGTGATAATCAATGGATTGTCTACGAGTTCCACAGCAAGAATGGTGATTCACTTACTCATCTTTTTTTCTTTTTTAATCCAGAATCCTGGCACATGCTAGGGGTTCACTAAGGATTTGTAAATGACTGGATGAAAGTACAAACAAGTGAATGGGTGGCTTCGGGTCTGCTTGTCTCTGAAGCCCTTTGTCCCTTGGCAGACAGTATAATGTGGTGATAATGTATCTTACTCATCACTCTGTCCTTTATAGGGCCTTACCCAGAGCAAGTGTTCAATATTATATTATTGATTGATTCACATCAAAAATTAATCTTGATTGAAGAAATTTCAGATGTTACTGATGGTATTAACCTGAGGGCTCTGAATTCTAATAACCGAGACACAAAATTTATTCTCAAAACTTTATTCCTCACAATTTCCTCCAGTAAATCCTTTCACATGCTGGACTACTCACTGCTTTCCAACAGGGCATACACTTAAATATCCCTGTGTTTTTATCTATGCTTTTGTCTTTACCTAGAATTCACCCTGATGTACAGCTAGAAAA
>NW_012104514.1:0-756 GCF_000951045.1 Mandrillus leucophaeus
GGTGCCATTTTAGATATTTTGCTTTTTTTTTTTTTTTTTTGAGACAGAATCTTGCTCTGACGCCCAGGCTGGAGCACAGTTGCATGATCTCGGCTCACTGCAACCTCTGCCTCCCGGGGTTAAGAAATTCTCCTACCTCAGCCTCCTAAGTAGCTGGGATTAGAGGCACATGCCACCATGTCTGGCTAATTTTTGTATTTTTAGTACAGACAGGGTTTCACCATTGCTGACCAGGCTAGTCTCAAACTCCTGACCTTGTGATCTGCCCTCCTTGACCTCCCAAAGTGTTGGGATTACAGGTGTGAGCCACTGTGCCCAGCCTTCCTTTCTTTTTGATAAGTGTATCTCAAAGCCATTGCCTTCTCTAGAAATCTGTTTCTCTGCTCTGGAAGAGCCTATAAACTTTGCCTTCAGTTGTTTTTCTTTTCAAAAGGGAACACCAGTGGTAGATGATTAACTCTTATTTATTTTTAAAATTTAATTTGCATCTGTAGTCAGTTTCTGAGATTTATGGGATGAACTTTGTTTACAAGGAACAGTGTAGTTAAAAAGTTAGGGTGAGGCTGGGCGCGGTGACTCAAGCCTGTAATCCCAGCACTTTGGGAGGCCGAGACGGGCGGATCACAAGGTCAGGAGATCGAGACCATCCTGGCTAAAACGGTGAAACCCCGTCTCTACTAAAAAATACAAAAAACTAGCCGGGCGTGGTGGCGCGCGCCTGTAGTCCCAGCTACTCGGGAGGCTGAGGCAGGAGAA
>NW_012104514.1:2761-3517 GCF_000951045.1 Mandrillus leucophaeus
AAGAAACCCCGTCTCTACTAAAAATACAAAAATTAGCTGGGCGTGGTGACGCGCACCTGTAATCCCAGCTACTCAGAGGCTGAGGCAGGAGAATCGCTTGAACCCGGGAGGCAGAGGTTGCAATGAGCCAAGATGGCACCACTGCACTCCAGCCTGGGTGACAGAGTGAGACTCCATCTCAAAATAAATAAATACATAAATTAATAAATAAAATAAAAATAAAAATTAGCTGGGCGTGGTGGCAGGTTCCTGTAGTCCAGCTACTCAGGAGGCTGAATCAGGAGAATCACTCAAACCTGGGAGGCGGAGGTTGCAATGAGCCAAGATCACACCACTGCACTCCAGCCTACATGTGCAGAGGGAGACTATGTCTCAAAAAAAAAAACTATATATATAAAATCTTCCTTTACATGTTAAAGATAGTCCCAATGTTTGTTAGAAATACATCCTAGTTTGTTGTTTGGGGTTCTTTTATCATTTACTGTTTAAACACTGCAGCCTGGATTCTTTCTCCCCCAGCACTGGTGAAAATTTTACACTAATAAATAACCAGAGCCACATTGGATATATATTTTTTTTAATTTTTTGGAGACAGAGTCTTGTTCTATCTCCCAGGCTATGCAGTGGCACGCTCTCAGCTCACTGCAACCTCTGCCTACCAGGTTCAAGCAATTCTCATGCCTCAGTCTCCCAAGTAGCTGGGATTACAGGTGCCTGCCACCACATCTGGCTAATTTTTGTATTTTTAGTAGAGAC
>NW_012104515.1:0-2065 GCF_000951045.1 Mandrillus leucophaeus
AGCAGTAATTAAGTTCAACGATATTCAATCCTTGTCTTTGCCTAGATAGTTGCTATTTTCGAAGATGTCCACGGAAAAGAACATGTGATCTCCCCAGCAATAGGTTATAACATAGACGGGGCCCATATCGTGTTTGCAGATAATTTCTTTTCCAAATGAATACAATTTTAGTAAGACACTGGTTTGTCCACAGCCTATAGGTTTCATGTAAATGAATGATGGTATAAATATGATTAAGTGAAAATGCAATATGTAAAAAATGGCTCGCAGAGATGAAGAAGCAGCTTCATTAGTTACATCCCACCTCCAATAGGCCTCTTATCATCCTGAAAGGATGATATCAATTAATTTATCTTCCGGTAGTGTATTGATCATAACCTTCATCAGCTAATCATGTTTAAATTACAGAGGAATATCGTGGCACTCTGTCATTTCAGAACCATCGGCATATTGATCTGGGGTCTTTGAAGACATTTACTAGAATATTTTAAAAGTCATTACGTGAACTCAAAAATAAAATCTAAGACTTCAACAGATGCAAAATGTGTTGTCTAGGTACCCTGAAATTGCAAAAACCAAAAGTAAATTAGCCAAAAATCATAATTGCCTGGGTGAGTGCTAAAGTACTGCTACTTTGTTTTTGAAAAATAGCAATGAGGGGCTTTGATTATCAACTACACTGATATCTGATTTTACTCCCAGCCTCAGAGTTACTATTCAGCTGGATGGCCACACTGACTTTACACTCGTAAGAAATGCACAGATGTCAGAATCAGATAGGTCTAGGATGCAGGCTTTGAGAGCTTTGCGGACATTTTCATTTGTAGAAACTAGGGAAGATGTGAGAAACTTCCTAAGACAAGTCAAATATGTTATTGAAATCTCTATTGTATGAAACTTCAAATGCAAATGAATATTCTATTCTTCCTACTTGGAGTCTAGGAAGAGTCAGTTCATGAGTAAAGAGAATATTTTTACAACAAAGCCTCTCATCAAACTACAGACAGGATGTACAAAGTATGAGTATTTAGCATTGCTAACTGCTGAAATTCTTCTATTTAATTACTGTTCTAGCACATTAATTAAAAAATAAAACGACGTCACAACATCCAATAGCTGGTAGTATTTTTTAAACTCTACTGTTTTTTTCGTATTTGTCCTATTTTCCCTCTACCTGTAACTGTTATGTCCTTCCTGCTTCCATACACAAACGAAGGAAAGAAAATGATTTATAAATATGTTGTTCTAAAATATACAGACTGCTTGAATGCTTTAAGACTATAGGGTGACCCGTAAGAATAAGGGAAAACTTTAATGAAGAACAAAAAGTATCTGACTTGAGGAGGAGGAGGGAGAGCATGAGGACTCAGAAGGGAAAGGACTCCTCTGTGCCATCTGCCCATGTCTCCCCCATCTTGAAAATGCAAACTGACTACAGAGTCAACGCTGGCAAACAGCCACAAATTTGCCAATGGCTGTTGCTGCTATTTGCTCGATGTCCCAGGGATGGGATGGAATCTCTAGGCACCTCACTTGAAGACATCCCTAAATGAATTGTTTGGGCAAGCAAAAAACTAGTGTGACGACTGCCATCCAAGACATCTGCAGTCCTTCTCCACATAACCCAGCAGCAGGCTGGGTGAGTTCACAAAAGCTCCTAGAGGGAAAAGCTTGCTGGGTCTATGTGAGTGGAGGAACCCCTCTCCATTCCCACCCCCAAAAAAACAACTCAAAGAAAATGGATGGAATGTCACGGGAGGGAGCTCCTCTTCTGTGGCTGTAATCGCTAATTACTCATAATATTTAGAACATTTAAATGTTAATAGGTTTAACATGTGAATATTACCCCAGACTATGCTGTCTGGGAAGCTTTTTATAACCATTGAGTTTCTGTCTATATTTGATTATTCAAGAAATAAATTTGCTGTTTTAAATACATATGTTCAATGTAAACGTGTGTTGGTGCAGAGACATAAATGTTCAATGTAAATGTGTGTGGGTGCAGAGACATAAATGTTCAATGTAAACGTGTATGGATGCATAGACACAAATATATTCAGTGTAA
>NW_012104515.1:2115-2878 GCF_000951045.1 Mandrillus leucophaeus
GAATATTACCCCAGACTATGCTGTCTGGGAAGCTTTTTATAACCATTGAGTTTCTGTCTATATTTGATTATTCAAGAAATAAATTTGCTGTTTTATATAAATACATATGTTCAATGTAAATGTGTGTTGGTGCAGAGACATAAATGTTCAATGTAAACGTGTGTGGGTGCAAAGACATAAATGTTCAATGTAAACGTGTATGGACGCATAGACACAAATATGTTCAATGTAAACGTGTGTGGGTGCATAGACATATATGCTCAATGTAAACATGTGAGGGTGCAAAGACATAAATATGTTCCATGTAAATGTGTGTGGGCACATAGACATAAATATGTTTAATGTAAACGTGTTTGGTGCATAGACATAAATATGTTCAATGTAAATGTGTGTGGGTGCATAGACATGAATATGTTCAATGTAAACGTGTTTGCTGCATAGACATAAATATGTTCAGTGTAAATGTGTGTGGGTGCATAGACATAAATATGTTCAATGTAAATGTATGTGGGTGCATAGATCAGAAACACAATCACATGGACTTATGTAAAAAAAATCTGGAAGTCGCTGGGCGCGGGGGCTCACACCTGTAATCCCAGCACTTTGGGAGGCCAAGGCAGGTAGATCACCTGAGGTCAGGAGTTCAAGTCCAGTCTGGCCAACATGGTGAAACCCCATCTCTACTAAAAATACAAAAATTAGCTGGGTGTGGTGGCAGATGCCTGTAATCCCAGCTACTTAGGAGGCTGAGGCAAGAGAATCA
>NW_012104516.1:0-1309 GCF_000951045.1 Mandrillus leucophaeus
CTGGGAGTGTCAGTGAGTGCGTGGTGAGTGAATGTGAAGGCATAGGTAGGATGTTACTATACATTATCGTAGATTTGCAAAGGCAGTACACTTCAGCTACACTACATTTATAAAAAAATTTCTTCAATAATAATTTATCTTAGCTCACTGTAACTTTTTTACTTTATTTACTTTTTAATTATTTTCAAATTTTGACTACTTTGTAATAGCATTATAGCTTAAAACACAAACAACAAAAGTTACTTTATATTTTTATTCTGTATTTTCAAATTTTATTTTTTTATTTTTTTACTTTATACTATATTTTTATTCTACAGTTTTTAAATTTATTTGTTCAATTTTCATTTTTTACTTTCCAAATTTTTGTTAAAAACAAAGACACACACACATTAGTCTAGACCCACATAAAGTCAGGATCATCAGTATCATTGTCTCTTACCTCTGTATCTTCTCCCTGGAAGGTCTTCAGGGACAATAACACACAAGGACCTGTCGTCTCCCATAATAATAAGGCCTTCTTCAGAAATACCTCCTGAAGGATCACCTGAAGCTGTTTCACAGTTAATATTCATTTTTAAGTAAGCAGACCCTCAAAATAATAATAAAAATATATAGCAAATACGTAAACGAGTTAACAGTTGTTTATTGTCATTATTAAGCATTAGGTACTACACATAATAATAGCATGTGCTATACTTTTATAAGGCTGGCAGGGCAGTAAGTTTGTTTACACCAGCATCATCACACACATATGGGTAAATGCTTTGGCTATGATGTTGCAATGGCTAAATTAAGCAATAGGAATTTTTCAGTGCAGTGACTGTGTATTTTAAGGTTTTTCCATGTCACACAGTTTTGCCACTCTCTATGGCTGCCACATTGTTCACCTTATGGTTTTATTATATTGTGTTTATTTATTAGTGAAGATATTTAGAGTGTTGTTATAGGCTTTTTTCTACTTAGCGGGTTTTTTGTTTTTTTTTTTTTTTTTTTTTTTTGAGACAGAGTCTCACTCTGTCACCCAGGCTGGAGTACAGCGTCACAATCTCAGCTCACTGCAATCTCCGCCTCCCGGGTTCAAGCGATTCTCCTGCCTCAGCCCCTCAAATAGCTGGCCTTACAAGTGCCCGTCACCAAGCCAGCTAGTTTTCGTATTTTTAGTAGAGACTGGGTTTCACCATATTGGCCAAGCTGGTCTCAAACTCCTGACCTCGTGATCCGCTAGCCTCGGCCTCCCAAAGTGCTGGGATTACAGGCATGAGCCACCACACCTGGCCTTAAACTACCATTTCTTTATAGAGTGTCTGTA
>NW_012104516.1:3944-5754 GCF_000951045.1 Mandrillus leucophaeus
ATAACCTAACTGATTTTGGGGTAAAATAAGATATATTCTAGAAGAATAATTAACTGAGAGGTCAGAAAGTTAGGAATTTAAGTAATATTCAGGACTGAAAGAAATCTATAATGTATAGAGAGAGAAGGAAGAGAGTGATACAACAATTGGGAGAAGAAGATCAACAGAACCGCATTTCTTTTAAAGCCATGCTAAGAATTAGAACCAATAGAAAGTGTGGATAGTGAATGGAGAATGTGAAGGACAGAAACCAAGGTTCTTTCTGAAGTTTTTCTCCTTTTAAATTGATAAACAGTGTTACAATTTACTGACATAAAGAAGATGGCAAGTGGCAAAGTTCTGAAGGGAAAAGCGGGAGCTTATGTTTTGATGGATGAAGTTTGAGGGGTTTATTAATCGTCCAAAGAGGAGGTCTCAATGAGACATTTAGACCTAGAAGCCTACAAATATAGCAGTCTTAGGGTAGAAAACTGTATTAGAATCATAAATTTAGAAATTTCAACACTTAGTATTTAAACTAATGAGGTGGGATGAGATCACCAAAGTAATCAGTGTATGTTGAAGCGTGCTGTATAGCGTTATGTTGGGGAAAATGTGACAGTGTGTTTTAAAGCACTTGTCCAATTTCAGTTCCCAACAGGGAGCTAACCATTCCAGATTATTTGCTAATCTTTTTCTATTAGCTATTTAGTTTCGGTTTGAGGTTTTTGTTTATGGGATCATACTCTATGTATTGAACTGCAATTTGTTTTGGTCTCTAATTGACGTGATGAGGAGCATTTTCTCTATTATTATGCGTAATTCTACAGGATTACTTCTGTTTCATAATTTTTAGTGATAGTAATGTACCATAGTTTAATCATATTTATATTTAGATAACTTGCAACTATTAGTATTTAGTTGGAAGTTATCTGAATAACTTATACATGGAATATACATGGAATCAAGGTTGAGCACAAAAGAAGATGAATCAATAATAGAGGAGTTTATTTAAGTGTTACAGGTAATACTGCCTACCATCTAATAATCTGCATATGTTTTTATATGAATATGGGTTTTTTACATTTCTCATTGGGTCTCAGATTCAACATCTTACCACGGGGAGTAGGATTCTAGTGTCTGCAGATAAGAAATTTTATTATCACAGGGCTTGCAAATCTAAGAGCACTGTTTCATTTGGTGATCAATTGGATAGAAAACTATCTGTTTAAAGTTATAGGAAAATATGGGTTATGGTGGACTGGCTAAGGGATACAATGTAAGCCTTTAAGTGAAACCTTCCTTGATATATATATTACAAATAATGCCATTACTCAATATTTACTTCTGTGGTACTCTTAGAATCTAAGCCCTGCGTAGGATGCCACACCATGCTGGAAATAATGGCATGGCAAACTTTCCTAGTGCATGTTAGATAACTTAGTCCACATGGAAATAATTCTGTGGGATGTATTTCTAAAAGTGTAAATGCAGAGTCTAAAGGTTTATCATTTTTAAATTTTCATAGTACCTCTGGATGCTAAACAAACTACATTCCCTCAACATCTTGTGAGAGCTTCAACTGCCCCACCTTTGATAACATAGGTATTATCAGTCTTTACCATTTTTGCTGATATAATCATTATTCTTTTAATTTTCATTACTCTGCTTAATATTCTGATTGAGCACGTTTGCATGTAGTATTCTTCTGTTTGTATTTTTAAATTCCTCTGCATCTCCTTGACTTCTTTACATTGTTTTACTTTTCTTCGCAATGTTTTTTATTTTGCTCTTTATAATGAATCCATGTTATTTTCGAGTCTGAAGTCTT
>NW_012104517.1:0-835 GCF_000951045.1 Mandrillus leucophaeus
GTCTTCAAAGGGATCCGAAATATCTGTTCTCAGATTACACAGAAATAAGGCTAGCAGGGAGATCCACGAAATACAGATGTAAATCTGTGAGTGGAAGTCACACATGACAGAGCAGTTTCTCAGAAAGCTTTTTTCCGGTTTTTCTCAGAGGATATTTTCTTTTTAACCATAGCTCTCTATGGGCTTCCAAATATCACCATGCAAATTCCACAAGAACTTTCTTAGCGAAAGGCTTCTTGAGGGTAAAGTTGTAACTCTGTGAGATGATTTCACACAACAAAAAGAAGTTTCTCAGAGAGCTTCTTTCTGTTTGTTATCAGAGGATATTTCCTTTGGCCGTATAGTCTTCAAAGGGATGCGAAATATCTGTTCTCAGATTTCACAGAAATAAGGCTAGCGAAGAGATCCACGAAATACAGATGTAACTCCGTGAATGGAAGTCACACATCGCAAAGCAGTTTCTCAGAAAGCTTCTTACCAGTTTTACCTTGAGTATATTTTCTTTTTCACCACAGCCCTCTGGGGGCTTCCAAATGTCACTTTGGGAACTCCACAAGAGCAGGCCTAGCGAGCGGCTTCTTGAGGGGAAAGCTGTAACTCTGTGAGATGAATCAACAGAACACTAAGCAGTTTCTAAGAAAGCTTCTTTGCAGATTTCATCGGAGGATAATTCCTTTTTCACCAGCGCCCTATATGGGCTTCCAAATATCACTTTGCAAATTCCACACGAACTGTCTTAGCGAAAGGCATTTTGAGGGGAAAGCTGTAACTCTGTGAGATGATTTCACAGAACACAAAGAAGTTTCTCAGAAAGCTTCTTTCTCTTTGTTATCGG
>NW_012104517.1:1178-1394 GCF_000951045.1 Mandrillus leucophaeus
CTTAGCGAGCGGCTTCTTGAGGGGAGAGCTGTAATTCTGTGAGATGAATTAACAGAGCACTAAGCAGTTTCTCAGAAAGCTTCTTTGCAGATTTCTTCTGATGATATTTCCTTTTACACCATAGGCCACTATGGGCTTCCAAATATCACTTTGCAAATTCCTCAATAACTGTCCTAGCGCAAGTCTTCTTGAGGCGAAAGTTGTAACTCTGTGAGA
>NW_012104518.1:0-745 GCF_000951045.1 Mandrillus leucophaeus
AAAAGTTAAATGCACTGCATGTGTAGGTGTGGATATTCATATATAAAAGACAGCATCATGCAATGCTATTCCATGGACTGTTTCCTTGAAGTAGCAACTCTGTCAGATTGGGGGTCTATATTAGACACTGGAGCCACAAGTGGAGCTCAGATATCCAATTTATGTGGCATGTCTGATAATTAATGCCAAAAGTGCAGAGTCCAATAGGATTGCGGACATAAAAGACACATCCTTAACCTTGTTGTGCATTTTCATTCACTTTGGAACATACTGATTATCACGGGACCCTTGGGAGCCACAGCACCCAGGCCTTGGGTTTAAGGGTCAAGGCAGACTTCCCCCAACCCCCTATCTCTTAGAGATTTAGGACCAAGGCACACCTTCATTAGCAGGTTGCAAATCCAGCAAGTGAGTGCTTCGGGAGAGGGGACAGCAGGACGTACAGTCCCTAAGTGACCTCCTTCCCAGAGGATGGCTCAACTTTGGATTTCTGTCATCCCAGATACAGCAGTCGATATTTTATCTGACAAGCACAACCCAACCAGATGAACCATGAAACCAGCTCTGCCCCTTCATTCTCTGGGACCCCACGCTCCATTTGGATTTCTTCCATAATTTTGAACATACTGATCTTAAATAAATCACCTCTTGTTTCCTTGCTGTACACAGGAAGTCCTGTTACCTGTGTGTATAGCACAGCACCTAGAACAGTTGATCTGGACATAGAAGTTGTTTAGTAGCTGTT
>NW_012104518.1:7547-9621 GCF_000951045.1 Mandrillus leucophaeus
GAGCTTGCAGTGAGCTGAGATCCGGCCACTGCACTCCAGCCTGGGTGACAGAGCAAGACTCCGTCTCAAAAAAAAAAAAAAAAAGTCAGAGCTCAACTCATAGGAGATACTTAAATGTGATGAATGACAATGACAAAAACTTAGCAGCCTCAGCTGAGTTTGTTGTGGACATTCTGCTATATTTCGGGTTGTGATTGTTGAGGCGGAGGAATGCTGCTACGGAGGGGGAATCTGGATGTATCCACACATTCAGAGCCTTTCACTTGCTTAAAATGGGGGGCTGCACCAACTGTGTAGAGATCTCAGATGGGTGTCCTCAGTGGCAGAAATGGGTGGACCCAGGTCACCTGTACCTGTGAATACGCACACATTCACCTGAAAGGGGTCCCAGGGAGGAGGGGTGAGCAGAGGGTATGCTGTGCCCCTGGGATGATTGCATGGGAACAGGAGAAGGTGGCCTGTGGACCAAAGCCCCAAAGCAACTTTGCCTGTGGCCGAGAATTGTGCCTCCAAGCCCTGTTCTTGTACTGTGTCCTCGGGTTCTGTCCCAGAGGCTAAGGCTGTATGTGGGGTGCAGGCGGCGGACGATACCATCTTCTGGGAGGCACGCGGCATGATGCATTTACCTTGACTCACTTTGTGATGCTCACGTTTGGCCTTGGCGGAGTTCAGTCTGATTCTGAGCTTCTGCTGAGGCCTAATGTCACTGTGTAGCCACTTCCTCTTCTGATTGAGGCCTTACCTGGGCCCCCTCTCTCTGAGGAGGTTCACGCAGAACACAGTCTGTCCCCCCAAAACCTGATCCTCCCACATCCTGAAGCAGGCTATCTGTGGGGGAATGCACGGTAAAGCTAATCATCCGATTTTTATATTTCTAAAGATGGGGAGCATCTCAAACTTACCAGCAGAGCTAGGCAGCTGGTAATGGCACTTGACTTGGCCATGGCCTGGTAGCTCATCTCTGTCTCTCAGCAGATGTGACACAAGTCAAGTCAGCATCTGTCCACCCTGGTTGTCTTCACAGAGCTGGTCAGTGGTGGGTTCCAGGGGCAGGCCTCTGTTTCCACCCTGTTTCCCCCTGAAGCCACATGGTTTGGCACGAACATACAGGAAGAGAGGTCTGGGAGTGTCCCTGTCCTGGTGGTGACCTCAGCCCGTTTTTCTAGCAGGCCCCTTTCTTTAGACCATGATCATTGATCAAAATCCAGGTGAGACATGACAATCCCATCACGTTTCATCATGATGCAAGGGCAGGAATTCTGGAAAACCCCAGTGAGACTGATTTGCTTTCTAACCATGTTTCTCATTTCAGGTAGAGAGAGTCACAGCTTGCCCATCAGTGCAATTTGAGGGTCACAACCAGTGTGAGTGGATGTGATAAACGCAGGTGCAGCTTAGAAGATAAATACCGTAGGCAGCCCCCCAAAGAAGAGATGAGTGCATGTGCAGAAAGCTGGGGAAAGAGAGAGTCTGGGTTGTGGTGGGAGCCTTTCTGCACAGTGCTGTGGCTGTGGAGCTGGAATATCAGGACGGCTCCCACAGGAGACAGAGGCACTTCATCATGGCGCTTTGTGTGAGTGGATGTGGGCACAGCCACCTTCCTTGAAAGGGGGATTGAGATTCTGAGGCAGACATTGAGCCCTTCCTTGGCCCCTCCTGTCTGCCCTCCTCCTGCGAGCATGAGCAGTTTCTGCCCCATCTCGGTGCACCTCGTGGGTACACAGCTTCCTCAGCTCCCGCCTCTTGTCTCGGAGGCTGACTTCTGTGCTCCCTTATCTCTCCTCCTTTGTGCGCTCATTGCCATCTCTGCCGACAGAGTGTCAGCCCTGTCCCTCCAAGCCCTTCTCGAGACCCCAGAACCACTCCCTCTTCCCTGAGACCAGGGTCCTCCTGTCCTGGCACACCTGCTCCTCTCCTCTCAATGCGGCTGGGAGAACTGGAACCTCTTGGTTCCGCACAGCATTGGCTGATGCTGCACCCACGAACCTGGGCATCCTAGAGGGTCAGGAAGCTGAGGAGTGGGAGTCCCCCGGGGTGAGTGGAGTCAGCCTTCACCTTTGCCCGAGGCTCTGAT
>NW_012104519.1:0-1224 GCF_000951045.1 Mandrillus leucophaeus
GTCTAACATTTAAGTCTTCATTCCATTTGAATTAATTTTTGTATAAGGTGTAAGGAAGGGATCCAGTTTCAGCTTTCTGCATATTGCTAGTCAGTTTTCCCAGCACCATTTATTAAATAGGGAATCTTTTCCCCATTTCTAATTTTTGTCAGGTTTGTAAAAGATCAGATGGTTGTAGATGTGTGGTATTATTTCTGAGGGCTCTATTCTGTTCCATTGGTCTATATCTCTGTTTTGGTACCAGTACCATGCTGTTTTGGTTACTGTAGCCTTGTAGTACGGTTTGAAGTCACGTAACGTGATGCCTCCAGCTTTGTTCTTTTGGCTTAGGATTGTCTTGGGAATGCAGGCTCTTTTTTGGTTCCATGTGAATTTTAAAGTAGTTTTTTCCAATTCTGTGAAGAAAGTCATTGGTAGCTTGATGGGGATGGCATTGAATCTATAAATTACCTTGGGCAGTATGGCCATTTCACCATATTGATTCTTCCTATCCATGAGCATGGAATGTTCTTCCATTTGTTTGTGTCCTCTTTTATTTTGTTGAGCAGTGGTTTGTAGTCCTCCTTGAAGAGGTCTATTCACATCCCTTGTAAGTTGGATTCCTAGGTATTTTATTCTCTTTGTAGTCATCGTGAATGGGAGTTCACTCATGATTTGGCTCTGTTTGTCTGTTATTGGTGTATAAGAATGCTTGTGATTTTTGCACATTGATTTTGTATCCTGAGACTTTGCTGAAATTGCTTATCAGCTTAAGGAGATTTTGCACTGAGATGATGGGGTTTTCTAAATATACAATCATGTCATCTGCAAACAGGGACAATTTGACTTCCTCTTTTCCTAATTGAATACCCTTTATTTCTTTCTCTTGCCTGATTGCCCTGGCCAGAACTTCCAACACTATGTTGAATAGGAGTGGTGAGAGAGGGCATCCCTGTCTTGTGCCAGTTTTCAAAAGGAATCCTTCCAGTTTTTACCCATTCAGTGTGATATTGGCTGTGGGTTTGTCATAAATAGCTCTTATTATTCTGAGATATGTCCCATCAATACCTAGTTTATTGAGAGTTTTTAGCATGAAGGGCTGTTGAATTTTGTCAAAGGCCTTTTCTGCATCCATTGAGATAATCATGTGGTTTTTGTGTTTGCTTCTGTTTATGTGATGGATTATGTTTATTGATTTGCATATGTTGAACCAGCCTTGCATCCCAGGGATGAAGCTGACTTGAT
>NW_012104519.1:1474-1853 GCF_000951045.1 Mandrillus leucophaeus
GTAGGCTATTAATTACTGCCTCAATTTCAGAACCTGTTATTCGTCTATTCAGGGATTCAACTTCTTCCTGGTTTAGTCTTGGGAGGGTGTATGTGGCTGGGAATTTATCCATTTCTTCTAGATTTTCTAGTTTATTTGTGTAGGGGTGTTTATAGTATTCTCTGATGTTAGTCTGTATTCCTGTGGGATCAGTGGTGATATCCCCTTTATCATTTTTTATTGTGTCTATTTGATTCTTCTCTCTTTTCTTCTTATATATTTAGGATAGTTAGCTCTTCTTGTTAAATTGATCCCTTTACCATTATGTAATGGCCTTCTTTGTCTCTTTTGATCTTTTTTGGTTTAAAGTCTGTTTTATCAGAGACTAGGATTGCAACCC
>NW_012104520.1:0-1427 GCF_000951045.1 Mandrillus leucophaeus
CGGGGCGGGTGCCACGGTCCCCTCAGGCGGATCCGCTCCCCATTGCTGGCCCCAGAGTGCGCCCAGGGATCCGAGGTGGCCACCCACGACAGAGCCATCAGCGAGGTCATCCCAGCCAAGGAGACGCGCGGATGTCCAGGGGGTTACGTGGTGGAGGCGCCAGGGAGGGAGGCTGGGAGGCCACTTTATTTGATCTTTTTAAGGACAGAATCTCACTTGGTCGCCCAGGTTGGAGCATAGTGGCACAATCATGGTTCCTTGCAGCCTCGACCTCCCGGGCTCAAGCGATCCTCCCGCCTCAGCCTCTCGAGTAGCTGGGACTACAGGCCCTGCCACCACGCCCAGCTCATTTTTGTACTTTTTGTAGAGACGGAGCCTGGCGGTGTTGCCCAGGCTGGTTTTGAACTCCTGACGACAAGCGATTCTCCGCCTTGGCCTCCCAAAGCGGTGGGATTATAACCGTCGGCCACCATGCTCAGCCTACATTTAAAAAAATAATAAATTTACTTTTAGGCCGGGTGCGGTGGCTCATGCCTGGAATCCCAGCACTTTGGGAGACTGAGGCAGGCGGATCACCTGAGGTCAGGAGTTCGAGACCAACCTGGCCAATAAGGTGAAACCCCGTCTCTACTATAAGTACAAAAATTAGCCAGGCGTGGCGGCACGTGCCTGTAATCTCAGCTACTCAGGAAACTGAGGCAGAAGAATCGCTTGAACCTGACAGGCAAAGATTACAGTGAGCCAAGATTGCACCATTGCACTCCAGCCTGGGTGACAGAGCAAGACTCCACCTCAAAAAAAAAAAAAAAAAAAAAAAAAAAGAAAGAAAGAAAGAGGGAGAGAGAGAAAAAAAGAAGAGGAAAGAAAGAATGAAAGAAAGAAGAGGCCAGGCGCAGTGGCTGATGCCTGTAATCCCAACACTTTGGGAGGCCAAGGTGGGCGGATCACCTGAGGTTGGGAGTTTGAGATCTGCCTGACTAACACAGAGAAACCCCGTCTCTACAAAAAGTACAAAAAAATTAGCCAGACATGGTGGTGGGTGCCTGTAATCCCAGCTACTCAGGAGGCTGAGGCAGGAGAATCGCTCGAACCCAGGAGGCGGACATTGTGGTGAGCCGAGATAGGCCATTGCACTCCAGCCTGGGCAACAAGAGGGAAACTCCATCTCAAAAAACAAGAAAGTAAAGAAAAAGGAAAATAAAAGAGCACCTGCTGAGTGACAGTCTTCTAGGTACTTTATTGGGGTAGGGGAAGCATCTCTTATTTTTCCCATGACACTATGACTTCCC
Source organism: Mandrillus leucophaeus (assembly GCF_000951045.1). Taxonomy (NCBI): domain Eukaryota; kingdom Metazoa; phylum Chordata; class Mammalia; order Primates; family Cercopithecidae; genus Mandrillus; species Mandrillus leucophaeus. Next base: position 1,290 of record NW_012104520.1, read on the forward strand.
ATTTTACAAGTCAGAAAACTGAGGCATAGAAAAGAGATTTCCCAGAGGAAACAGAGAGAAAAGTGGCAGAGCTGGGATTCGAACCCAGGCCACCTAGCATGAGCAGTTTTGTTGTAATCCATTCATCACACAAACATC
>NW_012104520.1:2463-3924 GCF_000951045.1 Mandrillus leucophaeus
GGGAGGCTGAGACAGGAGAATGGCGTGAACCAGGAGGCGGAGCTTGCAGTGAGCCGAGATCGCGCCACTGCACTCCAGCCTGGGTGACAGAGCAAGATTCCGTCTCAAAAAAAAAAAAGAAAGAAAGAGGGACAGAGCGAGAAAAAGAAGAGAAAAGAAAGAGAGAGAAAAGAAAAGAAAGAGAAAGGCTGGGCGCAGTGGCTCGAAGAAAAAAAAGAAAAAACAAACAAATAAAAAATACTAGAAGATCAACAGGCAACATTAAGGGAGAACAGCTTCCAAAACATGATAGACAAGAGCCTGATATCCTTAATATGTAAAAAGCATCTAGAAATCGATACGGATTAACAAGTCAGTCAAAAAAAAGGTGAGACATGAATGGTTTTTTTTGTTGTTTTTGTTTTGTTTTGTTTTCGAGCTAGGGTCTTGCTGTTTCCCACATTGGAAGGCAGTGGCGCAATCTTGGCTCACTGCAACTGTGCACCACCCCTCCCGGCTAATGTTCTGTATTTTTAGTAGAGACAGGGTTTCGCCATGTTGCCCAGGCTGGTCTCGAACTCCTGAGCTCAAGCGATCTGCCTGCCTCAGCCTCCCAAAGTGTTGGGATTACAGGCGTGAGCCACTGCACCAGCTGATAAGTGGTTTTTTTTTTGTAAGAGCAAAACAAAAAACTCCAGGCAGGATTTTAAAAGGTGGCAAGAGTGGCTAAATAAACTGACATTTCAATATATTATACAATATAGTTATTTAAAATAATAAATATAATGGCCTTTGTAGGACACATACATATTATTTACAAAGCAAGACACACAATAGCATACAATGTGAGATCAATGACCTCTATCTAAAAAACTGTACATTAGTAGACTGACAGAGTCAAAGTAGATGAATAGTGATTTGTAGGCAGAGGTTGCTATATATTTGATTGTGCTCTTTAAAATGTGCATGAGGCCAGGTGTGCTGGCTCATGCTTGTAATCCCTACACTTTGGGAGGCTGAGGCAGGAGAATTGCTTGAACTCAGGAGTTCAAGATCAGCCTAGGCAATATGGCAAGACCTCATCTCTACTAAAAAGAAAAAAAAAAGTTAGCCAGGTGTGGTGGTGCACACCTGTAGTCCCAAGTACTCAGGAGACTGAGGCAGGAGGATTTCTTGAGCCTAGGAGGTGGGGGCTGCAATGAGTGACGATCACACCACTGCACTCCAGCCTAGGTGACAAAGTGAGACTCTGTCTCATAAAATAAAATAAAATAAAATAATAAAATATGCAGGAATAATATTTTTAAGGACTATATTTGCCTCAGAGAGGAACTTCTCAAATAACTGAAATCCTAATTATCACTCAAAACAGCTGTCAGGTGTCTTCCAATACTCTGAAAAAAGGAATTTACATTCCTACTGAAAAGGTTGAGGATTAATTGGACAGCGGTAAAAGTGTTCTATGCTCACCTGGAAGACAGG
>NW_012104521.1:0-27043 GCF_000951045.1 Mandrillus leucophaeus
GAGCGAGAGAGAGCGAGAGCATGTGTGTGTGTGTGTGTGTGTGTGTGTGTGTGTGTGTGTGTTTAGCATCATCAGAAAAAAATTGGGAGTCGGGATCTATCCTGCTTGTGCAGAGTGGCCACAGAAATATATTCCAAACTATATTTAAATTTTGATCAGAACTTTTGTCTTTGTTCAATGTGGGATGACATTAATCACTTTCTGGAAGAAAGGAATTTTTACATGGGACTATCTCATCCTTCAGTGACAAAGTTATTTTCATCCACTAGGCACAAACTCAAATACTACTCAGGTCTGAGGTTAAATCCACTCTATCGCCTTTTGCACGTCTTTTTCTTTCATTTCCTCTGCCCTCGCTTCTCCCAACTCCCTTTTGAATAATGTCATGCTGACTTGAATTTCTGATTATGTTTGATTATTTGAAGAGTTTTATTTATGTGATACAATGATTAGGGTTCTTCCAACATGCCAGTAATCAAGAAATTTGCTTCATTGATGCAGCTTCTAGAAACACCTAACACAAGAAAAATTTTGGCCGTGCTTTACAACAAGCTGCTGAAATAATTCGTAAATCATGGTCTAGGGGGAGCCTAGGATATTTTCAAAATTATATATGGCATAAACATTTGTCTTCCACTGAACTGCAGTAACTCCAATATCAAATGTTGTGTTAAAATTCTGGCCTGTAGAAATGATCACTCAGTCAACAAATATTCGGTTCACATCCCACAGAGGTCAGATCCATATGTTACACTGGATGCTTAGAGCAATATATTTAACACTTCTCAGGGAAAACTTACTTTTCATTTGTTTCTAGCCAGCTTTCCAAAACTTTCCCCTAGAGAGAAGATAAAGTAGATGGGAGTTAGGAGTATCCAAGCATAAAGAAAAGGCCAGAATGTGGAGCGGAGAGAGTAAGAAGAATCTCATGTTATCGGTATGCTTCTTGTACTTATTTTGAGTAAAAATAAAAACCAGTGAGATATTTCTAACCTGCCAAAACAAAGTGAATCTTTGCTCCTGGCTACAGCTTTCAAATGAAAATAAGATGCTACGATAATCCTTGCTTTAAACATCTTTTATAGCAGTACACTTTTCCCTGCCTTTTCTTTATATTGTTCCGTGGGGTTTGCTATTTTATACATCATTTTTATTTTCTTTAAGCCAGCAAAATCCTGGTTTGGATGTTTCGCCTTCCAGTGACCCAGCTGCCTTATCATTTTATCTAATAGTTGTAAAATTAGAAAGCTCTGACAAATCCCTTATGGATGTACTGAGCCCAAGGAAAGAATTTTCAGTGGAGCCTGGAAATGGGAACTCTGCAAAGAAACTTTGCTGCTGGTAACTTTTAAACCAAAGGCACAATCTTTGAATGGGGATCTTGAGACTAAAATAACTCTGTAATGTAATTGTATCAATTTTAATTTTGTATTTATATCTCATTGTTTGTTTCTGCCAGCCCCTGAAGGGGACATTTGTGGCTGCCATCTCACTCTGTTTCCCAGTATATTTCCCAGAACAGAACTCCATAGAATTTATGACCCAATTTTTGCCTTTTGATTTAATCTGAAAAATATCCAACTCATACCAAGTACAGAGCTGGCAGTTAGGAACGATAAAGCTGTCTTTCTCCAAAACCAAGGTTGCTAAAAGGTGCAGATCAAGGCTGTGTCTCACCTCCTGTGCTGCAGTCTTTCTTATGCACAAATAGATTTGCTTTTATTTTCCAGTGTTCATTTACCCATGCTTGTTTAGAGAAATTAAATTACCTAGACAAAATTCTTAAAAAATACGTCAACTAAAAAAAATCAATTTAAGAAATTTGCTCCCAGATGAAAATTTGACCTCATATGGGAAAATTAATAATATAAAATAAGCGATAACATAGTTTTTTAAATATAATATTAGTAACTGTATGAGGCCTTATTTTCTCTATTTAAAAATGCTTTGTAAGCATTTCTGTTATTTATCCGGGGTAATTTATTAACAATTTCTAAATTACTATTCGCATCACAAATCTAATGTTTTAAATAAACATTTTTAAAGATCCCAATACTACAACTATATTTGCATAGTCTAGAAAGAATCTTTACAATATCTTAAATATTCTGCTAATTTATTTGTTTAGCAGTGATAAGGTACAAGTTCCCAAATTCTTTGAAATATTAATTCATTTCATTCTTTTAACATATTAAGGAGATAAATGCTGTTAATATTCTTTGTTAGAAATAAGAAAATCAAGACTCGGATTGGTGAAGCATCTTATCAAAGGTCACACAACTAATAAATGGAGACAAGGGGATAAAAACTCAGGCAATCTGGCTCCAGGCTCCACAGTCTTAACCACTCCCCGGTACTCTTTCTTAATGCCGTAAAATGTTCATTCATATTAGGTATATTTATTCACATCAGTGAATAGTAACCTTAGATAAATCTTTGTGGGTATATTTCCTCAGAAATCTGGAGCTAGAAAGCGTATCTAATGAGTTACTTTACTGACTCATATCCATAAGCAATAAAAAGGTAGTATTCTTCCAGGAAAGATTTCATGCTATGCTATGAATGCGGTTCTTATATATTTAATAGCAATTTAATACTTAAAATGTATTTTCCAATCTCAGTTTGGTGGCAACAATTCTACAATTCATTTTTATTTACTAGTTTTTCACCACTGGATCCTAAGTCTACAGGTAAATTAAATGCACTTCAAATGCTACTTCAAGCAAAGTTAAGCTGTGCATATTTGCAGCATTTGGAAAACAGCTAATCTATTTATGAAATGACTAAAAAAAGGTGCTTACCCAAAAATAATGGCAAATCATACATTATCATTATGAAATATAATGCCAATAGTAATAAAACAAACAGATGAAAGTATTCTTAATATTTCAAATTAAGAAGTAAAAGCATTGGTTACTGACTAGCCCTGAGTACCAAGCAAAAACAGGTGTGTTGACTAAGCCTTATCTATAGATGAGCTTCTGATGGGTGCTGGGATAGCAGCCCTTTATTAGTCCATAATGCTGCAAAGTAGAAAAAGTCATAAAGATGGCAATTCAGGCAAGAAAAATGGCGTTGCATCTAACAGAAATTGGGACTTTAAGAAGGGTAATTTCTTGAAATTGGTTTTGGATGAGTCAAATTTGAGCTAGGTCATAAAATTAGAAAATTGCAGAAGATTTTAAGAGCTAGAGACTATAGCTCAAGCAAGTCCTCAAGATTACAGAGATAAATTTAAGTCTTCTGTATAGACAAGTGAATGGAAACTAAGAAAGTGGATTAACTATATTAAGAGTAATTTAATTTCTGTACCATTAGGCCACAAGATGATATTAAACATAATGGTTATGAGTCCTAGCTTTTAAATTAGACAGCTGTTAGCTCTGCCACATATTGGCCATATCAATCTAGGCAAATCAATTACTAAACCTTTCTAAGTCCTAATCTTCTAATCTGTAAAATGGAAATAATATGTACATCACTGTGGTCAGCAGAATCCTGAAATACTTCTACAATTTTCTGCTCCCTGGAACTCCTGTTCCACATCATTATCTCCCTTTGAATGTGGGTTAACCTATGAATGTAGTAAGATGGTTATTCCTTAATTAGGTTAAGTTATGTGGCAAAAGATCATGGCCTGCTCACCTGCATGATTATGCTAATTTTCATCAGACTGGGTCATAGTTGACCGGAGGGAGAAGGTGGAGAGACACATTCCTCCTCGCCTGAAGGAGAGCAAACATCCACTGATGTTGTAAATTGTCAATGGGGGAGAGGGGCACATGGCAAAGAACTGCAGGTGACCTCTAGGAACTGAGGGCGGTCCCTAGCTGACAGTCATCAAAACAAAAAACAAACAAGCAAACAAACAAAGACTTCTCTCCTACAGATGCAAGGAAATGAATTTGCCAATAATCAGTGAGCTTGGAAGTAGATTGTGAGTCTCCAACCCACACCTTGATTTCATCCCAGTGAAACCTAGATAATGGGGCTAGATAATGGAAACTGTGAAATAAATTTGTGTCGTTTTAAGTCACTAAGTCTATGGTAATTTGTTATGCAGCAACAGAAAACTAATGTACTCACAGACTTGTATACCTAAATATAATAATAATTAAAAACTACCTATAATAGTATGTTGCGATAAGCACCATCCCATAATTGGACCTTGGTAGCATTGTTACATATCCTTCTGACTCCCAATCTATTTCTAGATTTGAAAATAAGTATTAATTTATATTCAGGGGCTTAAAGAAACCTATCAGAAAGCCATAATTCAATGACATTCATATCTCAAATCTAAAGAATTCTGATCTGTTACCTTTTTCTTTTCTATTTGATTTCATTAAAATTTAACTAGAGGAAGATCTCAGAAAGTAGTTTGAGTAGGCCACCATTAGCAAGATTTGTATTATCACTGTTTTGGTTGTCATTTGCTTTGTCATCTAAAAAGATATAAGTTTTTCTAAAATGACTTAAAAATACAATAATACTGGTAAATTTGTTTAGGTCCAAATGTAATGTTAAAACACTAATGAGTTTTTTTTTTTTTTAATATTGTGTAATATATTTTGGAAACTAAGTTCAAAGTAAATTTAAACATAAATAAGTTAATCATGGAAAAAGAACTGATTTTTTAAGGATCCAAAAAGTAGGGCTAAGAAAATGCCATGGAAAATAAGGTGCACTTTAATCTCTTCAGGATAGCTGTCCTGTGCATCTTCACACACCTCTGTGATTTGCATCTGTGCCCTCTACGTCAAATGCCCTTTATAATCAATTTCACCTCTGTGCAGTCTTTTCTCTTACAAATAAAAAAATTGAATAAAAATATCTATCTATATCCTTAGCTATATTAAGTTTTGCTACATAATTTCTTCAGAGAAAGTTTTTTTTAAAATTACTTATTACTGGAAATGGGTATGAACACACTAAATGTTAATTAAACACAACTGAATTGATAAAACATTACTCACAAATTTAACATGCTTAAATATTTGTTTGACAAATGAAGTCAAATGTTAACTTATTGTATTATCTAAATATCCTTCTATTAATATCTTCTAGAAAGTTGAATAGTCTTGAGAGCATTTTTGTAGGTGACTTTTAGTGATTATACTTATGCCATATCAAAATGGCCATCAGGAAGTTGCATGAAATTCAGTCAAGTGGTATATCTATTGTAAGTCAAAAATATTTCAAATGTGTTGACAAAGTTTTCTGGTTAAACTAATTATTTTAATATTATGTAAAAATACTCAATAAAATGGTTATTTCAGTGAAAACAGTCTTTAAATAAGATTTGGCATTATATAAATGAGAAACCCATCACTGAACAGTTCAACATTTCTACTATATGTGAAGATATGAATCAAATGATTATGGAAATCAGTTCAGTAACATAAAAGTGAATTCAATCACTCAAATTAAAAAACAAAATTTAATTTACAGAATGCACATGATATAATTACCAGTATTTATTTTTTATCTTTTTGTTAATAGTCATTCTAACTGGGGAAGAATGATATCTCATTGTGGTTTTAATTTGCATTTCCCTGACTAGTGATGTTGAACATTTTTTCATATATCTCTTGGCTATTCCTATGTCTTCTTTTCAGAAATGTCTATTCAGATCATTTGCCCATTTTAAAATTAGGTTATTATTATATGTTTTTCTTTTTGTTTCCTGTTGAGTTTTTTTTTTTTTTTTAAGTTTCTTGTATATTCTGGATAATTACCCCTTGGCAGATGAATAACTTGCAAATATTTTCTCTCCTTCTACAGGTTTCTCTCCATTTTGTTGATTGCTCCTTTTTCACACAGGCACTTTTTAGTTTGACATAATCCTATTTGTCTATTTTTGCTTTTGTTGCCTGTGCTTTTGAGATATTCTCCATTAAAATCTTTGCCCAAACCAATGCTCTGAAGTGTTTCACCTGTTTTTATAGTAGTTTAGTAGCTTTGGGTCTTACATATAATTGTTTCATCCATTTTGAGTTCAATTTTGTATATGGTAAGAGATAGGGATCTAATTTCATTTTTCTGGATATGGATACCTAGTTTCCCACCACCATCTGTTGAAGAGACTGTCCTTTCCCCAGTTTATATTCTTGCAACTGCCATCAAAAATCAGCTGGCTGTAGATACATGGATTTATTTCTGCATTTTATATTCTATATCATTGGCCAATGTGTCTGTTTTTATGTCAATGCCATGCTGTTTTGGTTACTATAGCTCTGTAGTGTATTTTGAGGTAAATCATGTGATGCCTCCAGCTTTGTTTTATGCACAGAATTGCTCTGACTATTCAAGATGGCTTGTGGCCTTATGTAAATTTTTAGTATAGTTTTATCTATTTCTGTCAAGAATGTCATTTATATTTTGATAGAGATTGCAAGGAATCTGTAGGTCGCCTTGTGAAATGCAGTCATTTTAACAATATTTATTCTTCTAATCTATGAACATGGGATAGCCTTCCATCTCTTTGTGTCCCTTTCCATTTTTTTCATCAGTGTTTTATAGTTTTCACTGCAAAGATCTTTCACTTTCTTGCTTAAATTTGTTCTTACGTATTTTCATAGCTATTGTAAATGGAATTGCATTCTTGAAATTTTTTCAGCTAGTTCATTATCAGTATACTGAAATGCTACTTATTTTTGTATGGTGATTGTATATCCCAAAACTTTACCGCATTTATCATTGTCAGTTCTAAGAGGTTTTGGTGAAGTGTTTAGATTTTTTAAATATATTAGATCATGTTATCTGCAAACAGGGATAATCTTACTTCCTTCTTTCTAATTTGTATGCTCTCTATTTTTTTCTGTTATGCAGTTGCTCTGGCTAGGACCTCTAGTACTATGTTGAATAAGAATTTTTTTTTACTATACATTCTTGGTAGATTATATCTAGGATATTTTCATTTTTCTAGGGTATCCAATTTGTTGACATATAATTGTTTATAATAGTCTTCTGTAATTGTTCTTCTAATTTATCTCACATTATTGTAATGTATTTTTTTCATTTCTGATTTTAGTTAGTTGAATATTCTTTTTTCTTAGTCTAGCTAAAGATTTCTTAATTTTGTTGATATTTTCAAAAAACCAGTTCTTACTTTCATTGATCTTTTTATTGTTCATCTAGTTTCTATTTCCTTAATTTCTGCTCTGGTCTTTGTTATTTCCTTCTACTAATTTGGGGGAGGGGGTTGTTCCTCTCTTTCTAGTTCCTTGAGGTACAAAGTTATGATATTTAAATCTGCCACATATTTGAGAATTTTCTAGTTTTCCCTCTGTAATTGATTTCCAGTTTTATAACACTGTGCTCAGAAAATACACTTCTTAAGTTTGTCAAGACTTGTTTTGTAGCCTAAAATACAATCTATGCTGGAGAATGTTGTGTGTGTGCTTGAGGAAGATGTGTTTTGTTCGACTGTTGTATGCAATACTCAGTATATCTTTATTAGGTACAGGTGGTCTCAATTGTAATTCAATTCTGATTTTTCCTTATTGATTTTCTGGTGGGGGGATGATCTATCCAATGCTGAAAGTGAGGTATTAAATTATTCTACTATTTTTATATTACTGTTTGTCTCTCCCCTCAGATCTTTTGCTTTATATATTTATGTGATCTGATGTTTAGTACTTAATAAATTTACAACTGGCATATCCTCTTAATAAAGTGACCCCTTTATCATTATACAGTGACCTTCTTTGTCTCTCTTTAATTTTTGACTTAACTAATTTTAATTAATTAAGTCTCTATTTTGTCTGATACAAGTGTAAACACTTCTACTCTCTTTTACTTTCCATTACATTGAATGTTTTTATTCATCCCTGCACTTTCAGTCTATGTTCCTGCACTTTCAGTCCATGTTGTCTTTAAAACTGAAGTTGGTATCTCAGTCCTTAAAGACATTTCAGCTTTCAGTCCTTCAAGCTGAAGTGAGTAAGCAGCATATATTTGAGTGTTCTCTTCTTATCCATTCATCCACTGTGTGTCTTTTGATTGGAGAATGTAACCTATTTACATTCAAGGTAATTGTTGATTGGTAATAACTTACTATTGCCATTTTGTTAATACTTTGTCAATCCTTTGTCCCTTTATTTCTCATTCTTTGTGATTTGATGATGTTCTATAGTATTATGCTATGATTCTTTTATCATTTTCTTTTGTGTATCTAGCATAGGTTTTTACTTTGTGGTTACTATGAGACTTACATAAAATAACTTATTAGTGTAACGGTCCATTTTAAGCTGATAACCATGTATCTTTGATTCCATGCCGCCCTTTAGGTGGCATATTTTTGAGTTTAGAAAGGCATTATGAAGAATAAAGCTAATAAAAGCAACAATGAACACCAGAAATAAAATTTTAAAATAAAAAGTATAATGGATAGCAAATAATAGAAGACAAAAATACCAGGAAATATTTCAATAATTATAACTTCCTTAGTAAACTCTAGAATTTTGCACCTTATATCAATGTTTTTTCAAATCTAGCTCATAATATTGTCCAGAGAAATTTTTTTCAATCTGTTTACCACTTTTTTCCTCATAGCTTTCATGGTTTAAATCAAGTAGAACAAAGGCTGGTAAGTTTTTTCTGTAAAGAGCCAGGTAGTAAATTATTTTAGGTTTTGCACATCATATAGTCTCTGACACAACCAGTCAGTTCCACCAATGTACTGTGACAGCAGCCATCGACAATATGTAAATGAATGGGCATGGTTCCAATAAAATTTTACTTACAAAAACAGGAAGCATGCTGGATTTAACCTGCTTGCCAACCCGTGATGTAGACTGATGTTAGCAACTTTCATAGCTGTTTTAAACAAGACAATAAGAAACACTCTTCACAGTTACTAGTTGATATATAAAAGAATATAGTCATTATAACATTTAAAATGCAGTACCAAAACTATATGTGATGCATCTATAGATGCTTCACATGGTAAAGTTTATTATTAAAACTAACTCCATTCAGAAAAAGAGAACAGAACTGCCAATTCCTCACTCCCTAGTCCTGCCGTAACACAGGCTGAGCTAGAAACTTTTTACACAATGGAGGGTTCTCTCTTGCTAAAACACTGTTAAGGAATTTTTGCTCCCTTCTTTCTTATTCTGTGGTACAAAACTCATATCTGTTATTCAAGGAGTAAATACTGTAAACTAGAGATTGTTCTTTATACTTTATAGACAAATGTAGTTATTTAATTCTCACAACCTAATGAGGCAGGTAATATGCTTCTCATTTTACATACCAGTGAACTGAAGCTAAAAAGATTACATAATATTCAACAGCAACTATCATATAACAGATCTGAGATTCAAATGCCAGTATCACTGCTCAAAGCCTGTGTTATAGTACTGCAGTGATTAAATGTGAAAACATTCTTTATTATTATTATCATTATTATTATTATTATTATACTTCAAGTTCTAGGGTACATGTGCACAACGTGCAGGTTTGTTACATATGTATACATGTGCCATGTTGCTGTGCTACACCCATTAACTCATCATTTGCATTAGGTATGTCTCCTAATGCTATCCCTCCCCCACCTCCCACAATAGGACCCGGTATGTAATGATCCCCTTCCTGTCTCCAAGTGATCTCATTGTTCAGTTCCCACCTATGAGTGAGACCATGCGGTATTTGGTTTTCTGTTCTTGTGATAGCTTGCTGAGAATGATGGTTTCTCAATTTGGAACAAATAAAAGACATTTATTCTTATAAAAGTTTATAACTTAGTATAACCATAATTATAATATTTACAGGTTGAAAAATAGTTTCAAATGGACTTGTATATTATATGACAGTCTGAATTTTGTCTATGATAAACTTTTTGTTTATCAACTGGTAACTGCAAAACTCGTTTTAAGTTTTCAATCAACATAACCTTAAGGAACATATAGAATGAAAATTTAATTTATGATTACAGAACTCTACATTGTTGTAATTGCATTTTCATTGTTACGATGCCAGTATAATATCTCCTGACTACGATATTGGGGGATAGATGATATTAATGCAACTACTCCGAGACCTCATTCACAGTAACATTTGTAACTAAAAAAACACTAAAAAGTGGAGAATCAAATTTCCTGAACATATACAGAAAGAGATATAGATACAGACATTATAGATATATAAGATATGTATTTATTCTATATATATGATACCTATTTATTCTAGATATATAGAAGATATATACAATAAAAATTAAGTAAATTTTTATTCTTTAATTCATAGAAAATAAAAATTTACTTAATATGTCAAAAAACATTTGAAAGTAAAAAGAACTTGTTTCATGTGATAGAAAAAACTAGTGTATAAAAAAACCACCAATTCCAGAACTGTTTGTCCATGTATAATGTTGCAGTTAGGAGGAATAAATAAGTATTTGAGATGATGGATATGTTAACTAACTTGATTTAAAAATTTCACATTGTGTGTGTATATGTTTTATAGATACTATAATGTCACTTTGTACTCCATAAATATATACATTATAATTTGTCAATATACAATTAAAAAATAAAAAATACGTATATACAAACTCAGTCTGTTGTTGAACCTCCACCACCTAGTCGCTGACTTTGGGGAAAAAACAATTAAACTTCTTGACAACAGCTTTCTCAGCTGTGAAAAAAATGCATGGAATCAGGGTATGGAATAGTTACAAAATTTTGTGATTCTATCACTGGGAAAATTATTGAAATCCCCATATCTAAGAATCTGGATTAAACTGGTTAAAACAACATATTAGAGGGTTATATAATTAGCCTTCTCTCGTTCAAATTTTTCATTAGTAATTTGGATTAGATATTATCTGTTTATCATATTTTCAGGTGAAATAAAGCCTGAAAGAAAAGTAATGTAAGGGATGACAAAATCAACGCCAAAAAAATGTTAACCAGCTGCATGGAATAACAGAGCAACTCAATTAAAATGAAATATATAGTAGGGATAAATATCTGTCCTTAAGAGCAGACACTAATGACTCAAGTACACCTGGGATTTTATACAATAACATTAGTCAGTGGCAGTATGTGACTATGAGAATGTATTTGGTATTTATGCATCCATAATATATTTCTTTCTAATATCTTTAAATTTTCATTCTTCTCTACCATTTCACAGGACTTTCAACCAGAATCTGTCATCTCCATGTCATCACCCAGGCTTCTTATTACTCTTTAAAAATAAAGTCATCTAGCTGGGAAGATTGGTACTACTATAAATTCACTTTACACTGAAACTTCCACACAGCTCATAAATATTATGTCATTTTTCTCAACCTTCTCTCCCTATCTCCACAATGACTAGTTTAAATCTTTTCCACATTTTCAAACCTCAGACATTCACTATTGCCTTCAGTCTCAATTTGTGTCCTACTTTTCTGAGAAAAAAATTGTTGCCCTCAGATGGCATCTTTCAAAACTTTCAGATCACCACCCATTTGCTTTTTCTTATTTCCACTGCCATGGAGACAATTTCTGAACTACTAACTAAAGCCAATTATTCCATCCATGCTTGACTCCTATAGCATCTTTTTCTCCCACGGTGGGTGCCTATCATCTTTATAATGCCCTTTCTATATTTTTAAAAAATATCTTGCTATGAGATTTGCCTCTACAACATAACCCCTGCCTTGTAAGGCAGACATAAACATATGACAGTCTCAGCCAATGAGACTCTATTTTATTTAAAACTATTTTATTTGGCTTAAACTAGTAGAGTGAATTTTGCTTTTTGTAATTAAGACCCTAAGTAATTCAGATCATAGTCCCTCCCTCTCTGTTACAGGAACTATGAAATGTTCACTCTCATTCCTATATCTACAACTTCTTTTGTTCTACTAGGCCCTTGTGACAGCATTTAAACTCCTCTAGTCTTTCCCATTCAATGAAATTCCTCCAAAAATCTACTACTGTGCAGCTACTGTCCAATGACTCTTCTCCTTTTTTCAAACATTCATTTATAGGTTCTAATTCAGTACTGCCAATTCCTTACTCCCTAGTCCTGCTGTAACATAGGCTGATCTAGAAACTTCACACAATGGAGGGTTCTCTCTTGCTAAAATACTGTCTCCTTTCAGCTTCTCTGATGCCATACTTCCTTGTGGTGCCTGCCTCTCTGGCTGCCTTTTTTAGACTCCTTTGCTATAGCCTCTCACTGTTTACAGTTCCTTAGGTCTTAATATCAAACCTCAGTTTCTTCCTTATCTTCCCATATTCTCTAAATAAATCCCTTACACCTAAAATAAAATTAAAAATGTGGCATGTATACATATATAAAATAAATCTCTCCCACACCCATTGCTCAGCTTCAATTAGTAAAATTCCCTTAATTCTAAAATTTGCTTCTTCAGAATAGATCATGCCTGTAAACTTCAGACCCATATAGCCATAGCCAACAAACACCATACAGACATCTTCACTCAGATGTCTCTTTAGGTATCAAAGTTAATATTCAAAACTGATCTTCTGATCTACAAACACACACACACACATAGTCATCCACCAATATTTTTTATAACATGGTATATCCATCCCCTCAGTGCCTAATGCAAGAAATCTGAGAATCATTAAAGGTCAATGTGGAGTAATCTGAGAGTATGTGCAAGCTATACATACATACATACATACACAGACACACATACACACACACACACACACACATACAGACACACACATATATATAATTCTATTTCATTCTTTACCCCAATGTCTATATTATTGATATGAAGTGGAATGTAGAAAGAGGTAGTAAGAAAGCCTTTAAATTTCCTCCATGCTTACCTTTAAAAAAAAAAAAAAAAAGATTCTTTAGCTTCTATGTGAACAAAATACCATTAATCACCAGGTTCATACTGTGTAGCACTTTACAATGTATTTTGATCCTTAATCCAACAGAAGCCTATATTCTGCTATAGAAAAAAAGACAGGGAGCCTACCAGCCAAACAATATGTTTGCAATCTCTAGCTGTGATTTCTAAGAGGTTTCTTTGGAAGCACTCTTCTATCCCACTAGTTTTTAATAGAATAGAGAAAATTGGTTTACAATATGAACTTTTAAACTTTCCCTTATTTTCATACCAATTGCTTGCCCCACACTTGAACCCAACAACTTCCCATATATTCAAGTGTTTTTGTACTCATGGTTCTTAAGCAAAATCAAAGCAGTTTTATTGAATGAGACTGTGTTGTCATATGGGCTACAGATAAAAAGTGGTAGCAATTCATGGACTTTCTAATGTATTTTTCCCATTGAACTGAACTACTGAACCTTTTTAGGTTTATGTCTGAATTTTGACCTTCATCTATCCAAGTTCTCCCTGCATGTGAGGCATTTCAAATAGCGAAATAGTATGCTCATGTGGTTATAGTTATAATCCCTTACAGTTGGTAGTCACTTATTCATTAACTTTTTCAGAGTTCGTGATTATTTCCAGTGCATGAGATAACTTGATAATTATATAATTGGCATTTCATTTGTGATCTCAAAATAGATATAGCAAACTAAAAATTATTTTATGTTACATAGAAATATAACTATTTAAAATGCCCTTCACGGGTTTCAGAAGAAATGAAAGAAATAATACAAGGGACAAATGAATGGGATAAAGGATGGAATAATGAAGCAAATAGGAAGTTTGAAGAAAGTAAAAAACAGTGTGATGCATTAGAGTAAGGGAAAAAAGAAAATGTTCAAAAACCTATTATATGCATAAAATTGGGAGGAAAGATATAATAATAGAGTAATAATTAATGTTTACGGAGTTAGCTACTTCATATTGCAAAATGGTAAAATACAAAAATACACTTTATTATCCAAACACATAAGGCAACTGATGTAAATGTTCTACTGAATGCAATAGCAGTAATATATAGAGGAAGGTCTCCGAAGTTATAGCATATAGGTTGACATCTCCTTACAACATGTTCTTGAGAATGTTACTTGAACTTTACTTGCTCCTGAGCATATTGCTTGACCTTTCCAGGCCCCTGATTTCTCCTTTGTAAAAGGGGGTAACTATAGAGTTGTATTTAAGGTAAAAATAGATTTTCCAAGTAAAAATCATATTTAGCTCTCACCAAATGAGAGTTCAAAACATGTTAGACAATATCATCGTTAGAGTAATGTGGAAGGAATATTATGGGGATCATGAGGTCCAATAACAAAGTCTTCAAGGCAACAGGGTTAGTGAGGAGGAGAGATCAGGTGGAAAGTAGGAACCGTGGCAGTCAGGAATAGAACCTCTGTGTGGGAGTCATTCTTCCATAACCTTTTCAGAGTCAGGCAACATTTTAAGATTCTCAATTTTAGAATTAATAAGCAGCAGAATTAGTCTGCAAAGGCAAGTGTTTCTAACTGCAACATTCAAAATATTGCTTTCCTTTTAGGAAGGCTTCAAGATTCAGCTATCTTCTCAAAAAAAAAAAAAAAAGGCAGTAGTGGACTTCTGATTTCCAGTCCATTATGTAAGGAGTTTGGAAGTCACCATTCTGTCATAACAAGTAAAAAGCTGAAGAATATAAAAAAAAAAAAAAAAAAAAAAAAAAAAAAAAAAAAAAAAAAAAAAAAAAGCTTTAATGTGCTCCATTCAGAGAAGTAATGTCACAAGGCAAACAGCAGCCCTCAACATTGGAAAAACAGCCAGCTGAATATAGAGAATTATAATTTATTGGAGCAGAAATCTCCACGAGAACCAGTCTCAGGGTACAAAAATGTGAACTGTAATTGACAAGTTGCTGGAAGCTCGGTGTAGACAAGTCTGAGAAAATTACAAGGGGACACAGACATAGGAGGGTCCTCACACTTCTTTGAGTTCCCCCTCTATAATCCTATCAGGTCCTCACAGTGAATGTCAGAGAAAAATTCCTTCATGCTTCCAGCAAGAGGAAAAGGAAAGAATCATTTTGAAATATGACAGAGAATTCTTTTCTTCTTAACAAGGCCTACCCTCAGGAGAAACTGTTTTATCAGACCCTAACCTTCTGGGGTTTTATCAGAGCCTAACCTACCTCAGGAGAGGGAAATACACAACTCCTGCTCACTCCAACTATCCTTTCCCACCTAAGAGTGGGGAAAGGGAATTAAGAAGTACTGGTAATTTCCTAGTCTGAGGACACAGGCTATCCAAAAGATTGAGGCCCTAATCATAGCTATATTACCCTTCCCCTCACCCTACACCTTACCACTACATTACAAAAGGCCTATTTACAGCAGTTCCTTTTACCCAATACATTGTGACTACCTTTCAACAAAAAAAAATATGGGGAATACTATGAGGCAAAAGACACTGTGATGGTTAATACCGAGTGTCAACTTGATTGGATTTAAGGATACAAAGTATTGATCCTGAGTGTGTCTGTGAACCTGCTGCCAAAGGAGATTAACATTTGAGTCAGTGGGCTGGGGAGAGCAGATCCACCCTTTATCTGGTGGACGCAATCTAATCAGTTGCCAGCACATATAAAGCAGGCAGAAAAATGTGAGAAAGAGACTGGCCTAGCTTCCCAGCTACATCTTTCTCCCGTGCTGGATGCTTCCTGCCCTCAAACATCAGACTCCAGGTTCTTCAGTTTTGGGACGTGGACTGGCTCTCCTTGCTCTTCAGCTTGCACACAGCCTACTGTGGGACCTTGTGATCATTTAAGTTAGTACTTTATAAACTACCATATATATATATACACACACACACACATATATATATGGTACTATACATATACATATATATGCACACATATATATATGGTACTTTATATCCTACTAGTTCTGTTCCTCTAGAGAACCCTAACTCATACACTGTTTGAAGGGACTGAACAAAAGTCAGAACCAGAGTCAGATATAACAGGCATGTTGAAAGTATGAGGTCAGGAATTTTTAAAAACTATGATTAACATGCTGAAGGCTTCAGTGGAAAAAGTTAACAATATGCAAAGGCAGGTAGTAATGTAAGCAGAGAGATGAAAATTCTAAGAAATAAAAAGGAATGTTAGAGACCAAAAATACTATAACAAAAATGAAAGATGCCATTATAGGCTCAGTAGACTAAGCATTGCTGAGAAACGAATCTTTGAGCTTGAGGATATGTCAATAGAAACTCCTAAAACTGAAAAACAAAGAAAAAAAAGACTGAGAAAAAATAACAGAATACCCAAGAACTGTGAGACAACTACAAAAGGTGTAATACACATGTAATGAGAATATAAGAAAAAGGAGAGAATGGAAAAAAGAAATATTTGAAGCAATAATGGCTGAGTTTCCTCAAATTAATGTCGGACATCAAATCGCAAACACAGGAAGCGCAAAGAACACCAAGCAGGATAAATGCCAACACACACACACACACACACACACACACACACACACAAACAACTACATGAAGTTACATTGTATGCAAAATGCAGAAAATAAAAGACAAAAAAATTTCTGAGAAGCCAGAGGAAAAAACACCTTCCTTGTGGAGGAGCAAAGAATTGCATTTGACTTCTCCTCAGACACCATGCAAACAAAAACAGAATGGAATGAAATATTTAAAGTGTTGAGAAAAAAACACTACCTATAATTTTGTATCTGCAAAATTATTCTTCAAAAGATCTGTTCATATTTTTTCTATTTTATCTGCAAAATTATTCTTCAAAAGATTTTTTTCAGGCAAGCAAAAATTGAGGACATTTGTTGCCAGGGAGTACTTTTGAAAGTACTTAAATTAGTTCTAAATTAGTTATATTGCAAACTCTAGTGCAACCACTAAAAAAGGTTTTTTTAAAAAAAGTTCAATTGATATACTAAGAAATGAAAGAAAATGAAATCATATGAAATACTCCATTAAAACCACAAATGGCATAAAAATATAGAAGAGAAAAATAGGAACAAAGGCACCAAATAGAAAACACTAACAAATATGGTAGCTGTTAATCCAATTATATAAATAATTACTTTAATCATCAATAGTCCAAATATACCAACAAAGGCAGATTCTCAGAATGTATCAAAAACAAGACCCAACTATATGTTGTCTAAAAGAAGCCCACTTCAAATATGAAGACACATACAGATTAAAAGTAAGGAGATGGAGACAGGTATACCAGGCTAACACTAATCAAATGAAAGCTGGAGTAGCTATATTCATGGTAGATAAAGCAGACTTCGAAGCAAGAAAAGTTAAACTGTGGTAGATCCAGACAGTGGAATATTATTCAGTGCTAAAAAGAAATGAGCTATCATGTCATAAAAGAACATGGAGGAATCTTAAATGCTATTAAATGGAAGAAGTCAATCTGAAAAGTCTACCTATTGTACAAATTCGACTGGATGGCATTATGGAAAAGGCAAAACTATAGCAAGAGTGAAAAGATTAGGGGTTGCCAGGGGATGAGAGGGAGGGAGGGATGAATAGGCTGAACAGAGGACTTTTAGGGTGTGAAACTATTCTATGTGATACTACAATGTTAGATACGTCATACATTTGTTATAACCCATAGAATGTACAATACCAAGAGTGAACTCTAATATAAACTATAGACTTTGAGTGATAATGATGTTTCAATATAGGTTCATGAATTGTAACAAACATACCTCTGGGTGACATGTCATTAGTGGAGAAGGTTGTGCATGTGTGGGGACAGGGAGTATATGCAAGCTCTGTACTTTTCTCTCTAGTTTTCTGTGAGCCTAATACGCTAGTAAATAAAGTTTATTAATTTTTTAAAAACAGATAATAGTGCTGTTGAGAGTATTGCCTGGCACATAGTGATATTCAATAAAAGCTAACCAGTACTAAGATGTAGATTCTGATGATTCTGCTTTCTCACACTTTCAATTTTCTTTCCTCTTACTCCTCCTTCTCCTTCTCATCCTCTTCTCCCCATCTCTTTCATCTTCTCTTTCCCTGTCCCTTCTCCCTCATTCTCTTATCTCTTTATTTCTCAGTGTCTGCCTCAGAAACATAAAATTATCTCTACTAGTTGAACTGAATATGATGCTGTTCATACTTTATCTACTCCCAAGACACACAAATAGTAGTCAATGTGTACAGCTTATAAAGAGAATTGACTTAAAAGACTATTGATGGTCACGACTACCAAAACAAGATGTTGTAACAGTTTTAAGACTGAACAGGATTAGTGGGAACGCTGCAAAATAACAAGTTTGGAAACTACTGTATATTTCTTTAGGAAAAAAAAAAAAGCTTGCCAGAAGAGAGAGATTATGAGTTTTGCCCAGAACATCCTCATTTTCATAGAGACATTACCATCTTTTGGAAGAGTAAAAAGTGGCTGACTTCTAAGCTCTTTTAAAATCCAGAGGCTTTGAACTGACTACTATAGTAAGACACCCCTTAGAGGTCCAACAAAGTAAACTGCTATCACTAAATTCAGTTCATCCTCATATTCAAGGCACCTACAACCTGAGGCAAGATTTTAGCTAATGACTAAAGCAGTAAAATAGAAAATGAGAGTGATTTCTTATTTCCTTCTCTGTATTTACTTGGGTCCATCCTTGCTAAACAGTTTTGTGCTTGCTAGCTATTGCCCATGTACACACACACACACACACACACACACACACATTCTCCTTCCTAGTACCAGCTAATTCTCCTTCCTGATAATTCTCCCTCCATCAGATTTCACTGTAATAGGCCTTCTTATTTCCTGCCTTCCTGATCTCTCCTTCTCCATCTCCTCTTTATCACAGCAATTCAAAATATATTCTTATCTTTACCCAACTTGTTATCAGATTCCCAGAAGGCTGTCATTCCATCTTTGTGGTTAGCTTTTTAGCTTTAATGTCCAGCTCTCATTTCTTCCATTTTTGTAACCAGCTACTGATTATTTCTACATAAATACCCAACAAAATCAAAATGTACATACTGGTTCCATTACTCTCCCACTGCTCAACTCTTCATTCTGTGTTTCCCATTTTCATTTCTGTCTCTATCATTATCCAGGTCACTCAGACTTTAAAACTTTGCTGTTTCACCTTGAGATCTCACTTCACCTTAACCCACAACATACTTATTGCCAAGTTCTGTCTCTGCTGGCTCAGAAAGTCTTTCCAATCTCTTCCCTCTTTTTTGCTATTACCCCCATTCTTAATTTAATCTTGACTTCCTCTCACCTGTACTATTGTTAAAGCTTTTTAAAAAACACTTCTTGTTCTTCCTAATTCAAGCTGCTTGTACATTGCTGAGAGCTTAGTGTTACTGATGTGCAATTCTAATTTTGCTGCTTCCCTGCTCATAGATGTTTAATGTTCCTGATTGCAGAATGAAAGTCAATTTCTTTATTCTGCACACCAGCCATCTATGATCCTCCTCCTATCTCTCTTTCCAGCTCTATTTCCTGTTAGTCTCCACACAGTTTGTGCTCCTGGCCAGCTGAACTTCAGACTTTTGTCAATGTACATTCCAGGTTGCTCCATTGCTCCCCTTGCTCATGTTCTTGCCTCTTTCCTCTGGTATGAGCAGCTAATTATATGCTGCCTGAAGTAGTTAATTGACTAATTTCCCAATTAGAGTGGAAATTCGTTGAATTAAGGGTGTACTTCTAGTGTATCTCCGATCCTCCCTCACACTTTGAGCAAAGTTCATTTGAAATATTTTTATAATGAATAAGTGTTTGCTTCCTTATTTCATAATATCTTCTGGCTTTTTCATGATGGAATTCATGTCAATTTATAACATTTTTCTTTTGCTGGTAAGTTATTTATGTAGTTTACAATTCTTCCATAGAGTGGGTAGGAAAGATTTTCCTCCCATAACCACCATCTTGCAGCATATTCTTCCTCTAGAATTTTGACTCAAACCATCTTGTCCAGGCTTTAAACTGTTTCTATTGTAAAGGCATCATGTGGGGCATCTTTTTTCTCTGCCTATCATATCCCCTTTCTTCTACACCATGTTTCAAATGTTGTCTGTTAAGTAAGGATTCTTTTTATTATTATTACATGTGAATGTTCTGCCCTCTACTAAGCTAGAAGGTTGTAAGTTGGGAAAAAAATCACTACAGATATTTGAAGTCCATGACAAAAAGATACGTTTGTATTTCTGAAAGGTATGTTGATGACTAAAAAAAGAACTTACCATTAATTATGTGGATCCATGTAATAAATACCAAGTTATATTACAATATGAAACTATTATTTTACTTTGGTAATGTCACTTTTACAATCAAAATAATCATGATCATCAAAATGTGAATCAAATATGCAAGAATTTTTGAAATATTTTAAAAATCATTATGTAAAACTTTAGATTTTTCTTTCCTTATAATCTATCCTAAAATAAAAAAATACTAAATCCATTTTGATACAAATACTTGATGTAATAATTATATTTTGAAAAATATTCTCTTCATTCAGCTGCAGTTTATCACAAGCAGCGGGTATTTTTAAATGGTCTGGAGTATTTGACATAATCAAGATTTTCTGATTGGCAGCTTAATCATCTTGGTTTTGCCTTATGGGAAGGGTTTCTTTTTATTATTTAAGATACTCTTATGAATTAATGTTGTCAATATTCATCATTTTAATAGTCGGAAAAGTCTGCCAAAATTCATTCTTGAAATGATAGCTATTGACTTTTCAAAAATTTACTTTTCAAAAAATCTTCTAAGCTTTTTCTTAAGTGTGTTTCAATATTTTTCTGGCAAATTTCTATGTATTTTACCCACACTTTGAAATACTTAGCAACTTAATATTATATTTAAAAGTCATTATTTCAAAAACATAAAGAATATTGTGCTACACATTCAATTCTTTAAATTATCGACAAATGGCATAGACCAGGGGTTCCTAGCCCCTGGGCCACAGTATCAGTCTGGAGTGTTAGGAACAGGGCCGCACAGCAGGAGGACAGTGGTGATTGATCCATAGAAGCTTCATCTGTATTTACAGCTACTCCCCATCACTCTCATTACCTCCTGAGCTCCACCCGCTGTCAGATAAGCAGTGGCATTAGATTCTCCTAGGAGCACAAACCCTATTGGGAACTGCGCATATGAAGGATCTAGGTTGTGCGCTCCCTATGACAATCTAACACATCACCACCAGATGGAACCATCTAGTTGCAGGAAAACAAGCTCAGGGCTCCCACTGATTCTATGTTATGGTGAGTTATATAATTATTTCATTATATATCACAATTTAATAATAATAGAAGTAAAGTACACAACAAACGTAATGAGCTTGAATCATCCCAAAACCATTCCCCTACCCCAACCCAGTCTTTGCAGAATGTCTTCTATGAAACCAGTCTCTGGTGCCAAAACAACTGGGGACTAGACTATTAGAGTATTACTCTACATTTTTCATATTTGTAGAGACATAACCGATAAACATAAGAAACAAAATCATCTTTTCTTGTTGTCAAGCTTGTGGTTTCTGTTTTGTTCTGGTATTTTATTTTTTGTTTTTGTTCTGGGGTTTTTATCTCATTTTGTTTTGCTTTTATGTGCATACATGCATGATGAATATACATGAATAAGAAATGATGAATAAATCGTTATTTATTCTATAAGTTATTAGACTTTTTATTCGTCTATCCTCTTAAGGAAACTTTTCCTGTTTGGTCTCCAGGCAAGTCTAATTGAGACAGATGATGCTGTTACTTGGGTTTGAAATAATTTACACAATCTTAAAAATATAGCACTGGGCTTCTACTTTTGACAGTTGGCACAGAAGATAGTCTGAAAGCCTTCCCACTAAAAATCGATTAAAATGTTGGACAAAATAAAATAAACATTCTTTTGAATTTGTAGTTGAGTTCAGAATGTCATTCCCACAGTTCCAAAATAAGGGAATGCAGTAAGAGCCAAAAAACTGAGAGTAATCCCTTTTTAAAAGTATGATAGACAGTGATATCCACAACATTTGCTGGTTTTAGCTACTTAAGATACAGGGTTTTAAGGCCAGTGTGAGACACATAAAAAAAGATCTTTGTGCCTGAACAAAATCAAGAGTTGAACCTGAAAACTCCTAATAAATGAAGTTTAGAACTCTAAGGAACTTCAGATTCAATGACAATTAGCAGATGGAGGAGGGGGAGTGCCTAACAGCAAAGAAAAGCAACAAGAAAACTACTGGTGCTCAGCCATGTTAGGTAGAGTTGGGTAAGTAACCACCCCCTACCCTAAGAATTCTTTAATGAAATAGACAGTATCTAGATGCCTTAATAAAATACGTGAGTACTTAAGCATGGAGGATAAATCTCATGAAAATTAAGGGGGCTGACAGGAAAGCTTCATGGGTCCTTTCAGCTAGAACATTCCTTTCACCTCAAATATCCCTTTCCAAACAGAACAAGTTACTGCTAGCTGGTGAGAACCCTTCTCTAATATAAGTTCAGGGTTCTAATGCACTCTACAAATGTGGTTGAAGAAGTTCTCAACTAGAAATTAATATACAAAGTGCCAGTATGAAAGTGTCAGGATATTTGGAAGAACCAAATGTAAGTTTACTTTTGCAAATTCTACAAATTAGGTTACTATTGATTCTTACCAATAAATATCAATCAAAAACAGCCACATAATAAAAAAGGGAATACTAGATAAAACAGATGAGCTCCCCAAGCAAAATGCTGTGGAAAAGAAAATAAACAGCAGCATTATATTCTGAAGGATTTTGGCTATGAGATTCATTAAACTCAAAAATAAAATTAATATATGTCAAATGCTCAGGAAAATGCCATAGGAAATTGAAAAACAAGCAGGACAAAAGAAAAACTATCACAAAATTCCAGGCAATGTAATAAAATACATCACTGAACTGTTAAAAGGTGAATTAAATAGCAGATTAGATATAGCTAAGAAAAGAATTAAAGAACAGGAAGTTAGGTCTGAATAATGTAGCAGAGAGAGACAAAGCAAATATGCAAGATAAGTTAAAAATGACCGACAGAAAGTGTAGTATATTTATTCTAGCATATATATAATTATTTTAAATCAAAAGCAAAATAATATCTTCAAATTTCACAGAGAAGCTAAATATCAGTCTAGAAGTATCTGCACAGGTAAACCTTCATTAGACAATAAGGTCCAAATAAATATATCCTCAGAAAAACAACAAACTGAGAGGGTTTAGCATCTTGAAAAGGAAGTTTTTCAGAATAAGAAAAACTATTTCAGAATTACAGTCTCAAATAATCGAAAAGGAAAAGATTATCCATATAAAACAATAATTTAAATATATTTCTTGAGTTGAAACAAAATCATATAGAAAAAGATACAATGTTTTTCAAATTATCTGTGATGTTATTCTTAGTGTGCCAGTTGTCCTCAGCATGCTCTTTTATGGTTGTAGTTAACTCACCAGCTAGCAGTAACTTGTTCTGTTTGGAAAGGGATATTTTAGGTGAAAAGAATGTTCTAGCTGAAAGGACCCATGAAGCTTTCCTGTCAGGCCCCTTAATTTTCATGAGATTTATCCTCCATGCTTAAGTACTCACGTATTTTATTAAGGCATCTAGATACTGTCTATTTCTGTGTCCGATCACCAGATATTATCAGCAAGATATCATCAACATGGTAGATCAAACAGAATGCTTGGCAAACCAGTTCCTCATAGATTGAATTGTGATACAGTGTTGGAGAGTTGATATAAACTTGAGACAAGACTGTGAAGGTATAATTTTATCCTTGCTAGGCAAAGGCAAACTAATTCTAAAGTTCCCCTCTTTTCAGAATAGAAAAAAAAATGGCTTTGCTGAATATTTACATACTAGGTAAAGAAAACATTATTCATTTGGTTTAATAAAGTGATCACATCTGAAACGGGGGCTTATATTGTAACTGTGCTTAATTAAGCTTACTACTTACTAATTACTATTCATTGTCATTCTCAAACACTCATTTCCAAAGACTTTCCATACTAGCCATACCAAAGGGGAAAAATGGGCCTAAAATATGAATTACTATGCCTGTATTTTCAAATCTTAATATGACATTGAATTCAATGATAATTTTAGTGACAGTTGTTTCATTGGAATGATAAGGACAGAAGATAAATTAGAAGGATTGAGGCATTAGAATATCTCACTGTGGCCTTAGAAGTGTTCTCTAATTTTCTGTGTGCTAATTTCTATAATTATCAATGACTTTATAATTTGTCTTGCATAAAGATATTAAGAATAATGAATGTAACAATAACGTGTATACCCACTACCTAGTATCTGTCTCTTATACACATCTAGATGTGTATAAGAGACAGTTACTATATATCACTAATATAGTTATTTTTTCTAAAAATTTATGTAAATAACATGTATGTATTGTTTTGCAGCTTGCTCCTTTTGCTCAATATGCTCTAGAAATTTATCCATAATATAAATTGATCCGTTTATATTTGTAGAAGTTATTTCACTGCTCCATAGTATGCTTTGCTATACCTGTATCATAATTTATACTTTCGATAACCTATTAATGGAAATTTAGTCTTTTTCTCTTATAGTACAAAATATACTATTCTGGATATTCTTACATATGCTTCCTTGAGTACATTTGCAAGAGATCTAGAAATATCTAGGAAAACAATTGATTGAGAGTGTGTGTACTTCTTAATTATTACTGGATACTGCCAAATAGTTTTCCAAGGTGTTGTACAAAATGTTTACTGGACCCAGTAATGTGTAACAGTTTCGACTAATTCACATCTTCACCAACTCCTGCAATTATGAGATTTATTTTTACCAGTCTGAAAGATATAAAATTATGATACCTAATAGTGATTGAAATTTGTATTTTCCTAGTATTCATGAGGTAGAGTATTCTTTAACACATTTCACTTTTTATAACATTTTTTGCCAAAATGTCTCTTTTTGTGATTTCTCCAATTCTTTGTGTTCTGGTTTTCATTATTACCAATGACTTACTAATTATCATTTTCTTCCATATTCTCCTCCTTCCATTAGCATGGCTGTAGGATACAATATGATAATCATAACAATGTCAGTATCCCAAGCTGTATTAAAATGACATATTTTAAGAATAAATTAGCATCTAGTTTCAATCGCATGGTCATGTTTAAATGGCATGTGTCATATTCTCAGTGCCTGATCCACCCAGCCATGATGGGAACAAGTCTGGGGACCACCATCAAAGTAGAGGGCTGGGTCATAGCATGCAGCAGTTTAATTGTAGCTTCACTTGTGAAGTTCTGCATGCCCTTTCTTAGTAAAACTTTGCAAACATATTTTGCAAAATATTACCCATGAACCCTCAATAAAAAACAGAACAGAGTGGAACACTTTTAATTAAAGCATCACAGCAGCCCAGACCCTTGCTGGCTTTCTCTGTCTCTGGCAAAGGTTAAACTGAGGATGAGGGAAGAAATTTTAGAACAATAGAGATAAAATAAGGACATAACCATTGATAAAGTATTCATTAAAAGTATTATATTCTATATATAAATCAACGGCAATGTGTCTGAAGACTTCTCTGAAAGGGATAAATGTTTTCAAAAGATAAAATTACTGAAATGATTTAAGAGGAGATAAAGACCAACAAACTTTAAGCATATTAATGGAATCATTAATGTACGTTGTTAATTACAATATTACAAATTTATTAATTTCAAAATTAATGAATGTTCAAAGTGCGGAGTAGTAGAGTATGGCTATCATATGGGGTAATTAGGGAATCAGGCAGTCTTGGAAGATGAGTTAAGAATAGTCTTCTATGCCAAACTTAAAGGTTACTGCTACTATTTGCTGCCAATGAAGGACCAGGGAAGACTAAACAGAATAATAAATTCAAATTTGTGTTTAAATATCATAAATTTCACAATAATTAACAGAGGAGATATGAAAGTAATGAAGACAAGTTAGGAGGTATTCAAACAGTACAGGCAGAAGATGATAGCATTACAAGTGAAGAAGAACCATTTGAATTAAATAACATAAAATATAAAATGAATGATGTGAGTAGGAGGATGGGATGAGGAACAAAGGAAGAAGTTTGGATAACTATGATAACATTGTTATTTGAATAACTTGGTAGATGGAAATTCTAAAATCAAATGCAAGACAGAAATTAGAGGCATTTTTTTCAGCCATCAAACATTGAGTATTTGCCAAAAATGTGTTATTTTCTGGGGACACACAAAACAAAATTAAGCCATTCTACCTGCATTTAAGGAACTCACAGCTGTCACATGGTGAGTCATACAAAAAAAAAAAAGGGCTATGCAGTTGAATAAGAGCTGCAATAGAAGTATATATTTGTGTTGATAACAAGAAAGGTGTTATCAATTCGATATTGAAAAAGATTACATTTCAAAGAAGAAAAATAATAAAATGGGTTTAAATATTTTGAGTTTAGGTTACCTATATTTTTCCAAGTGAATCTGTCCATTAAGCAGATGAATGTGTTAGGTCAGGTGCTATCTGTGTTAAAGATTAAAATCTGACAGTTTTCAGAAATTAGAAAGTAGCTAAAGTTATAGAAACAAATGAGATCACTCAGGGAGAATTTCTAAACTAGAAAAGAAGATTTACGAATAGACTAGAGAGAGAACGGTAGCTATTATGACATATCAAGTACAGTGAGAAATATTGATAGTTTTTCATACCTTTCTTGTCCTTGTTTTATTTTTCCTGCATTGAAGATATTGTTGGTGTGCTAAACAATGTTTTATTTAATAAGAGAAAGGAAGTGGGGTCAGAGCTTTGGGGCCTCAGATTTTTGACAGTATCAAATAGCAAATCATGATCAACTGTTCTTTAACAGAGAAATCAGGGATGAAAAAGTAATGCTAGATTGGACATGACAGTGAAGGATGAGAAAGACTATTCTAAAACATTGTTTCATTGTGCATTGCTTTGGTCAGATGTAGAGCAGTTCTTTTCATGCTTTAAATGAAGGAATGAAGTGGGTACAATCAAAAGGAGAAATGTTAATTCTGTTGCTTTTTAGAAGTTCTTTTCTGTGGTGGAAAATAGATGTAGCACAAATAACAGCTGTACTAACAGCAACAATAGAGTAGTCAATAATTTTTATCAGTACTTAACAAATTTATCAGTGTTTATGGATTAATAGAA
>NW_012104521.1:28343-33002 GCF_000951045.1 Mandrillus leucophaeus
TCTCCTTCTTGATTTATTAGATGTTCCCATGACTCAGAATTAACTTTATTTTGTGAATCGTATCAAAGTTAATATAGTTTGATAAATCTATATGATCTTTTAAGACATTCAAACATTGCAGAGTATATTTTAGATGTTATTTTGTAATCAGAACCCAGTAACTCAATACTATATAACATATTTTGTAAGATGTTTAATATGATTCATATAAAGACCTTGTTGGTTTTTTTATTTATAATTGGAAGAGAAATAAATTTGGAGTGTGTTCAAATAGCATTGCCTGAAGAGGCTTTTGGAAGCAGCGGGAAAACACTCTGTCTAACCCCAATTAGTCTTGTTTTCCATATTCAGGGCAGTTCTGTTTTTCAACATATCCACTAAACATGGTGATAATGAAAATTAATATGGTTAGAAAGCAATTCAATAGCAAATGTTTATTGCTTATAATTGTTGTTTCCTGTCATAATTTTCATAAAACCTGTCAACACTGAAAAAAGGTTCAAAGAGTGTGTGAGCCAGAAAGTAGGCAGGTGCACCTGAATCATATAATAGATGTGCTCCTGCAAAGCAACATGGAAGTCATTTTTTAGCAAATTGAATTATATTTTTATTGCACTTTGTAAGTTCATTGCTTCTCAGAATAAGTAAAACCTAATTATAAAATCAAGTAATTTAATTCATACATAAACCCATATATAAAGACTATCCTTTCTCAAACATTTTCTGGTAGACTTATCAATAGTGTGAAAAGCCCTAACAACAAGAAAAATGCTGGAATCTCATCATTACCTTCCTCATCTCATTTTATTTATAAAAATATTTTCTGATTTTTGTTTTCAAACTACCACAGATGATCACTTTAGTTGTATTTGTGTAAGAATATAGCATTTGCCTAACATGTGCAAAATTGGACATGCCATAGGGGGATCAAAGGTGGATCAAACACAGATCTTTTCTTCGGAGAATGTATAGTATAGGAGGATAGAGGAGATAGGCTTATGGACTTTCCTTTTTATCTAGTCTTACATCTCACATTAGTTTCAATGCTCCTGGTGACAGCAAATGTCAGGAAAAATGGTCAATGTACCATGACACATTTGTCCAGGACCTCCCCAAAACATCTACAACTCCTAACTTGGAGTTTCCTTCTGTGAAGCTAAAATTTAAGCTCCATTAGGGTAATCTTTATATATTTGCTCAACACTGTATTCCTTGATGAGTTCTTGGGATGTAGTAGTCACTTGATAGATGTTTGTTGAATGCGTTGAATTCATTAGTGACTTCCAGTAGGATAGGCAAAAATAACATGAAGAAACAGTGTCTAAAACCATATCTATGGTAGAATCAACAGATATGCAACATCCAAATAGTTTCCAAGTTATATGCTAAGGATCCTACTTATTTACAAGCCAAGTCCATCTCTTTGTAAACTTAACCATTTTCCTTTACTAATGGCATCCAAATTAATATCCAAACTTCATCTAGTGTCCAGCTAGCTATACTGCATCTTAACTTGATTGGCATATGGCTTTTCTTCTTATATCATTAAAAATTGATGCATGTGCAGTTCAGCATCTGCAAAGCTTCTGTTCCATCAGTGACATTCCAACTATGTTATAATCTTTTCTGGTCACAAGAAAGGAAACTTACCTCCTTAACTCATATTTTCCCCAGTGTCTTCTTAGAATTCACACGCTTAGTACATTCTGTTTCTAACAATTAAAGTCACTTCACTGCCTTCATCCAAATTATTAGGTTTACTATATTACCAATTCTATAGTTATGCCAACAATTGTAACGTAGGATAAAAAACAATATGTAGACTAAAAAAAAGCTGTGGATACAATGCTTTGAGTTCAAATTTGGGAGAATATTCAAGTAGGCCTTGAATTAAGGGAGAAAGTTTATACCTAGGATTTGAGGAAGGATGTTCCACAAAGATAGAACAATGTGAACACAAGTAGAGCAACAAAAGAAAGTTGGTTCAACCTTACCAGGAGATATGTATGTGTAGAAGCACTAAAAAGTAAGACCACGGAGGGCCTGGCTTACTTGATAATTATACTGTAGTCACTGAAGTTTTTGACCAAAGGCCTGAGGTAATTATGATTGAATAAAATTGACATGGCAGCAATGACAACTAATAGACACTGTAGGAAGGAAAGCAAGTTAGAAAGAAGCCACTGAAACAGTTTAGTTGAAACAATGAGAACTTAAACAAGGGTTGTGGTAGCAGAAGGAAAGATACAAGGTCTGATCTAAGCAAGAAGTGTCAGGATCTAGAAACTAGTTTGGGAAGAGATGAGTAGATAATGATGCTGAGTTTCTAAGCTTGGAACACTAAGTACTGTGAGTTAGAAACTGAAGAGCAGCAGATGTAGAAAAGTCAGAAATGATTAGAGGACTCAAGACAGAGGACAGAGCCTTGGAAATGATGTGTGTTTTAAAGTGGTTAAAGGAACAGTCTGTAAAAGGTAGGTAAGAAGACAGCCAAAGTACGGAACAGTGTCATGAAAGACAAGGAAAGAGAAAGTTTTAATAAAAATAAGGGCTTAGTATTATGGAGATTTCTAGGCATCAGTGTTCATAAGCACTGATGAAGGATTTGCTAACAAGGCTTTAATAACCTTTGAAAAGATTCAATAAAATGCAGAACGACGTAGGTAAATTTCAAAGAGTAAAAGATTGTGTATAGAGGCCAAGAAATGGTAACTTTTGTGATACCATATAACTTAAGTCAAGCAGTTTAATAATACATAAGTTGTATTGTTTATACCTGATTCTCACAAGTAATCTTCACAAGTTATAGGCATAAACAGGATGTTAAAAATAAACTTTCTTTTGCACAACAGGATATAACACTGTAAACAAATAAGGTGCCATACCTAAAAGCAAGATTTAAGTAGAAAGTATTCTTGATTTAAAAAGGGTTTGTATTTAGACGAGAGGATTTTAAGAGACAATTTTGAGAAAATGTTTTTGAAGAAGGCTGTCTTATGGACCTCACTCCCCACCCTCTTCCACCCATCGTATCTGACAATGTGTTTGGGGATAGCTACAGCTGGATCACTTGGAAAGTAGCACCATGGACTGTTGACCTATGGACTCATACATTCATAGCTGAGCTAAAGCAGCACTGTGTGTGTACGTGTGTGTGTGTGTGTCTGGAAGGAGAAGGAGGGGGAGAGAGAAAGACAGAGAAAGGGCTGGGTGGGATGGCTCATGCCTATAATCCCAGCACTTTGGGAGGCCAAGGCAGATGGATCACTTGAGGTCAGGAGTTCAAGACCAGTCTGGCCAACACAGCGAAACCCTGTCACTACTAAAAATACAAAAATTAGGTAAGCATGATGGTGTATGCCTGAAATCCCAGCTACTCAGGAGGCAGGAGTTGCAGTGAGCAGAGACTGCACCACCGTGTTCAAGCCTGTGCAAAAGAACAAGACTGTCTCAGAAATAAAAATAATAATAAAAAAAAAAAACAGAGAGACAGAGCTTGGTTGGAAATTAACTACATCCCACATACAGTAGGACAGGAGATGATAGGGAATTTAAGAGTCTTTACCATGTACTAAATATGTACGCCTCAGGAAAAGCAACTGGCCTGAAAGTCATTTTATGTTCTTCCCAAATGCTCCTTGTTAAGTTACTAAGATGACCTTAACACTCTTCTTAGCTTAACTTTAGAAAGGATTCTTCCTGACTCTAGGTCCCTGGTCTCCCTTTTCTTGGAGCATTTACTTTAGAAAATTTTCCATATTAAATTATTTCTCTGTTGCCTTTGAAACACAAATCTTTTAAATATCTTCTTGTCAGTTTTACCAGCCAGGAATTTCTTTCTTAAGGTTCTTGGAACCACTGTTCCCCTGAAATGTAATCATAAAAGAAGACAGCACCCCATCTGTCCACCTCTAGGGGAGGGTATAAGACTAACTTCAATGGGTGCCTTGATCCCAGTTGTAAAACTATGTCCTGATACAAAGATAACAGAAAGTTTACTTATCCTTTGAGTAAAGCCAATTAGCAAACACGGATGGCCTGTATTCTCTCTCACTCCAGCTCTTAAAAACTCTCCCACCCTTTATTACAAAGGAGTTGAGTTCAGACTGAGTTCTAGCCTCTCCCTTACTGCAACAGCCTTGAAAAAAGTCATCCTTGCCTATTCAACTTAATCTGTGCAGTGTTTACACTGACACAGGCAAGTCATTGTCAACAACAAGAGTTTGAAAAATCAGAGCAAGACCAAGATAGAAGTGACCAGCCAAAGAAGGCAGGGTATGACTGCAAATCCTAGGTGTGGCAGTTGACAAAGAGTTTCCAAAGATTGAATAAACGTTCATGAGTCTTAGTGTTACCAGATTTAGCCACTAAAAATACAGGATTCTTAAATTTAAATTTCAACTAAACAGCATTATTTTTAGTATATTTCATGTGATGTTTGAGACATACTAAAAATTTATGGGGGCTGGGCACAGTGGCTCATGTCTCTAATCCCAGCACTTTGGGAGACTGAGGCGGGTGGATCCCCTGAGGTCAGGGGTTCGAGAGTAGCCTGGTCAACACGGTGAAACCCCATCTCTACTAAAAATACAAAAATTAGCCGGGCATGGTGGCACATGCCTGTAATCCCAGCTACTCGGGAGGCTGAGGCAGAAGAAT
>NW_012104521.1:33052-47859 GCF_000951045.1 Mandrillus leucophaeus
AAAAATTAGCCGGGCATGGTGGCACATGCCTGTAATCCCAGCTACTCGGGAGGCTGAGGCAGAAGAATCGCTTGAAGCTGGGAGGTGGAGGTTGCAGTGAACCAAGATCGGGCCATTGCACTCCAACCTGGAGAACAGAGCACTGTCTCAAAAAAAAAAAAAAAAAAAAGAAAAGAAAAAAAAACACAACAATAAAAAACTTATTTGTTATTTAACTGAGCATCCTATATTTTATCTGGCATGCCTACCATGAAAGAAACAATCAGTTTCAAACATGTTCCCTTCCTAAAGAGCAAGATGCCTGGTTACAACAGTACAATTGCCAGTTCTAACAGCTCTTCTTTACTGTGTCATCTTTCCTTTCCATCCCACCTTGCCTTCTCCCCATTCAAAGCTGGAAGGGTCAGAAACAGCAGCTGATCTGAAGGAGAGGTGATAAAATGAGAAAAATAACAGAAACCAGGGTTACTTCTGCCCCTCAAGGAAGACAGCAGGTGTCAGGCCACCTAGAGATAGGCTGGTGAAGGAGGATAGGAGAAATCATGTCTCTGACGGAAGATTTAAATGTTACTAAATTTCTTAGACTGGATATTAGCTTCTCACTCACTGTATGACTTAGAGAGATGGTAAGAATCATCAGAAATACTAAATGTCCATCCAGTGGCAGAGAAAACTCCCCCCATTGTGAGAAAGACAAAAAAGAAAGTTGACTGGGCACGGTGGCTCACGTCTGTAATTCCAGCACTTTGGGAGGCCGAGGTGGGCAGATTGCTTGAACTCAGGACTTCAAGACCATCCTGGGCAACATGGTGAAACCCCATCTCTACTAAAAATACAAGTTAGCCAGGCATGGTGGCACATGCCTGTAGTTCCAATTACTTCGGAAGCTGAGGCAGATGCATCACCTGAGCCTGAGAGTTTGAGGCTGAAGTGAGTCGAGATTGCTCCATTGCACTTCAGCTGGGCTGACAAAGTGAGACACCATCTCAAAAAAAAAAAAAAAAAGGGTTGCATTTTCAACATCCTATGTGTTGCACTTGTTCAATGTACCAATTATATTTTAATAGATGTGAATATAGATCTATATCAATGAAGTGTTTCAAATTTTATGTGCATCAAGATTTTGTGAGATTAGTTATTTAAAATAAAAATAATTCTGTAAGTCTAAAACTAATAACCTTGCATATTATAGTAATACTACTTATAAAATACCTAAATATTATTGAAAAGCACTAAATATTAATGAACATTAATAAAACTCCTGAGTGTGACAGTTCTCTAACCTTTGTGTCACAATTTTTTTCACTTTATTGACATAATTACATCAAATAAAATTTATCAATTTTAAGTGTATAACTCGATGTTTGATTGTTTGTAACCCAAAGGATAAATGCTTGAGGTGATGGATACTCCATTTACCCTGATGTGATTATTATACATTGTATTCCTGAATCAAAATATCTCATGAAACTCATAAATATATATATACCTACAATGTGACCACAAAAATTAAAAATTAAAAAATGCAACCTTTGCATCACAAAATATCGCAAAAGAATCTGGTGAAGAACTATGATTTCACAATGCAAGTACACAGATTTTTTCAGACAATTTCAGGGTGTTTGTTACTTCTTAAAACCCATCCATGAACATCAGATTATAACTCTTATTCAGTCTTTTCCTCTATACTGGTAGTTAATTGAGGCAATAAATATAAATTTATTATACTTCATATCTAAAGTTCTTAAAATTGGACCTAATGTTTTAAATATTAGTGTTACCTTTTTAAATGAATGCTAACTATAAATGCTAAGCTTTTATCTATTTGAGTAGCAATATAATGCTATCAGAACATATTAATACGATTTTCTTTTTTAGATGCAGGTTTATTTTTTCCATCTTTCAGTGGGAATTCGTATTTAGAACTGCCCTTTTTGAACTTTGTCCTGGAGAAGGAACATAACAGAACTGTTACCATCTACTTGACTATAAAAACAAACAGTTTAAATGGAACTATTCTTTACAGTGAGTATTAAATGTTTGACTTTTTATATGTCATGTTTCTTTCTCAAACATTAATCTGTTGAATCATTGATTTATTCATTTAAATATTGTGAGAGAACTTTTTCAGACCAGTGCATGAAGCATTACCAAAGAGAAATTTTAGTTCTTTGTAATTTCTCTAGAAGTTTAATTTATGAGTCATTCAATGGAACGTGACTTACAAACAGGCTCTGAGCTGACAAGACAGAATTTAGCAAGCATATGAATTTGACAGCATATGGCTACAGCAGTAAAACATAAATGCTGCAAATGTTTCAGAGTATATTTTTATGATATAAATCACTAAATATGAATTATATTCAATACTTGATAACTTGGGAAAAGGCATTCCAAAGCTGGGGTTCATGTCACAATCAAATAAATTCCTACCACTCTTTTAACAACATCTATTATCTTGATATAAGCTGTTTTCTTCAAGTAGTATTAACAGTATTTGCTTAAGGAAATGTCTTTATATCCAGAGTTCTCTGCATTATGCAATTTGCTCATAAAGGTCTCTATAAGCAGAATTTATGGGCCTCTCTCTGAATGAACATCACTAAGCTGTATTAGCAGCAGTATTCAAAATTTGACAGTTGTTTTCTCTTTTGAAATAAATGCACAATCGTTTTAACAATTCCTCATATTGGAGGTGTAATGTCTTTAGTATGTTAACAGATTATCCCCTTTGGGGCAACTGATTTCCCAAATGATTTGCTCCTCTACTTTGAAACAGTTTGCTAAATTGATTCATCATTCTGTACTTTCTAAACAAAATATAAAAGGTTTTATTATTTGACAATGAGTAAAATGCCTAAAAGAAGCATTTGGGGAAGCCGGGTGAACTTAGTAGTTTTTAACATTAAATTAAAACTAAGAATTTATGTTATATTTTAGAAAGAAAACAACTGGTCAGGGTAGGCCAGTATTATTTATTCCTCAGGAGCAGAGGCACCCATGTTTAAATGTTAGCTTAAGAGTGTCTGATTGATTTATGTTAAAAGAGAGAAGAAAATACAGAAAAAAACTTGTTTTTATATACAAAATCTAAGTGCTGGTACATGCCCATGAAATTTGGAAGTAATAGCGCATTGCAGCGTAAAGAAAACAAGAACAGAACAAAAGACACAAACAGAATAATTGAAAGACACAAAGAAAAGTGATTTTCTGGCTTTGCAATTTTTTAAGTTATATAGAATTAGAAGGTGTTTTCTTGGGGAAAATGTATTTCTACCAACTAAAAACAGCTCATAGTTAAAGCAGCACCCAATCACTGGGAATTCTCCTGCTCTGGGTTCATGCTCCTGGCTCATGTCCATACCGACACTTGGATGTGTTATTTTTGAAGGCCAGAGAAATACAGGCCAAGCGTATATACACTCCATGCAAGTTTGTACTTTAATTTAAATCCAATAAAAGTCAAGCTGATGATAGTGCCATAGGATCATTTCTGCCTTCCTTACTCAATGACCTACAAAAACAATCAAACTAGAAATTATTAGTAAGAAAATAATGTCACTGTAATGATTATCCATTTCTGCCCTTATATAATTGTTATTGTTATAGTACCAGATTCATCAAATCTGTTTACTCTAGAGAGTTTTAGAGCCCATGAAGGGAGAAAATATTTTTGTTTGTAAAGCATTCTTTCTGTTCATTTGTAAGGTGGTAATTTAATCCTACACTGTTGGGAATACCTGAGCAGAATGTTTCCTGGGGTTGTTACTTTCTATCCTCTTAGATTTGTCAGCCTCATAAAAAGCCTCACAACAGATAAGCACAAAGATTTTTGCAATTCAGTTAGATACCGGTAATTTAAAAGGCATGTCCCTTAACTTATGGGATAATTGCATTTGTTTTGAAATCAGTATATTATGTGTAGGAGCAATTAAAAGTAGTGAGAAAATTAAAACAGATGTTTCACTTCAAATTTTAGGTGTTGATTTTGTTTGAGTTGCTTTGTTTTTAATTTTGCCATTTTTTTTTACTCCTAAACATTTCAGTTCAACTCAATTCCATTTCACAAACATTTTTTGAACATTTGTATTTTATATCAAATCAAATATTTAAGGGACAAGGATAGAGAACTGTCAGGCTGGTAAACCACTGTCAGCTTTGAATTATATTCCTGGTTCAAAACTGCACATTTATTTTGTCTCAGTTTGCCTCACCAACTAATTGATGTTGAAAAGGAACAAAAGGAAGATAAAACTTGAATCCTTATGGGTTACAGTAAAAATCCTTAGAAAGGATAGCTTAAAAAAGAACCCTCTGTGGGAGAGAGACAGCTCCGAGAGCAGCAGTCAAGATGAAAAGAAAGTTTTTTGTATCTGCCACTGAACCAATTCAGAATTCTGGAACCCAGTCAAAGGAACTACTAATAGGTCACGAGAGAAAGGATGAGACCACACAAAATTCTTTAGGTGCACTTTCAGAAAATGAGCTCTATTAGACAAGCAGTATCAATCAGGAGGTTTCGTCATGGGATATATTACCATGCAGTTGGATACATTCTGTGCTACTTCTTTGAAAAGAAATAAGCATGCCATGTGGAAGTATGTGATCTTTGAGAATTAGGAGCAGACATCTGACCAAGTCCCAGGAGGCAAATTATATGAGCAACTCCACTGGGAGGAGAGGATTCAGAAGCAATCGTTATATTACTTAATGTTTGTATTTAAAATAGGAAGCAAAAGAAGGTCCAGTCTTAGATAAGAGTAGTTGACAGGCTAGTGGAATTATCAGGGCCTCTTTATTTGCATTTATGGAGGACTAACAGATTTCTGATACTCCTGGAGAAAACAAATTAAATCTGAAGAGTCATAACACCTGCCTTTCTCTATAAAATGATTTCCAGCAGAATATACAATATCTTCATTACATACTTATTGTATTTCATTCCAATGATGTGGCAAAGCCAGAGAAATACCACAGCATTCTCTGGCATCATATTAGATAGCATCTTCTTTTTTTCTTCTAAGTAAAAAGAATGCTCAGTTGTTTTAATCAATTGTGGGCACCATTAAATTCTTATCTTTTTCCCTCCTTGATGGGTCCCAATAGAGCTAACGCCAGACAGATATGGGAAGGAGTAGGTTGCAAACATGGATGACTGAATTCATGCATTGTCATTCATGAGAAACTGCTATTCATTGTGATTTCATCTTTTTTATGACAGCAAAGACAAATTCAACAAATTCTGAGTGCCTGAAAAGTACATAGCTTTCTTTGGGCAATGTGAGGGATACAAAGTTGAATAAGTGATGGTCTATATATCCCTAGTTTCTCACCTTTTCATAGATAGTTACATAATTCTTTGGGCAACCTGGTTGTGACATGTCTTAAATTAGAAGTATGAATTAAGAACTGGCACAGAGTAGAGAGACTCATTTTACCTGGAGTCTGTGCTTATATCTCCTCACTAAATAGAAAATACCTCTGTATTAGTCTGTTTTTACACTGCTAATATAGTCATACCCAAGACTGGGTAAATTATAAAGAAGAGGTTTAATGGACTCACAGTTCCACGTGGCTGGGGAGGCCTCACAATCATGACAGCAGGCAAAAGACACATCTTACGTGACAGCAGGCAAGACAGAATGAGAGCCAAGTGAAAGGGGAAACTCCTTATAAAACCATGAGATCTCATGAGACCAGAATAGTATGGGGGAAAATGCCCCCATGATTCAATTATCTCCCACTGGGTCCCTCCCACAACATGTGGGAATTATGGGAGCTACAATTCAAGATGAAATTTGGGTAAGGATGCAGTCAAACCATATTAACCTCTTAATCTGAAACTGCATTTTGTAATTCCCTATTCCCCCCACCTCCTCAGAGCCCCCTCGAGTGACTTGTGTAGGGTACGTACTTGGCTAGAATAGTTCTTAAGTTTTGTTTGTGAGTTACTCAACCTTGATAGTTGTGATAAAAAATAAGTAGATATTGAATCTTTAGGAAATTCTCCCATTGAACATTGTTATAATTTCTTCCTCTGATAGAAACAAACACACAAATTTCAATGGTTTAGTCAAAATGTAGCTTGAAACATCATTTTTTCATGTATTTACTTAAAAAATCAGGAATATAGCAGGAGTTGGCAAGTTTTTCTATAACCATTAGAAATAAGTATTTGAAGTAGATATGTTTGCAAGCTGCACAGTTCAACTCTGCCATAGTAGCCTGAAAGCAGCCATGGACAATATATAAATGAATGAGTGTGGCTATGTTTCAATGAAGCTTTATTTGCAAAATCAGACAGTGTTGGAATTTGGTCCATGGACCATAGATTGCCAATCCTTGACCTAGAATTATGTGATTCATTAAACTTCACCAAAAATAGAACAATTATATTCTACTTATAGAATTGAAATTTATGAGGAAATAAGTCAATGAAAGATACATTTAACTTGCTTAAAACAGGGCTTGGCAAATGGCAGGCCGGAAATAAGTGACTTATTGAGATGATGCTTTAACTCCTTTCCTCTCATACCTTGTCTAGGGAATTAAGGTCTTAGGACGCAAGATTTTTGTCTAAGAGGTTATGACTGTTACATCCATTTAACAGCCATGTTCATCCTAGCAACAAATAGACTAAAAATTGTGGCACCAAAAATGGGAGAGCAGGAAAACAAACAATTGGTGAAATTTGGAGTTTTCATTTTTATTCATTTCACCCAAAGGAAGAGGACCCATTTCCTCTAAGAGTTGTGTATTACTAGTGATTTTTACTGGTTAAGCACAATTAGCAGACTTAAAAAAATTAAAATAGCCTGCCTATAAATTTCAGAAATTGGCCCAAAGCCAATCTCCAATAGCATGTAATAAACATGGGTGTAATCATTAATTATGTACCAGGCTACTGCCATGATCCTTCAGTTCTCCCCAGAGCTTCTCTGTCTGCCATCTTCCCACTGACAAACTAGCTTATCCTAACACTGGTTATTATCAGCCCATGTCATCATTGTTGCTGTAAGCTGTCTTAAATCATGAGCAACTGCTGCTGAGGTTGCTACTGGAATTACTGCTGTATACAAATCCAAACCTTTAGGAGGAACCAGAAAAGGGGAATTCTAAAACTACAGAAGAAACATATATGTTCCAACAGAGACCTCAATGCAAGATAACCAAACAGTCTTTATCATATGTCATGAAGGCAGCACCAGGGATAAAGAGATCATCTGACTGCTCCCACAGGTAGCCCTGATTGAAATGTCAGATAACCAAGGACAGAATTGAACCCAAGTCACTGTGAGCTACTGTACATATAGGGGACATCTATTCATCTTTCTATATCTTAGTTTGACTACAAGTTATACAGATATGTTTATATTACCAAACTTCACAAGGTTTGAAATGTGTATCTATATAAGTGTTTTGAAAAATACAAAACACCATAAAAATGTAAGGTATTTTTCTGTTAAGGTAGATGATAGAAATCCATGTCACTTTATGGAAATTTCCAGATTTAATAATCTAGGTACCTGATTTAATAGTGCATTATCTGTACTGATAACTATTAATTTTTCTATAAGGAATGGTGTTAGATTTTAATTCAAATCAATAACCAATGAACTTCTTCTGAGTGTTTATAAATGATCTCAATTCAAATTGTGGATATTTGGAGCATTATTACAATAGCTTAATTAGAGAAGAATACCCGTGTTTAATGGGAGTGGTACCATATAAACAATGAATATCTTCAATATTTCAATAAAGTGATAAAATATCCATGCTTAGAAAATTCCAGATCCACAATTCAACTAATATCTAAGCAAACTAAAGTTGTAAAACAGTTGACTAGAATATCACTTTTTCTCCATGTGATATTTATTATTTCTTTTTATGAGACTAATTATATATATATATTTTTTATATATATCAAATTCAAACTTGTTAGAATTATCTCTCTAAAAGCTATGAGATTTAGATACTAGAATCTGTTTTGAGAGGAATACTGTTATTATTCATTGTTCTAAGCAGCACTTTTATGCTTAACAAATCTTAAATTAGCAGACAATCATTTTATTAGGATAAATAAAAATTGAGAACTAGAGATTTTGTAAAGTTTTGAAACGCAATCTGGATAAAACATTCCGGAAAAAAAAAAATCAATAAACAATTCATTTTAAAACTTTACTACAAAGCCTAAAAGCATGAAGAACTGTTACTGCATTACTTCTGCACCAACTTAATATTTCAAGAAAAGGATAGGTTCACACTTCTCTAATGGATCATCAAGCATCTTTTCAGTGAAACAACAGAATGACTTTCTTTCAGTGGCTTAATAGTAAATTCTTCTAGAGCTTTCAAGTCCTGCCTGAAGGTAGCACCAATTAGAACATTATGGGGAAAATGTTCTAAACACTGCCTTTAAACATTTGCCCTATATATATTTGCAAACATACATATATATATATTTTGAAATATATATATTTCTAAATATATATATATATATTTAGAAAGATTCACCTTTGCTTGATGTCTAGATTCAATGAGCAATGTTGAACTAAATTTAATATGACATATGGATTACTCAATTCATAAGGTTTAATGTAAAAATACATACATTTATCTAAGAATAGTCATTACTTACAATTTTCTTCAGTAGTTCTATTTTGGAAATTCAAGTTTCTTTCTCTTTTCCTGATTGCCACTAATTTTTCCATTCTAAAAATCAAATAATTTTTATCATAACTGTGTTTGAAAAATTGTCTTTAATACTGTTTGGAAAAACCAGAGTTCCTCCTGAATGTGTTTATTCATAGCTTTTCTCTACTTATAGAATCCTAGGGTTACATGATACAAAACGAATTGATTTGAAGGTCAGAAAAGTCAAATGATATGTCTTTTCTTCCCTAAAGTGATTCATTTGCTATAGAATCATGGAAGCACATCAGTAGCATCAGACCCTCCCTTTCCCACCTACCATCATATGTTATTTGCAAAACACTTTGAACTTTGTAAAAAGTATTATATAAAACCAAATTGCTTGTTAATGGAATAAATCAATATGATAAATTAAAACCTGTTAATATATAGCAGACTGTAAAGATAACTAAGCTTCATTGTTCATTTTTATTCCCATTACATTAAAGCAGTCTTATTTTATACTGTACAATAAAGCAGCTACAGTCCATAGGATGCTGGTATACTTGAATAAGACTATTCATTTCTGTCATTGATGTTAGTGGCTGACCTTTGTTTAAAAATAACTCATTCGTGCATAGTACTACATACATCTTGTTGAATGTGTATAGTCAATCTTTAAAATTCAGTTTTTGAAGTTTTGAAAAACAAACGTTGTGCATATGGCACAACAGCTTGACCTAAATGCTCAGCTGTTCTGTTCTACCCTATGCTATATATCCTATTTTTAAGTCTTATCTCAAAAATATGAGTCTGAAATGGTAACATAAAGTAGTTTATTAAAAATATTAAGCAATAGAAAACTTCTGAGTAGAAATGATAGAATGGAGCAGGATAACAGACTGTCCTTTAGTGCGTAACACCCTCCCCACTCACAAAATGATGGAAGTGGAGAACAAGTCAACAATTCAAGAAAGAACCACCTTCTGCCATTTTATAGTATAACATTTTACAGATCCAAGGAGAAAAACACAAGTGCTGGTGCAGTTTTGTGTTTCTAAATATGCTCCATCTCCCAACCACCACCTCACCTCCACTCCAGAAAAAAAGAATACAAAAAATTGTTAATTATACTCTCAAATTCAGATAAAAGCAGCCTGATCAACTGAATA
Organism: Mandrillus leucophaeus; assembly: GCF_000951045.1. Classification (NCBI taxonomy): domain Eukaryota; kingdom Metazoa; phylum Chordata; class Mammalia; order Primates; family Cercopithecidae; genus Mandrillus; species Mandrillus leucophaeus. The sequence goes on from NW_012104521.1 coordinate 42,856, forward strand.
GGAAGCCATGGGAAAAAATAAGAAAAAATACTAAAGAGTAGAAGAAAAAAAAAAAAAACCTGCTAATGGATCTCAGAAGATGCAGACAAGATGAAGCTGCATTGCCCTTTGCCACACAGTGGGCTAATTTGCTCATTGTACAGCTGAAGTCCTCAGAAGTGATAAAAACCCAGACGGGTTAACTGGATCCTAAAATAGGACATTTAGAAGGATCTCAAATGAGTGATTTTCAACCAAATGCCTTTTTGTTATTCTAACTTATTAAATGTTTAATGCTGTTATTTTATCTATTTTCTTACTTCTGCAATATTGACTTAATCTATTATTATGGATTACTTTGTGTTGCTCTCAATTTATATTCTCAATAAATTCTATAGCTGGAAGCACTAATGGGAAACGTACTTGTGTGCTTTGTTTCTTCAACCATGTTTTGAATTCTTCCTTCCTTCCCCAACTTTGTCATCCTCAGTGTGGGCATCTTTGTCCAGTGCGAGAGTACAATGTTCCCTAGTATCAGGGACCCCATTTGCACTGTTTTTATGCAAATTTTACTCATTGGAGTTGGTTTTGGTTTTGTTTTGATATAATACAAATCATTCCCCCTTATATGTGTTGTAACATCAAAAATTAGAATTAACTGATTTTTCTTTATTAAATAATTTTTAAAAGGGTATATAAAATCAACACATGTCAAAGATTTTATTTACTTATTAATTTATGTAGTAACTAGTGAGATATTACAATAAATTTAAGAAACAATTCAAAGGGTGGAAACATGTATAAAAACTAAGGAATTCTGAAGTAAATTTATAAGTAGATGAAAAATAGGTCTCCCCATGGGGTAATAATCAATTTCACTTCATCAGAAAGTTAATATGCATTTGTATCATCAGGAATCATTTGAATTATTAGTTTTCTGCAACTTACAGTGTTGGGAAATAGCTCAGAGACAAAGAAAGGTTCAGAGAAACAGGATGAATAAGCTAAATATTAAATTATTTTCTCATTTCAAAGTCTTTCATAATTTTTCCAGACACCTTTTTCCGAACCCTTCTTTGAGACCTGACTGTTGCTTTTAATCCACTCTTCTAGAGCCCGAGGCAGGGGTAACAGATAACCCAGGTTTCTACACATTCTTGCTGAATTGTTAAAGAAACACTTATTAATGTTGAGCAGTAAGTCTAGTTTCATTCCGGCTTCTGGTTTTTCCTTTTAAGCGGAGGTAAGCTCTAACACAGGGATACTCCGAGTGTATCCATAGACTCCTGAGGGATCCACGAGACTTTCAAGCATCCACAAGGTCAAAATTACTGTGTTGACATTTTCACTCAGGGTGTAAAAGTCACAATAAAACTATTAACACCTTAATATTAAGGCAGCAGCACCAAATCATACCAGCAGTCATTGTATTCTTTTCCACTGTCCACTCAAAATGGACGCTTAAAAAATGTCCTTAGACATGCAATAAAATTCATTAATCCTGTTCAATCTCAACACTTGAGTATACAAATTTTAATATTGTGTGTGTAGAATTGGAAGTACACATTAAGAAAGCTGGCTACATACCAAAGTATAATAGTTACCTTGAGACAAGTTGACAGTTTATCTAGACACTATGAAAACACTCAAAAAATGACTAGCTGATAATGTGTGGTTATTCAAACATGACTATTTGGCAGCTATTTTCTGAAAAAGTAATAAAGTAAGCCTATTACCTCAAGGAAAACAGCTAATAGTATATTTGCCAATGATAAAACTCAAGCTGTCAAAGACAAATTAGAATTTTGGAAAAATCTACATTCCCCATAACGAACTTGAGAACTTTCTAACATGTTCTGATTATCTTAGTGGTAATATTAATGAATTTGATTTCTTATTATACAATAAATGTGTCATATCTGAGAACTCTGCACAACTCTGAACCAATATTTTTCAAATGATCAATTAATGATGTTATAAAATTATGAATGAGTAAAACATTCATTCAAAGTGCAAGAAAGACCAATGACATTTTAATGTAACAAAGTATGTGAAGTTCATTAATACACTTTTAAATTCCACACTGCAACTAAACTTTAAGGAACTGTCATTTGTCCAGTTTGTATGTATTTGAAAAGGTTATTAAAATGTTTCTCCTCTTCCAACTACATTTTGTGTGAGGCTGAACTTCCTGTACTTCAGCCAAAGAAACAAATCACAACAGATTGAATACAGAAGTAGATATAATAATCCAGCTGTCTCCTATTAAGGTTCAAAATAAAGATATTTGTGAAAGTATAGAATAATTCTCTTACTGTTTCTTATTTGAAAAAATATAATTACTTTTCACAAAATGTTATTTAGGTTAACATGTAATGGGATTTTTAAATTAATAAATATTTGACAATTCTCATGGTTTTAAATGGTAATTCAGTAAATCAAAAGATACGAATGATGTAAACAAAAGCTCTTTAGAGTTTACTAGATTTTAAGTGTGTAAAGGGCTCCTTAGATCAAAGGGTTTGAGAACTGCTCATTTCATATAATTTTCTTTTTTAAATACTTTATAGTGTGATCCTGCTATTTTAAGAAATTCTACGTATCTATCCATATGTCAATCTTTGTATCTATGGATGTTCACTGAATATTAATGCTGGCCATTTCTGAAGGTTGTAATTTTGGAGAGATTTAAGACACTTATTGGTCCATGTTTCTATTGCTTGAGTACAAAAACAATGTCATTATCATAAAATACATATACTGATATATATATCACGTGTATATATACTGATATATATATATACACACACACATATGTATATACTGATAAAAACAATAGAAGAAAAGTAGGGAATGGGGAAACTCAAAAGTAGTAATATATATATATATATTCCACAAATAAATGTCTGAAAATTCAATATTTACATCATAAGATTTACTTTGATGATTTTGGATCAATTAGAAATCAAAATGGAAAATTAAAAAATGACTCCTGCATTATTTTGTATTGCTGCTATGCCAAGTTACCACTAAAACAATAGAAACTTATTCTCTTACAGTTCTGGAGCTCAGAAGTCTGAAATGAGTCTTATGGGGCTAAAGTCAAGCTGTCAGCAGGACTGGTTCCCTGTGAAGGCTCCAGAAAACCCATTCCTTGCCTCTTCCAGCTTCTGGTGGCTGTCGGCATTCTGTGGCTTGTGGCTGCATCACTCCAGTCTCTGTTTCTGTAGTAACACGGCCTTCTCCTCATCTGCCATCCAGTCTCCCTCTTCCTCCCTTTTATAAGGACACTTGTGTCTACTTTTAAGGCCCACCAAGATAATATAGGATAATCTCTCCATTTCAAGTTCCTTAATTTAATCACATCTGCAAAGTCTCTTTGGCAGTATCAGATAACACGCACAGGTTCCACCAGTTAGTACATGGGTGTCTTTGAGCATCATAATTCAGCTTATCACAACTCTATACTTTACATTACACAGAAAAATTTATTCTAGGCAGAACTGAAGTAAACCTTACAGAAGCTAATGTAGAATAACTTTATGACTTTGGGGAAGGCAAAGAAATCTTAAACATGACATGAAAGTACTAATCATAACTCTGAAGGAAACAATACATAAATTTACACAAAAATTAAGAATATACACTCATCAAAACTCACCCTTGAGATTGGCAAGTCAATCTGCAAAACTGAAGAAGACATTTACAACTTATGTAGTTGACAAAGAACTTGTATTCAATAAGAAAAAAACAAACAACTAAATATAAATATGAGCAAGAAACACAAAGTGACATTTCCCAAGAGTATATCAAAATAGTCAGTAAACATGAGGATATGTTCAACTTCACCAATATCAACAAAGTAAAATTAAAGTTACAATAATCAGAATAGGTAAAATCTACAAAGTGACCACACCAAGTGATAAGGCTATGGATCAGCTGGAATTCTTGTACGCTGCTGGTAAAGCGTTAAATATAAACAATTATTTTGGAAAACTGGCAATACTTACTAAAGTTAATCCTATTTATACTTTCTTACAGAGCTATTCAACTCCTAGATATATACACAACAAATGTATGCAATTTAACTGAAAGACATATATAAAATGGTCATAGCAGCATTATTCACAGTAACCAAAACCTAGGGGGAAAATGTCTATCTACACTAGAAACAGTAAATGAATTTTAAATATTAATTTAATGGAATATTACAAAATAATGATAATGCATTAACTGTGGCATAATGCTATCTCTCAAACATAACATTGAGCCGAAACAAATGCAGTAGTCCCTCGTTAATTGCAAGGGATACATTCCAAGATCCACTGGAAACTATGGATAGTACTGAACCCTATCAATATTATGATTTTTTCCTATACATCCATGCCAACGATAAAGTTTAATCTGTAAATTAGTAACAGAAGGACATTAATACCAACATATAATAGAATGATTATAACTATATCCTGTAATAAAAATTATGTGAATATGGTCTCAAGATATTTTATTGTACTGTAATTACCTGTTTTGGGACTGTCATAAAGGGAGCACTACTTTAGACAAAGAATCCATACAATATGACTCCACTAATATGAAGATTAAAATCAAGTAAAACTATAGTTGTTAAATATCAAGATAGTGGTTACTTTTGATGAAGAGTAGAAAAGAATAGTGATTGGTAGGACTTCTGACAATGCAGATAATGATCTTTTCCTTAACTTGGGTGATGTTTGGGTGAGCAGGTTCACTTTGTGATTACTTACTGAGCTTTATGCTTATAATTTCTGTGATTTTTCTGTATAAGTTACACTTCAATTAGGAAAGTTAAAAAGAGAGATCCATGGGCTTCCAGGGACAGATGTCCAAATTTTAAGTACAAAGAGAAAGATGAATGAAGCCATTTGTGAATTTATGAATAAAGTACGATCTCATTTTTAAAAATAAAATTGGGATATGTAAATATTTGTATGTGGGGAGATAGGTGGTAGAAAAGAACATTTCAAAGTGGGGATGAATAATGAGATT
>NW_012104521.1:48935-68907 GCF_000951045.1 Mandrillus leucophaeus
ACACCACTTTGCCTGGCTAGTTTTGTTGTTTGTTTTAGTAGAGATAGGGTTTCACCGTTTTAGTAGAGATGGGGTTTCACCATGCTGGCCAGGCTGGTCTCGAACTCCTGACCTCGTGATTCATCCTCCTAGGCCTCCCAAAGTCCTGGGATTACAGGCATGAGCCACCGTGCCTGGCCTGAACTCTATTTTTTAAATGTTATTTACATGTGTAATAGCCACCCAAAAACGAAACGAATTTTAAAAGTTCATCTGAAAATTGTTTTGTTTACCTTTTAATTTTTGCTTTTGTTTTACTTGTTTATTTTTACAGTTTGGTGAAATGAACTACAAATTGAACTAAGCCATAATTTAATACTATCCTATGGCAATCAAATTGCACACAGAGTAAATCAATTTTATTTGAAAATATTATGGTACAAGCAAATAAATTAATGCATCAAGTTGTTCAGTTAAAACTAACATCCAGTTTAATTGTTCAACAAAATATCTACGGAGTACAACTGCTAGAAATTGGTTAGTGGGAGCCCTTGACTGCACAAAAAAAGAAAACTCAGTAGAAAACAAAGACCAAACAGAATACTAAATGGAAATGTCTTTCTGGATTATACAAATTTTTGGAAAGCAGTCTTTGAATTCATTTATGCTTCAAAATTACAAAATATCAGAAAAGAGAAATTGCTAAATGATGGTCACATCTCAGGGGCATTACTAAACAAAACTTACATGTAGCAACTAAGAATTTAAAACTTTTCATCAGTACAGCTCAAATTTTTCATCTAGTAATAATGGTCTCCAAAGTTACGCTATGTCATTGAAAAATATTCTGTGACTGAGTTCGTCTTTAAAATGACAATTAGGTAAGTTAGTCTGATCAGCAGGACTCTTGGCTAACCTATGAAGGTTATATAAATTAAATAAACTTTCTCAGAAACTGCATCAGTCTGAAAATAACATCAACAAAATTGACACCAATATGAAAATGAAGCTTCTTACAGGCAGGGATGGTTTCTCACTCATTTTTAATGCACTTAATAGGACCTCTGACAAATAGGAGATACTCAGTAAATGTCTGAATGAATGAAGAAATGAGGGTGTCTGGGCTGGGCAATTCATTTGATTATAACAAGAAGGCAATGAAATTACTAAGGTAATGAAATTATCATTTGTAAATTAGATATACCCTTTGGAACGCCGAGGTCTATACAGACAAAACAAACTCCTTCAGATCAACGGACAAATATTTCAACCATTTCTGTTATAAGTGTTTGCTGTTGATCACTAAAAAGAACCAGATGAGAAACTAAATAACAGAAAACTATTTAAAAGGTGTTTCTATTAATAAGATCATCATTTTATACAGCATCAACAATTTATACAAACAATAGCACTTTCAGTTATACATGAAATAATTGCTATTCGAGGTCAAGTTCTTAGAGAAATGATTTTCTTCTTTACTTTTAAGTTGTAACCTAACAGAGCAGTCCTCAAACCACTCAGATTCTGAGATAGCCTCAGGAAAAAAATAACCTGTAAAATAAATATTGATGCTTCCAGTAAAACTGAAAAGGACTTTCCAAGTGTTTAATTTTATCAAAACTTAAGTAAAAAGGAGATATTACATTACTATGAATGTAAAAATGCAAATCTGCTTTGTGTTATAGGCAATTGCCTACAAGAGCTCAAAGTGACAATAGGCTGACCCTAGGACTACATATTACATATTATATATCATTCATGTAAAACTTTTGAGTGCTCATCTGCTAAGCATGCTCTCAATGCCTTAATATTTGCATCTCATTTTTGTGGTTTTCCTTGTTTTATTCTATATTTAGTTTCATATATTCATTTAACAAATGTTTCTTACTCTATTTGTAGTGCTATACTAAGCTACTAGAATTCAATGGTAAGCCTAAACAGAAAAAATCCAAATTCTTATGTGTATACAGTTTAGTGAGGGTGACTGACAAGTAGACACACTAATGAAGGAATAATTTGAGATGTGTTGTAAATGGAAGAAACATGATGCAGGAAGAAGAAGTTAAAAAAGTAACCTAGCCTGTGCTAGAGAGACCAAAGAGCTTTAACAATGAATAGAGGTAAACTTGGTAAAACAAAAACAGGCAAAGCAGTGGTTATGAGTTTCAGGCAGAGGGAAGAGTATGTGAAAAAACCCTTTGGGAGGCGGCTGGGTCACCTGAGGTCAGGAGTTCGAGACCAGCCTGGCCAACATGGTGAAACCCCATCTCTAATAAAAACACAAAAAAATTAGCCAGGTATGGTGACACATGCCTATAATCCCAGCTACTCAGGAGGCTGAGGCGGGAGAATTGCTTGAACCCAGGAGGTGGAGGTTGCAGTGAGCCGAGATCCTGCCACTGCACTCCAGCCTGGAGAACAGAGCAAGACTCAATCAATCAATCGATCAGTAAAACAAAACCCTATGCTAGAAAAAAACATGGCATATTCAGATTCAGAGACCCCAAAGAACAGTGTGTTTTGAACAGAGAAGCAGAAGAGGGTGACTTAGTAACGGAAGATGAAGTTTGAAAGGTAGTTTGCAAATGCTGTCTGGCCTTGCGGCTATATTAAGGAATAATTGCAGGAACCAGTTAGATGGTTACTGTATATCCAAGTAAGATATGACGGTGACTTGGACTAGACTAGTGTCAGAGACAAAGTGACATAATTAGGAGCAAAATTGTGACTTATTAAATACTAGGAGTAAAAATAGAGCTGTCAAAAACTAATACTCATTTCTTATGTTCAATTGGATAGCAGATTTTATCAGACACTGAGATAATAATAAACAATGCAAGAAGAGCAGGTTAGATTGAGAAGATCCTGGGTTTAAGCTTGAGCATGCTGAGATTAAGATGTCTCTGAAACACAAAGTGGAATTTTCAATTGAATATATTGAAGTAAAGGTCAGAGAAGGGATCTGGATGGAAAATATGAATTTATGAGTCATCACTGTGTAGATGATAATTGAAACCATGGGAATGGATGAGAGTATATAGTAGAAAAAACTGCCTCAAGTGACTCTTGAGGAGCTAACATTTAATGACTGTATACTGGAAGTTGAAATCATTAAAGAGTCTGACAAGGAGTAAGTAGGAACTAACAGCCAAAAAAGGAGTAGAGTGTCATGGAAGGCAATGGCAAAGCTTATCAAATGCTCCAGTCCACTGAACTGCCCACATGATTCCATGACCTGAAGAGTTCAGTGTATCAGGATAGAAGAAGCCCGATTAGAGAAAAAAATCAAGATAATATGTTTATACAACTCCTTGAAGTTTTAATGTGAAAGTATAAAAAGAGGTAAGATGATAACTAGAGGAAGGTGAGGAATCAAGACAAAAAAAGTAAGATGAAAGAAATTTGAGTATGTTTAATTAATTGGAATTACTAGTTGAATAGAAATTGTTAATACACAGAAAACTAATGAAAAAGGGAGAATATAAGTTTTGTTTTTTAGTTTTTTTTTTCCTTGAGACGGAGTTCGGCTTTTGTCACCCAGACTGGAGTGCAATGGTGCGATCTCAGCTCACTGCGACCTCCACCTCCAGGATTCAAGCGATTCTCTGGCCTCAGCCTCCTGAGTAGCTGGGATTACAGGTGCCCACCACGACGCCTGGTTTCGCCATGTTGGCCAGGCTGGTCTTGATCTCCTGACCCCAGGTGATCTTCCCACCTCAGCCTCCCAAAGTGTTGGGATTTCAGGCGTGAGCCACCACACCTGGCCGAGTACATAAGTTTCTTAAAAGTTTAGGCCAGTAACATACAATGTACATGAGAGAAGTTTCCTGCCCGAGGGCAGGGAAAATAGAGATACATAGCCCGAGGCTTCTGATTTCTGTCATTGTAGATGTCCCTGGATTTATGATTGCCTTTATCTGTCCAGTGGTTTATATCACCTCTGGCTGTCTCATCTGTTTAGTCTTACTTCTCCATCATTAACTGGGTAAAATATAGAATTTAAGGGTCTTTTGGGATGGCTTTTTCCAACTTAATTCTCACTAACAAAACTCTCACTATGCAAATGCAGGGTAAATTTCTCCCAAAAAAGCATGTGAATTAGGTTCCTTTTTCATCATATGAATGTTGACGGTATTTCTTCAATATTAAAGAATTTCTTGACAATAAAAAAATATAGCATGATTGCTAAAAACTTTTTTTTGAAACAGAGTCTTGCTCTGTTGCCCACGGTCCCACTGCAACGTCCAACTTCCGGGTTCAAGCTATTCTCCTGCCTTAACAGGCACGCATCCCCACACCTGGCTAACTTTTGTATTTTTAGTAGAGACCAGATTTCTGTATGTTGGCCAGGCTGGTCTCGAACTCCTGATCTCAGGTGATCCACTCCCCCACCGGGCCTCCCAAAGGGCTGGGAATAAAGGCATGATCCACCATGCCCAGCCTAATAAAAACTTATTTTCAAAAATTAATGGAATAAAGATAAGCCCAACTTGTAAAATATGACTTTTTGATTTGTTATTAGCTATTATTTTTTATTTTGTTATCAGCCAGTAGTTCCTCCAACTAAATCCATCTTACATCTGTAGGACAGGGAGAAGTAGAACAAACTTGAATAAGCCACTTGTAGTGATTGAGGTCAATTCAGTATCAAGATAGAAGTTCTTCTTAAATGAAATGGAGCAGAGATCACAGTTCTACAGATACATTGTAATTCATACTCATGCACAGTTTGTCTTTCATTTCAACGAATTTTGAAAGGGATCACATAGAGAGAGCTATTGGTTTTCACAAGGGTTATTCTCTTTTGGGGAAGTTCAGAAAAATTGTCTTACTATATATATACACTTTTTTAAGTTTCTGAAGTTTAAAATTTTCTGGCACCTTTAGTGTCTGTTTTACACTAAAGCTAACTTTTACCCAGTATTTCGTTCTCTAAAAAAGCCCTGTGTCCTTTCTTGTAGGTGATTTACTGTGTTATCTGCATATTTTAAAGGCACATAACCTATTTCCTCTTCCTTAGATGCTACTATCTAACACTCCTGAGAACATTTCCTCAAAGATTTATTCAGAGGTATAAAGTTATCCATGTCTATTGAAGGTATACCCTAATACCTAATAATTTATTTTGGTTAGCAACTCTTAGGGTAGCCAAAGTGGGATGCTGGCCAAGAATTGCATTACTGCCAGAGCAACACAACTCCAATAGCCACTTTTTTACAGGTCAGTGTAAAGAAATGCATGGTTTAAGATCATCTGCACAGAGGCTGGAAAAGTTCCTAGTAGTTGGACAGCAAGAACCCTTATTAGTATTTGCTAAAACCCAAACATATATCAAAAGAAATCAATGTAGACATATTTATCACATTACCTTTGATAATATTTGGTTCAGAAAACAAAATAAAAACTGCTGAGTTTTATAAATGGCCAAATTTTTATCTCCTGTTGACCTTTCCATGTTTATGAGATAAAACCTCATACATATTATATATGTATATTGGTGCAGATTTTGTAAAATTCAGTTTAATTAGCTCATTTCTCACACTTGTTTAAGAAAGATAGAAATTTATTGTAATGCAAAATCCACATTAACTTCACAAAACGGGAAGAATGATTCTGAGTAGGACTGATTTTGATCATATCAAATTAAGATACTAGTAAGTAATTTATAGAAAAATATGAAAGGAAAAGATGACTTCTTATAATACCCACATTTAATTTGTTAAAGGCTCTCAGACACCTCTGCTCAACATCAGATTCCAGTTATGTACCCTTTCCCCACATATATCCTCTGCATTGCAGCTTGCTTGACCAGATGGTATTGATCTATAACTCAATATGGCGAATGAGCAAGAGACCATTCCATTTCATGTAAGAAAAAAAGAATATCCATACTCTATTATCTATAATTTTGACAGTAACTAAAAATGTTACCTATGTTTCTAATTTTCTAAAATATACAAAAGCTTTTCACATATTCCTGATAGTTTATATAATATAAGCTATGGATTTCATGCTGGTAGTCTTACAGCCAGGAAACTATGTGAGAGCCTCTACTTCTTGAAACAGATGGTGACTTTTGAACTGCGCTAAATCTATAAGATATTAGATTTATTCATAAAATGTTGCTATGTCAATATGGAAATTTTGGCAAGATTTTCACATTAAAAAGGTCAAACTTCATCACTTCAATATTAATTTGTGTATCTTTTTATCAGCTCTTCCATCTGGTATTTCTTAGAGAAAATGAAGGAAAACTCAAGCTCAATATGGGAAATATAGGTAATATTTTATCATTATATTGGCATGTATGTAAACATATAAAGCTAAACATTACTCCTGCATCTTTATCCATGCATAGCCTGTTCTTACATAACATACATAAAAACTAGCTGGATAGCAAGTTACAATGCAGTTTATTTGTATTAATTTGTGGAGATCTACTGTAAAACCAAAATTTCTTTTATTACATAAGCTTAAGAAAACCTTTAAAAAAGATCTATGAATCTGCAAGTTGGTAATTTTAGTACTATTTCAGATTATTGGATAGAATGTTCTACTATATAAAGTTGTCTCCAAAATTTGCATACTTCTTGAGAAACGTGGAAGTATTAGTTTGGTGCTTATTGATTGAAAAATAAATAAAGTGAAGCAACTCAGTCTGAATGTGAACCCGAGTCTACAGACCATCTTTATGGAATAATATGCCAGTGGACTCTCCCAGCCAGTTTGACATTTAAAAAGCATATTTGAAGTGATTTGATTCTGTAATCACATTTGTGCCTTTCAATTGTGCAATTCACTTCAAATTTTCAAAACAGAATGGCAATTAGCAAAATTTTAAAAGTCAAGACTGAGGGCCCAAATCCTCATCTTACGGAATGCAGAGAAGAAAAGACAGAGAACTGGTTGACCTTCAAGTCCTGAGAGCAACCACAAAGACCCTACTGAAGAGAAAGGGACTACATCTATAATATGAAATGAAAAATGAACTCCATTTTGAAGATTAGAGATTTATCAGGGTGCAGCAGATGAAAGAGTATCTGCAAAGATATCAAGGTATAGATAACAACATGCTCATGGAAGAAAATGTATGATGAGAACAAAAAGTTCCAGATGAAAGGATGTTTAGCTCTTTAGCAAGTCACCATTAAACACTGTCATTTCTAATGCAGAGTGTAACAATCAATAAAAATAAAAGGCAAGAAGTGTTTTGAGCACTAGCAATGTATGCTGAGGAAGACTCCAGATTTTCTTCATCCTTTAAAGTTAGTAGTAAATTTCTACCACTGTCAGAAAAGACTACTGGAGAAGTTTAAATTATTTTTGTGCAGTGGCAGAGTATACAACAAAATAAACTTCAATTCTTAAAAGCCTTCTAATTCTAAAATGTGTATAGTTTATCACTTTCAAGACAAGATTTTGACAGTTATATGAGAACATAATATGAAACAAATGAAGACTTGGGGAAAATCAAATTGATAAAAATCGGGGCAGAATAGCAGTAATTGATGGGGGTCAGTGAACACTCTGGCATATAGCACAGTTAAATAATAGGATTTAACATGTTGAAAAGTAAGATTCAGGAGAAACATCAAGAGATTTGTTAATTAAGTGATGAAGTGGAGATTTAACAATATATTTATATTTTGTGTATTTTTCCTCCCACTTCTATAGTCCCCCTAGCTCTCCTTAATTGGAATTTATCATTATAGTTAGAGAATATTTGATTACTTCCTTAAAATGACTATCTGGAAAGAGACTTTATTGTGAAAAATTTTTGAAGCCTGTTCTTAGTGGTAGAGCTCAATCCTTGAAAACATTTCTCTCAATTAACTTTAGAATAATTCTCACTGAATTCACTCAAAATATAGACCATTCTATTAAAAAAAAATTTACTTTATAAATGAAGCTAAAGGAAGCTATGCCAACTTCCTCCTCAACAAATTGCTCATGACTTCATCAATGTATGAATAAAATGTAGATATATGTTGATATAAATTGTTTTACAATTTAACATCTGAACTCTTTTCCACCCAACACTATTCAGTTAAGAATAATTTAATGCTTTTTAAAAAATTTACTAATTTTCTTTAAAATTGAAAGCTGGTTCCAGAGACAGGTACTGGTATTCAGCCAAAGTGTTTGAACTCAATAAATATAGAACAAAGAATTTTAATATCTCTTCAGATAATTTATTCTAATGCCATCATAAGACACAGTAAATTTCTGTTTTATGGTATTTGAAATAGAATTCTGTCCTGGTTCCTCTTACTTTTTAACTTTGTAATAGCTGGCCTAATTCTAATGGCCAGTAATATCAGAACTCCATCCTGCCCTTCAAAGACAATGTTACAAAGTTAAAAAGAAGGAGACTGCAGGACAAAGCCCTATACCAATTACCATAAAACAGGAATTTACGGTGCCTCCTGATGACATTATGTTCACAGTACCCAGTGGCATCTGCTGAGCCACAGAGGGGCTGGTTAGACACCTAAGTACAGCTCCCATCATTTGAAATGCAAAAATTTCCAGTCAAATGAGGTGGACAAGATAGACTTAACCATGCCCTGGGAATCCCTTCCCCTCTACCCAAAGAATAAAACACCAAAGGAACATTCTCCTGTTTGCATGGTAATAGCAGTGTCACTCATCCCTTTCACTAGGGTGCAGTAGCAGAAATTAGGGTGAAGGAGAATCCCAATTCCTCTGGCACCTCAGCCTCAGGGAAAGTGATAGAAACACAGTTCCAGTTTGGCATAGCCTCTTAGAATAGGAATATGTGGAATTCTTAGAATAGAAAATGTAGGAATGTAATAGGAATGTCTTCTTAGAATAGGAAAAAGTAAAGTCTTGGATTGATGATGCACAGTAATCACCAACAAGCGAGTCTGATACTTGGCACACATGGACAAGCAAGTCCTGGGAATTTCTAAAAATATTTGGAGAGGGAGAGTCTATAATAGATTGTAATTCCTGCAGTTAAGAGTGTGTATTCTCAGTCACTGAAGCTTAATAACTGCATCTTAGGTCAGATTCCTTGGAAACCGTCTGTGTGCCATGGAGATTTGCATGCACAAAGTTTGTTAGAGAATGCTCTTAGGAACAAACACTTGGAAAACAGTGAGGGAAACAGGGTTGAACAGAGGCAGAAGTTGAATTGCAAAGTAGTTGCACCAGAGGCCTCAGCTGTCTATAAGGGAGTCTGGACTTGAGATGTTCATACTTTCCTGAATTTAGTCAAGAGGATCAGGCCTTTGCATCCCCTCTCATCCCCAGGGGCCTCTGGGCAGCACACCGTAGCACTCACTGTAGCTGACTGAGGCTGTTGGCTACAATCAGCACTTGGGTTTGACTTACACCTAAGCAAGCCAAGGTTGTTTTTAGATAAACTAGGCATATATTCCCACACCTGCTATCACCCCATCAGGGAGCTAAATTCCCCGTGTTAGCGACTGGTTCTACTGTTTCTTATGAGGAGTGACCCAAAGAAACAGTGACGCTTCAGAAGAACAGCTAAATATTCATCATACCAAAACCATAAAATGCTAATTGTATAGATGTGCATCAGTATGGACACATGTAACTCCAAATAAAGTCACTCACTGATATATCATTAGAACATACAGCACAGCCCAAGTAGGGTATACCTGGGTATAGAACAAAAGAAGGAATCTTTATAGATTCATTCTGCTTCAAAATGACGGCACAGGACATGTAAAAGGCAGAATCCCGCAAGTGGGGAGGTGAGGAAGCAAAGCACTCTTTGTATAACTACAAAGGATCTTACCTATTTCTTTTTTGAAACAAAGAAAAATAACACTCATTTTTCTGCTCTATAGGTTTCTGTGAATATCATGTATATGAAAGCTCTTTCAAAAACATCAAGTATCCCTCAAACAAAAGTGTTACTGTTACGGTTTGTTACACACACATATACCTATTTCTTCTATTGCTGCCGTAGGACTAGAAAAACAATGTTGCCTTTTATTTTATAGTATCTTATTAAAAACACTTCATAATTAGGCAGTTAGCACAGCGACTAATCCACTATCCTCTGGGGCAAATGTCTTTGAAGGTTCTTGCTTTTTAGGCTTGTCTTCCTTTGCAGTTTCATAAAGGGGAAGGTGGTAGTCCTGGAGCCACAAGAGGCCAAGCTCCGGGAGGGTCATGGAGTGAGCACGTGCCTCTTCTTATCTGTATTACAGTAAGCAGATCTGTGTCCTTGACAATAGGAAAGAAAACTGTCCTGATGACTGTGAGGCGGATAAGTAAATGTCTGTTAAGTTTTGGCCCTGTTATGTTTAAAGGATAGGCGGAAAACTTCACCTGCATTACAGTAATCTCATTTAGTCATTTCTTCATGTCCATTAATAGCTATGTAATACGTATTTATTTTGCATTTATGTGACAGCCACCATGATAAATATTTTTATACACTATCTCATTTACTCTTTATAATATCTTTAAGGGGTAGTTATTTTTCTGATACTCATTTAAGAATTGAGGAAACTGGCCGGGCGCAGTGGCTCACGCCTGTAATCCCAGCACTTTGGGAGGCCAAGGCAGGTGGATCACCTGAGGTCGGGAGTTTGAGACCAGCCTGACCAACATGGAGAAACTCCGTCTCTACTAAAAATACAAAATTAGCTGGGCCTGGTGGCACATGCCTATAATACCAGCTACTAGGGAGGCTGAGGCAGGAGAATTGCTTGAACCTGGGAGACAGAGGTTGCGATGAGCCGAGATCGTGCCATTGCACTCCAGCCTGGGCAACAAGAGTGAAACTCCGCCTCAAAAAAAAAAAAAAAAAAAAAAAAAAAGAATTGAGGAAACTGGGACTTAAGGAAATTAGGTAATTATCTGAAGTCATGCAACTATAAGTAATTGTAACAGGGTTCCTATGTAGACCATTTTACTCTACATGCCTTATATTTAACCACCCTATACAACTCATTCTTGAAATATTATTTAAATGAGGTCACTCTCAAATCACCAATAGAAAACTTTCCCTTTCTCCATCATTTATCATTTCATGAACAAATCATGTGTCTTATAATCAAGCTTTTTTCTCAGCTCCTTCCATCTTTATCCTCCTCTAATACCCAAGTCTTATGGACTTGCCACTCCATTGAAGCCATAATCTCTACTGTCCCAAACACAGTCCTACATTTTCCTACCACATGCATCATAGCCAATACCACAATTCCTTCCTAAATATTCTGGGGTTTTTTCTATGAAATTGTACCTTATGCTTTCTGCAAGTCATTCACCTTCTAAAAGCTAGCCGAGACCTGTCCCAACTCATACTCAACTCCTTTGCTGTCAATTCCAAGCATGCCCATGTCTTGTAAAGGATTTTTCTATTGATCTTTTGTTATCTCCAAAATCAAACAATAAATGGCACAGGATCTCTTCCTTTTGTCACATGTAAACTACTATAAGAATGCTAGGAATAAAGTATGTATTTATTAGAGATAATCCTTAAGACCGCATGTGAAACCAAATCAACAAAATATAAACAAGTATGTAAGGGTTGAAATGTTACAGTCAGAAGAAAATCAATTATACAGACTTCACCATAGGAATCTTACTAAAGGGGATTAGTTAAGTATGTAAAGGCCATGGAATTTTAGCTTTATAGAGAGATTATTTGCAGTAGGTTTACCATATGCAAATATACAAATAAAATGCTCATATGAGAAATTAGAAAATTGACTAGAACCTAATGAGAACTCTAAAAGTTGCAAAAAAGGAAATGGCATTAGTAGAGGGCCTTCAGGTTAAATGGAGAGGCTGATGATTCTAACTTTTTTCTTAAAGAAAATGTCTAAATTATGTTAATGATAAAATAGCTATCACTAATTAAGCTCTTACTATTTTCTAAGCCTAGTTCTTAGTCTTCACCTGTAGTTAATTATTTACACCTGTATTTAATTATTTCTAATATACACCCAGTGAGTTACTATTATACTTATTTTAAAGACAACAATATTGAGGCACATAAAGCCAGAGGACACTGAAAAAAATCACACAGAAGTTTTCAAAGTAAAGAAATTTGAATCCAGAGTCTAACTCTAATCACTACTCAATATTGCATGGTCTATATTACAGGCAATAAATGAAGTTAAAATCTCTTATACTTTACATTTCATGAAAACCTTAAGAAATATTCAAAATTCTCTATTTTTAATTCTGAAATATGCTTTATAAAATTAGTGACAATAATTTTGGAAGCTCAACTGTAATAAAAATTAAAAATGTACAAAATCTAAAACTTTTATTTTCTATTTTCACTTATGTGACTACCGTTTTTCTATTTAGAAATTTCACACAATAAAATTTAGCAAAAGTTTTATTCTCATTGTGACAATATATTGAAAGAAACATGGAATTGGTATACCATTTATAAACTCTGGAATTTCAAAAAAAAGGGGTCAAAAAGTTGCTTTTACTTATCCTACAAAATACATATGTATACATTTAAACATAATTTAAAAGTGTTTATAAATTATTATATGCTGCTATACTTATTATACATCAAAAACTTTAATGTATTTGTTATTATGAAAAAAGCTATGTATTAGTCTGTTCTCACACTGCTATGAAGAAATACCTGAAACTGGGTAATTTATAAAGAACAGAGGTTTAATTGACTCACAGTTTGGCATGGCTGGGGAGGCCTCAGGAAACTTATAATCATGGCAGAAGGCACCTCTTTGCAGGGTGGCAGAAGAGAAAATGAATGCAAGCAGGGAAATGCCAGATGCTTATAAAACCATCAGACCTCGTGAGACTCGCTCACCATCAGAGAACAACACAGGAGAAAGCACCTCCATGATTCAATTACCTCCACCTGGTCCCTCCCTTAACACATGAGGATTATTACAATTCAGGATGAGATTTAGGTGGGGACGCAGAGCCAAACCATATCAAGCCATAACATTCTATTACTTAAAATTTGTTAGGCTATAATTGGTAAATACTGTTTTAAAAAGTTTTTAGAAAATATTTTTTTCATCTTAGAAAATTACATGGATCAATTACAGTTCTATTGTAGACACATGTTTTTAATTCCATAAATGCAGGAAAGTTTAGCATATTCCCCTTCTATCTAATACGAGGAGGTATGTTATACTAAAATGAATATTTATTTCTAATTAAAGACTGATGCAAATTGATATGCTATTTTTCAGATTTTTCTCAGCCAAGATTACTGATTATTATTTGAGAGAACAGTTGCTTTAAAATACCACATGTGAGTTGTTCAAAAGCATGTCTAAGTGCTTAATTAAAAAGTATTCATTGCTGGGTTTATTCCTAGGCTCAGGAATAAAAGGAGTGATTTTTTTTTTTATTACATTTGATGACTCTAACTGATCCACTGAGAAAATAGCGAATTTTATTTCTATATTATTTTAATGGTCCAAAATAATTAAGTGTTCTCACAAAATATGTTTACTTTCTTCTAAAATATTCAGATTAAGATTGAAAAGGTACATTAACAATAATGTAGTTCAATCCCCTCATTTTTCTGATGAAGAAACCTGAGAAGAAAGGAGACTTGCATGGAACCACATGACTCAAGGACAAAATGGGAAAGTTAGAACAACTAGATGCACATTTGGCACTTTTCCCTGCACCCATCTTTTGTATCTATTATTATAGGTGACATACCGCTACCTTTTTCTTTCCCCTCTCTGTGACCTATGTTTTACTTCCTACTATATATAAAGAAAAGAGATATCAGTTTTTTGTTCATTATGCCAGGCCTACAGAACACTTGACTCTTTTCTTTGTGAGAGGATCAAGAAGTCCAAATCCAATAACTCCTCTTTTTCAAACCTGACCTGGAAAACTTCTGTTTATAAGAACAATCATGTTCATTTCTCTGGTCATCATACGTGAAAATTAGTGATCTCGATTAACACAAAAATCACAGAACCTTAATTTTAAAAAACTATGGGCAAGTATCTATTCTTATCCCTAATGCATATAGGATTTATCTAAAACCACCTTAAAGCTTGATAGTATTAGCAAAATGTTAACAATAATGGGAAATTGCTATTCCAGAAAGCATCCTATTCCGTTCCATGTTTATAGACTCTGTACATTTTAGGGACTTGTTTACATTAAGGAAATGTATTTTTCCTTGCAATTTTATGTGCATTAGTCCTCTACCTGTTCTTTTAAGAGAAAAAGAAAGGACACACATAACTCCATAAATTTATCTTCCTGTTTCTACTTAACTGCCCTTAACTATTTCCTAATCATGAAATATAAACTCTATACAAGCAGGACTACTGTTTTTAATGACTATTTCTCCACAGCACTTAATGTAGCGCTAGTATACAGTATGTGTTCAATAGGTATTTCTCAAATGAATGAAGCAAGTTTTCTTATCTTCCTTGTGTTTTTTTTCTATAAACAAAATACTCCCAGCTCCTAATCCATTTTCAACAACATGACTTGGGAAATCCTCACCATCCTAACTATTCCCTACATTCATCATTCAATGTATCAGTTACTAGATAATCTGTCAGAGACAATGGAATTCAGTATTCCCCTTATAATATAAAAATGCATAACAAAAGTGAGATAATACGCTCAAACAAGAATGAATTCACTTTTCTCAATTTTCAGATCATTCAGATTGTGATTTGAGCCAGCTAAGTCTCTATGTCTGTTTAACATAAACTGCCTGAAATTATTTAAGTTGCTTAGTCATACTGCCAGATTTTACCACTCTCATAATATGTAAACATCCTCAGGAGATTTAACACATTAAGCAAAGTTCTCAATCATTCACAGCTTGTGGTCAATTTCTTCCATCAGATATAATTTTCTACTAACCCCCAGCTGAGAGAGCAGCATGCGGAAGGAATGGAAGTTTGCGGAGATAGAGTGGATGATTTTGTAACTTGTGGCACTGTCCAGAAAGTCAAGTTTGAGCACAGCCCTCAGTCAAGGAGCCAGGGTATATAAAAGTACTAGGAAAGAAAGAAAGAAAAGAGCCAGGGTGAGAGTTTAACACAGTAAGGGCATTTAGGATAACAGTGAAACAATTTTTTTCCCTATTCGTGTATTTTCAGTATACATGATTCAGTACATTTTAATTAGGAGTCTACTATGAGTCAGGTACTGTAAGACCCTCTAGTTACAGAGGAGAAGGGAAAAAATGTGTTTCTGACATTATGAAATTTTAGCCTACTAAGACAAATGTAAGAAACAAGTAAACAAGTCTATAGTTAGTCATTTTGAAAAATGTTCCAGGTAAAATAGAATTCAGAGATACAACATAATGACAGCGGGTGGGAGGGATTCAATAAAAAGAGTCAGGAGAGAATTCCAAAGAGGGGATTATCAGAGATACTTGGATGAAAAGAAGCCTGTCATTTGAGGAATGAAGGAATGTATGTGGATGTGGATATGGATATAAATATATCTGTTAAAGAAAGAAGGCAGGGTGAATAATGACTGCTATAATAACATGTTTTAAAAAGTGTTACCAAATCTGAGAAGTACTGTGACTTTCTTTCCCCTAATAAGATGTCAGAAACTCACTGCCTGCACAGGTTCAGGAGAGCAGCCTCCTTGCAAATCCATCGTCTGCCTGGGCCCAAATTGTCTACCTGGAGTGTGTGCTGGCTCTGTAAGGAGTTGAATTTCCACCCACCTGGGTGCAATGGAACAGGCTGTCACAAGCTGCTGCACATGAACCCCGTTTTTATGACTATTTTATAACCTCATTTCTATCTATCTTCAGAAAAACTAGAATATCCATCTGTTATTTCTGCAATATCAATGTTCTTAGTATTTTAGTTAATCGGATGGTGGCCCGTCTAGTTTCTCAGCCAAGTGCCTCCTTAGACTTCGCCTGAACATACTACTAGGATATGTTTGAGAGGTCACAAGTTGGGCTAATACAAGCTACATACAGGGATGTCTTTTCCAAAAGTCTGTAAAACACATCCACCTCTAGCTGCCTCTGAGTCTCCAGAGACCACTTATCTGGGCTTAAACACCTTTAGTTGCTAATGCTTTTCAAAGTGGTACCTAAATTCAATCCAGTGGGAAAGAATTGAACATCTATGATGTGGTTAGTACTCTGCTGGGTGCTATGGAGGGTAGAAAAGTTAATCACCAAATTATAAAAAATACTGACTGTAGTGATAAGCATGCTAGAGTATGCCTTAGCATATGGTGAAATGCGCTCGTCTCTGCAACTTATTTTGCAATTTAAACAAAAAATAAGGTGAAATGATGCATGAATAGAGGGATATATATGTGACAGTGCAAATATAGCAAAATGTTAATCAAATACAGCAAAATGTTAATTGTAGGATCTAGGTAGGTATATGACTGTTTATACTGTGAAATCGCTTTAACTTTTCCATATGTTTAAAATGTTTGATAATAAAATATTGGGGAAAAACAACTGATCACTGTTTATGTGAACTTTACCATTCAGATAAATACTCACATAAAATAACTACTATACTGTGAAGTACTGATTGTAAGTGCTATGGGAATTCAGAGAGAAATCAACATAAATTGACATATGAGGAAGTAGGGCCACTTGAGATTTGAAGATGGTATAGGATTTTCAAAGATAAAGTGGGTGAGAAAGAGCATTTCAAGTGGGAGAAACAGCATGAACAAATATCTAGAGGGGAGAACAGAATGGCAGAAGAACAACTGAACCTGGGAGAGAATAGTCAGAATAACCGGAAAACCTAGTGAAGCTACATATGACAGGTCACGGTGGGTAGGAAAAAAACATGGTCCCTTCTTTTAAGAAGCTGATAATGTTTAGTATTAATCAGAGGAAATAGAAACCGGATTTCCAAAAGAGTGGTCACATAGTCATATAAAAATGAACAAAGAAAGTGACTAGATGAACGTGGGCCTTTAATAATACTTCAGACCTCTAAGTCATCATGAATCTGATGATGTAAAAGAATTAGATGAAAAACATTTGAGCCCACCTTTATCACCATGATTTTATTGTTCTAGAGAAGTTAGGTGCCATGTTTGTACTGGGGCCATCTGAATCCCTCCTTTCCCATGACCAAGGTTTCTACAACTTTAGCTTTTCCTAGGCCAGCTCAGGTCACAGCACAGATGACTATGACAAGGCACCGTCATTTTCCTCCATCATATACCAGATCCCCTCACCCAAGCATAGAGCCATAAAGAACCAAAGTCACAATGAAAACAACTGAATGGAAAGTTATGGAGTAGCTCAAGGATCAAAATAAATTCTCCAGAATCACATTCAGAAACCACAGAAATCGGGGTGTGTCCCTGAGATCCAGGTCATTCTCTAGAGGGATACATTCCAACAGTTGTCATTACCACTTAAAATTCAAAATTAAGGTCAGGTGCGGTGGCTCACACCTGTAATCCCAGCACTTTGGGAGGCTGAGATGGGCAGATCACCTGAGGTCAGGAGTTTGAGATCAGCCTGGCCAACATGGCAAAACCCCGTTTCTACTAAAAATATAAAAATTAGCCAGGCACGGTGGCACGCATCTGCAATCCCAGCTACCTGGGAGGCTGAGGCAGGAGACTCACTTGAACCTGGGAGGCAGAGGTTGCAGTGAGCCAAGATTGTGCCACTGCACTTCAGCCTAAGCAACAGAATAAGTCTGTCTCAAAACAAATAAATAAAATAAAATAAAATTCAAAATCAAGGGAGAGTACATCTGAGGAGACCAGCCTCTGCTGCAGCCCAGCCCTTGGCCAGAGGATGGTTACCTCAATGATAGTTCCCACCAATGCAATATTCAGTAGGGACACGTAGTTTGTCCAAGCAAGTGACTTAACCTTCTGAGATGCACCTGAAAGGGGAATAATAGCAGTATGCACCTCGTAGAATTAAGCAAGGACAAACTGAGATAAAAATAATAGAAGGGAACCAATATGGTGCTTATTATGTGACAAACACTCTTCTGAATATTTTGCAAATACTAAATCACCTAATTCTATAAACAACTATTTGAGACTTATCTGATTACACTCTGTAACTCACATTTTAAAATTTAACTCAAAATTAGCATGAAACAATTTTCATTCTGTCAGGCATTTCTATGCCTGAGTTCTGAACGCCCATCAAGTATATGTCTCTAAAAGCATCCACTTGAAAATTTGAGCCTGTTTATTCATTTCTCATTTTTGTAGATTCTGTCACACTTAACTCTTTTCCCTACAGCACGTTGATATAATCAGTTTTTGTGTTTCTGTTTTTTTTGTTGTTGTTGATGATGGTCCCATTTGTTTCTCTCTCTCTGCCTGCAGACCATTTTTAATAACAACCTCTGGTCTCCTAAGTAGAGTGACTGAATTATTACTTCTCCTCACCAAAATAGCTTATAATATAATTACCACAATTTTTTCTTGTTTGTTTTTTTTAACCTAATGACACACTTTAAAATTAGAGATGGGAACTGGAAAATATCTTTACCTGGGGAAAAAGGTGCCTAATTTTAATACTTGTTAATTTCAAATATAGAATAATGAGAGGGGGGAAAAGCCATTAGGTGAAATATTCTTGGTGCCCCATGTTATCATTAACACTTAGCACAGCATATTATGAGAATAAAGGGAATTTGCAGTGACTAGCAAGCTAAGCCGGACCTCTGCTCTACAACCTTCAAAGAGGAGAGAGAATGTAAAGCTAAGCCTGACCTCTGTCCTACAAACTTCAAAGAGAATGGAAAATGTATAGAGTCACAGAAATTATGACCTACTGACAGACTATACCTCATTTCTGGGGGAGGATCTGGAGGTAGTAAATACGGAAACAATTTTTCAGGCAAAGAAATATTCTGATGGCAAGAAATATAAACCATAATCAAATGTGAATATCAGTGTGTGATATGCTGACTGTCTGGATGAAGTTTATTTAGAGAAAAGGCAGCACTTACTATTCAGTTGTCCTCTTGTTTTTACAGACACTTAGGCAGCTTTTGAAAATACTACTCCCCTACCAGGACACTGTTTCTCCCTCAGTAAAAAGGAAGGAAATAAATTCTATTGTGTTTCTGGTTGAAAAAAAAAAAAGAATAAAGCTTGAGCCTCCTTTCAGGTCAAATTCATGCTTCAGAATTAAGTTAAGATGTAGGGATGATAGGCACAGGCCAGCGTGTGTCCTCCCGACTCACAGCAAGATGCTCATAAAGATGGTCTTTTTCATACCCTGGTGAATCCAAATAGATGGACAAATGGAAAGAGAGAGAGAGAGAAACAGACAGATAAATCAATAGATAGATATGGACAGGAGACATTTTAAATGTTCTTCCCCTTAGATTTCTTTTTGTATTTTAGGTCTGAAACTGATCCTTTCAAATTGTCACTGCTTACTGGTTAGGCAGGCAAGATTCAGGTCTGATCTCAAACCTCAAGAAGCTAATGTTCTCAAGTATATTAAAAATCTCTACAATATATTACATATATTTTATATATTATAATTTTTTGTATTATGTATTATACACACACACACACATGCAAATAAGATTTCTCTGAAAGGTCAGTAGAAGAAAGAAAACTGCTAGGTACCCCAGAATCCAAAGAATGACATGATAATGAGCTTCCTGGGCTTCACGTAACCTAGAACTTGGGCCTGTATTTGCCGACAACCTGAAAACACCAACAGAGAAATACAAATCCATAAGTAGAGCTGGAGACTAACACTTCTCTCTTAACAATTGATTGACCAACCAGACACAGAATCGACATGACATAAAATCATCCAATAACATCTGCAGTCCATTAGATTTAATTGGCATTCATACAACATTCCATACAAAAACATCAAAATGCACATTGTTTTCAAATGTCCACAAAACATACTAAAATAGAGTGTATTCTGGACAATGAAACAAATCTAAGCAGATTTAAAAGTAATTTAAATTATACAGAATGCTGTTTCCAACCACAATAGAATCAAACTAGAAATCAATAATAAAAGAAAAATCTCCAAATATTTGAAAAC
>NW_012104521.1:68957-83082 GCF_000951045.1 Mandrillus leucophaeus
TATATATGTAAAATATATATGTAATGTATTTAAATATATTACATGTGTAATTAGATGTAAATATATGTAATATATTATATATAAAATGTAATACATATGCATTATATATTACATATATAAAATGTATGGTACATATGTATTACAGGACACATATCTATGCATATACACATATATATCTATGTACACATACATACATATATATAATATTACATATTGCATAATATTTAACTGTTGTTAATAATTTGTTTCAGGCCAAGCATGGTGGCTAACGCCTGTAATCCCAACACTTTGGGAGGCCGAGACAGGCAGATCATCTGAGGTCAGGAGTTTGAGACCAGTCTGGTCAACATGGTGAAACCCCATCTCTACTAAAAACACAAAAAATTAGCCGGGCGTGATGGCAGGTGCCTGTAATCATAGCTACTCAGGAGGCTGAGGCAGGAGAATCACTTGAACCCGAGAAGTGAAGGTTGTAGTGAGCCAAGATCACGTCATTACACTCCAGCCTGGGCAATAAGAGCAAAACTCTGTCTCAAAAAATAAAATAAAATAAAATAAATAAAATAAAATAAAATAAAATAACTTGTTTCACCCAAACATTAAAAAATGAATTACTCTTAGGGAAAAATAGGGAAATAATAGCAGTATCCGCCTCAATAAAAACATTTGTCAACAAACAAAATATTTACATTCACCTTTTTAAAGTATTCCTGAAAAACTTTTTCATTATTAAAAAAAAAAAGTAAAAATTAGGCAAAGTTTTCATTATCCGATGGCAAGTGCCTGTAGCCAAAGGATGCACACATAGTCATGGAGAGGACTCACTCTGACCCTAATAGCTGCTGGTTGAAAACAATGTTTGTTCTATGAATGGCCTGTGTGCTCACAGAGAAAGATGGCTGAGTAAGGGGTGTCCTTTTCCACTGCATTGATTACAATGAGACAATCTTTTTTCTGCCAAAGATTATCTCAATGTTCTATATACAATGTTCTCCATACAGCTAATTCCCAAGGGAATTAGGTCTAAATTTAATTTTAACCACTGCATTTCATATTTTTCAGCAGTTATATTTGTCATTTGGTTCATAATATCTACTATCTGATCTAAACTATTCACTTCTGCCTTTTATTTTCGTGCTCATCTGGAAGCTAAATCAACAAAACAGCCTGGTATAGTAAATCATATGTTCTCACCATAAAGTTTTATCATATTTTTAAAGTAAAAAAAACACTCAAAATATTCTATAATCAACAGTAAAAAAGAAAAAGTAAAATTTTCCCTGAAAAGAACAGAAACAATGTTAAGCATTCTAAGAGATGTGTGGGGAATGTCGAAGACCAAAGTTCAAATACATTTTCATAACTACATTAAGTAACCAATGGAGCTGCACAGAATTATTCAGCTAAAATTCAAGCTGAGTTGAACACCAGGGTACAGCCACTCACCTTACATGAGTGCTTTACCTTATAAGCGAACTTACGTTCCACCTGAAGTGTTCCCCGGCTCTCTGCCATTTTGATTTTAGCCATCATTACATTTTAACCAGAAAACCTTTGCTTTGAATCATCTTGAGGTAATACTGATGGGCAGAAAGCCAGTAATGCAAGGGCTGTAGCAAATCTAGATGTGAACAAAAGCAGATAAATCACAATTATTTAACCAGTGATCAAGGCTCTCTATTAATTAATGGAATTATTTTGAAACAAACTTTCCATTCAATGTAGGACCTGCAACAGCATAAAACAGAAGATGGAAAATATGTGTTTTCCAATAAACTGTTGTAAAAAGGAAGTAAATTTTTTGCTGAAAAGACCGCTGAACATATTTGGAATCCTATTAGAAATATGACATATTCACATGCACAAGGATTCACAAACAAAGCTAACTGAACATGTGCCTCATTAGCATAATTAATGAAACCACTCCCCAGGTCCAGGAGTTACAGGGTAAGGAAGGTTTTCATGAAAAGTTCCTCAAGTTATGTGTGGAGTTTAAAATAACAATGAACAAGAAGTTTACTTAGTATATTTCCCCTCATGTTTTAAGGGAAACAATAATGGTGGGATATTAAATCAGTGTCTTTTCATTTCATCTTTAAATCTGCTTTAATCAACCGTATCCAAAACTGAGGCTTCTCACCCAGGAAGTTACCACACAGAACAAAGCATCTTAGCTTTGACCTCCAAATGACTTTCTTGAATCTGCAGCAAAACAGTGTTAGAGAGTATTATAAGGATGTTTGGAGTAGATCAGTGAAGTGATTGCCAGGATCTTCTTCTCTATACCCTCAAGGACCTACCCAACCCTTGAGAAAAGGAGGTGATTCTATAGGACTATCCAAAGGAAAATGAGGAACTAGAAAGTAATGGGCATATTCGTGGCAGAACCTCTAGGTGTTCAAGAGGACTCTAACTTTGAACTCAGCATTGGCTCCAACATGGTGCATGTGTGATGGCACAGAAGTAATGGTGGGAAGTGGCTGAAGAGTGATCAAGTAGCAGTCCTGGTTCCTCATGACCTGCGTGTGACATACATGCAATCCAGATGTCCCCACACTCTTCAGTAAGGCACGTAATAAATATTCATTCTGTTGTTATAAACATTCTAGAATGATGCTTACCTACATATGGAGTACTGAGCCTTGTGGTGCATTTCATATTGTACATGAAGTCTGTACCAATTATACTCCTGCCAGCAGTGCCCACTTACCCACCAGCACTAGATATTTTCAATCGTTTATAAAATTGACAAATTATTAGGTGAATATGGTATTTTATCGTTAGTTTAAAAAATTTCTATTCAGTACCTATGTCATACATTTCCATGGGACCCAAGTTAAATAAAAACAAAGTTCTTAAGATGATTAACATTTAATCATCATAACCACTCTATAAGAAAAATATTACTATCATCTCCTTTTTATAGAAGAGGAAACAGAGCACAGAGATATTAAATAACTTGTCCAAGGTCACGCAGCTAACTAGAATTCAAACCCAAGCAACCAGACCCCAGAACCTGCACTCTATGTTATGATGGAAGCAATTTTAGAAAAGTACGCGACATGAGGAAAGTGGAGTGGGAGTCCTTAAAGATGGCGGATTCGGAGACAAAGGAAAATGTTAATTGACTAGAGGCAAGTCAGCTGAGACCAGCCTAAAAGTACATGGTCTACTCCTGATCTTTGAATCAGGAAGAGTATCTTAAGTGTCCAGAGAACAAAAAGATATAGAAAATCACAAAGTCCTGGAAGAAAAAGCAAAAAGCCACTACATCGAACTCAGGTCATATTAAAGACTGTGATTTCCAGTCAGTCACAAGAAGTGAATCTGGAGAGGTAAAGAGGGAAATGTGTGCACAAAATGGACAAAGAGCTTTCTTCCCAGGGCACTGCCTGGGATATTCATGAAAGGTCTGTTGTTCGCAGTCTTCTGAACACTGCAGAGAAACATGCACTTCTTATTTGTATGAGCATTTAATAGAAATTGTCCTGACTCTACCATGAAAAGTAACCCCAAAGTCAAATGCTTTTGGAATGGAGCAGGGCATGCTTATTCCCCATTTTCCAGTCTAAATGTTTCCCTAAAGTGGTTTACAAAATAGTTAAGTTCTGTTACTAACCGAGAAGTAAGGCATTGCATGCACGTTTATGTAAAGATTGTAAAGATTCAGAAGAAACTTTAATAATCATGGCATTAATTATTTCCTGATCCTGACCTGTACTCCAAATTAATTCTACAAATGACTCCAAGTCCAGTCCATCAGTAACCAAAAATATGACCCACTGCCTTATAATTCTTACTTTTTTAAGTATAAAGAAATTGCTCTCATTCATCATTAATATGTTATCTTGCGTGTTAGTGAACTTTCTAAAGGATAGAGATTTTTCTAACAGCTTTCTAACCTTTTCTCACGTACACTGGTATTTTAGAAACTAAAAGAGAACTATGAAGAGGTGAGTTTCAAATGCACGAAAAGCAAAGGCAGGTAACACATGAAGACAGTGAAAAGAATCTAAAATGCTTTCAACATTTTAAAAAATGATTATATTTACTTTGGATTCCAACTGAGACACAGACCCATATTTGTTTTCTTTCTGCCTCAGATACCAACTTACAGCTAGATCTATTAAGATTTCCAATTAACATGTGGACAGCAAAAATTTCAAAATAAGGAAAATGAAAGAGGCAAAGACAGTTTTATTCCTATTCAGTATTTTCTCTCATAGTTTCTCCAATTTCCATCCCACATAGGGAAATTGGTATGTACTGAAGATTGTTATTGCCTTCTGAACATGTAAGAGCTTTGACGCAAAAGGAACTTTGGAGCTTTATGATTTATTGCTTTATCATTTTTAGTGCCATCTCTGTTCATCCTCAAATCCAGGGCAGGCTACAGGACATATTAAAAGGGCAATATTTTCTGGATTCCCTTTTTAAAGGGCAAAGCACTTACCATTTTCTACACAGAAAGCACTTATCTTTTGGCTCAGTGTTTTCAATGAGCAACATTGAAGACTGCATTTTAGACCTCTTTAATACCACAAAATTAGTTTTTCCCATATCCAACCAACTTGTAAATTTTTATGTACCATGATTCTTATTTTTCTGAAAACTGCAACTATTTTAGTCTACTTTAGTTCTACTTTTAAGAGAATTGGTTTTTTTTTCATACACACTATACACACCACACACACACACACACACACACACACACACGTGCAGATCTGTGATGGAATTGATTCCAAACTGTAGGGGTCCATGTGATCCTTTCTGTCAGAATCAGCAGAGTCTATCACCCCGCTATCTAAAGCGGCAAAGCCCTACTACCACCTCCACCTCAAGGGGACAGAAATCTTAAAGGTACAGGTCATCTAAAATTACAAACACACTACCCATGCTTAGGAAATGACCGTGGTTAAACTTAAGATGTAACCAGATACCTTCTCTTGAGTGCATTCTAACTTTTAAAATTGTCTTTTCCATGAACGAAAATCTGATTGCAGATTTTGAAATGAATACCTCTATTTAAACACAGGTTGCATTTGCTTCCCCCTTATACTAGCGCCCTTAATTATTATTCTTCATGGGCAATTGTAAAGCTCAGCTACAGCTTTTTAGGAGCTCGAGGATAAGGAGCTGACAAACACTTCTTCTAAAGTGCCAGATAATGAATATTGTAGCCTTCACAAGCCATACAATCTATGCTGAACTACACGACTTTGTCACTGCAGCTCTAGAGCAGCCATAGACAATGTGTAAATGAATGGATATGGCTGTGTTCCAACAAAATGTTAAGTGTGCTGTATTTGACTCTTTGTCCTTAGTTTTTGAATCTTGGGTCTAGGTTATAAACTAATAGTTTTTATCTTAGTTGTGTACCACATTAAAATTTCCAAAACCAATTTAAAATGTCAGAAAATAAAATCGAATTAACATTTGAAAATCAATAGGTATATGTTCCAAATAATACAAAATTTAAAATTCTACCTAAATGTTTACATAGAACAGTTTTTAAAAGCTCATTAACTTTCACAAGATTGACTATTTTCAGAAGCAATGAGTTATCAAATACACATAATTAAATGGAAGTGCATTCCAACTACAATTCCAAATTACACTTAAGTAATTTTTGTCCTGCTCTCACCACCACCCCCATAGCATTACAAGTAACTCTGAGGCGTCTTCCATATATCACCACATTACCACAAGCACAAAAGACAGAAACAAAGGTTTAGTGCCAAAATGTTTGCTGGATTTAAACATAGTAGGTTCAAACTCCCAATTTACACAGCATGGAAGTGCAGAGATAAGAATTATTTAAAAAGGATACCTCTACAGAAGAACTGAAAACATTTTTTCAGTTCTAA
Organism: Mandrillus leucophaeus; assembly: GCF_000951045.1. Taxonomy (NCBI): domain Eukaryota; kingdom Metazoa; phylum Chordata; class Mammalia; order Primates; family Cercopithecidae; genus Mandrillus; species Mandrillus leucophaeus. The sequence continues at coordinate 74,825 of NW_012104521.1, forward strand.
CTTGGAACCGATTAAGTTACTGCTAATTAAGAAAACTTAACTTTGCAAGTTCTATCTTGCCATATGGACACATTGCCATTCAAGAATTTCTTATTTCCATCTATTTTAGTCCCAGTGCTATGAGGTTATCTTTCTAAGAACAAATTTAAGTATGCAATGTGGAAATCAAAGATTTAGAAATAATTCCTATATTATTAACATTAAGTTTAATTCTGCACATCAAAATTCTTAAAATTGTTGATGATAGCAAAATAATAAAATATGTACAAATAAAAGAGAAAGGAAAGTATTAGAATTTTCTAAAGATTGCAGATAATCCAAAAATAATAAAATGTGTAGCTTTCTAACTTTCTACCTTGTCACCTTAATTCCTGCCTCTTAAGCTACAACCACACATTCATGTCATAAATAAATTTCATGGAAACATTTTTTTTTTTTTTTGCCATTAAAACAACATCAACCTTATATTCCCATTTAAATAAATTTTAAGACTGCAAAACATATTTTATTCCAGTTAGTAACCAGTATATTTGCAAAATTTCAGACTTTCAAACCTGGACTATCTTGCCAGGGATCTATTTAAAAGTAGAATTACTCATAGATAAAAACTTTAATTTGGAAAGAGCTTCCACTTTTCTTTATCCCTCTAAGATGCTTATTGAAGTCAAATTTCTCAAGTTTACTCTTACTGTACCATTTCTAATATTTTTAACATGTATTTCCATGCTTTGCAATACTTTGTCTCAGAAATTTTACTCTCCTTTAAGCAGCTGATTTGAATTAGATTCTTGTCCAAGAGTTCAGTATTCTTCTTTAGTAACTATCACAATAATACTTACCTAAATCATTCTTATCTGAAGTAAAAATTCAATGTCTGAATGAATGATCTATTAAGAAATATTCTTAATATTTCTTATATAAGAAATATCAATTAATGAATTATTATATTAATTATTACTTAATAATATAGAAATTAATTTCTATATTTTGTCATAGAAACAAAATCTATTATTTTGTGTAGACCGAAGTATCTGATACACTGATTTCTACATTTGTCAGTCAGGTATTTGAAAATTGGATAGAATAGGCCAGGCATGGTGACTCACACCTGTAATCCCAGCACTTTGAGAGGCTGAGGCGGGCAGATCATCTGAGGTCAGGAGTTCAAGACCAGCCTGGCCAACATGGTGAAACCCCGTCTCCACTAAAAATACAAAAATTAGCCATACACAGTGGTAGGCGCCTGTGGTTCCAGCTACTCAGGAGAGTGAGGCTGGAGAATCACTTGAACCTAGGAGGCAGAGGTTACAGTGAGCCGAGATCGCGCCACTGCACTCCAGCCTGGACTACAGAGCGAGACTCTATCTCAAGAAAAAAAAGAAAGAAAGAAAGAAAACAAAAGTAAAAAGAAAATTAGGTAGAATAAAGTAAATAAATCACTAAAAAATGTTCTACTTTGTGAAGACATCTTCATGAATAAGAATTAGCCTCATATCACTAAATAAAAATGGAGGAAAAAATTAACTGCCCGTAATATTTTTATGCACATAACATTTTTTAGTTAATTTTATAAGACATGTCTATATATCCTAATATTGCACAATGAAGTACTGGATTTTGATAGTCAATTAGGAATGTGGATATTAAAGTGACAAAACCTCAGTTCTAAAAGATAAGATTTTTATTTTAATGTACTGTTTATTTTAAGACAGGTAAAATTATATATATTTATCATGTACAACATGATGTCTTGAAGTACACATACATTGTAGAATGGTTAAAATACAGCTAATTAACATATATATTACCTCACACAGTTATCATTTTCATGGTAAGAATATTTAGTAGGCATTCTCTTAGCATTTTTCAAGAATATGATATATCATCACTAACTGTAGTCACTATGCTGTGAAATAGACCCCTGAACGGATTCATCCTATCTAAGTGTAAGTTTGTATCTTTTAACCAACATCTCCCCAATCCACATCCCCACTTAACCCCCAGCCTCAACCACCCCAGCCTCTGGTAACCACCATTCTACTCTTTATTTTTATAAGAGAAATTGCACCTGATTAATTTTGCATAGGGAGATTTTAAACTACCACTAATCAGAAAAAGTCAATTTGATCTAAAATATGTTTTAGTTCATTTTGCATGTTTATTCAATTGTATTCAGATAAATTGAAACTTTACCCAGTGCCTAAATTATAATTTAAGTATCTATATGATTGATGTTTCCACAGTTCTAGAAAATGAAATGCCACATTTCAACTCATCTAAACTAATGAAATATCATTCAATAAATTAAACCCTTATGTGTTTTGAGGCAGGCATAAAATTCACAGTGACTCTTTGTACCCTATTAATGATTTTAGGAGGAGGTGAAAAATCAGAAATAATGACAGATGGGAATTTCTAGTAAATCCATAGCAATCTAGCAACTCATCTGCATGTGTGTGTTTATTCATTGTTTCATAGTTTACTAATGATTCATATACATTGAATATGATCTTGTTAAGATGCTGCCAAGGGGAGTACTTTATTCAAAACCTCATTCCCTCACTGGGAAATCTATCATATTTCTAATCTTTGCCTATCTTTTTTCCATGAATGTTTCACATTTTACATTTTTAAGTGACTATAGCAATCTATCTTGTTTGAAAACAGCAATTCCATAAAAGAATGAATTGCACATTTTGTGATACAAACTCAAATACATTTGTCTGGTTTTCTATTAATATTCATGAAATTTTTTGCACTATTTGTTTTCTAGATTGTATTTAATTCAGTTTCCATTTTTGTACTAAATGTGGTTGAATACAAAGCCCAGATTGCTATTTTGTGAAGTGTACTGAAGTGTTAATGTATAATGTGGTTAAAAATGACTAACGAAAAAGTTAATAGAACCTTCTTCCACAGTCTACTTCCCAATACGTTCTGGAACAGTTTTCCATTATCACTGGTCTTTTTAGATTTGGGAAAAATATAAAAATATTTGCCACTGTAATCATTATAAAATCCAATAAGCTGGAATGTAAAGTGGCAGGGTAGTATATAACCAAATTTGAAAATTCCACTTAGTTGCCTATTATATGATCTACCTTTGTGTTCCATAGCCATCTGAGGCTCAACATTTCCAAAACATAATGCAGTATTTTATCTCACACCCCAGATATTCTCTTCATCCTGTAATATTCATTCTAGTTACTAAGAATAGTTGAAATCATATGCTTTGGAGTTAGATGGTCCTGAGTTCAAATCCTAGCATTGCCACTATCCTCAGTGTGGTCTAGAGCAAGTTATTTAAGCCAAGTGTTCTCATCTGTAGAAGGTAGATAACATTTATTACATCATAGATTAAAAGAGAAGATACAAGTAAAGTATTTAGCCGCATCCTAAATCAGTAATGTATGAGTCTTACTTAGTCTCCTTTTTATCACACACTTTACAGCCAATCCAGGCTCAAGATTTTGTTACTCCTTAAATGTCTCAGTAGCTCAAACTACCCTTTTCTCTTCATCCCCACTGTGACAGTCTTAGTGTAGGCCCTCATTGTTCACCTGCGTGATGTCTGTAGCTACTCAATGGTCTCCTTACTTAAACACTAACCCTCTCTCATCCATCTTCCACAAGACTAAGATTAGAATCATTCCACATTATTCCAGAATAATAACTCTTCCATAGTATTCCAGATTAATGTCACTAATGTCTGGAATAATGTCATTACATTACAAATCTCATTATTTTACCTTTCCAAGTTAACTTTTCAATATTCCATACCCAAAATTATTTGTATGATTATTAAGGCCATCCATGATCTGAGACATAGCTCCTACATTAGCTCTCACTACTTACTCCCACTCTACACCCAAACTCCATCACCCTTAGCAGTCCTATCATATTTTTTTTTCTATTATACTTTAAGTTCTATCATCTTTACATGCTTTCTATCATCTTTACATGCTATTTCCTAGTCTGGAATGGCAGACAAGCAACAAATACTTCTCCAGCTAGGTCTAAGTTCTCACTGTACATTACTGTATTATACAACAAAATTTGCTGTATAAGATCTCTTAGAAGATTACTACTTTGGGTATTACAGAAAGAACAAGGGTAAATGAGAATTCTAGTTCAAAATCTTTTCAGTCATACAGCACTACTCTTTAGTGTTAACACAAACTAATGCCTTCAACAAGATCAGAAGTACAGCTTTCCAAACCAAAACTTCAGAGCTAAGCTCAGAATCCAATTTTAATAGGATATGCTAGAGTGAATCTCTGAGAACTTATAATCAGATTTTCTCATAATCACTTTCTTATATAAGGTTAAATGTAATAGAATTTAAAAAGATAAAAATTAAAAATTTTTAAAGTGCTGCAGTGAAAAATGTTTTAAAAGAAAAAAAGCATTTAGGATGTCATGAAAATACAATTAGTATGCAATAAGAAAAGATAAGATGCATCACTTTGAAGGTTATCCTCTTACTGTTATTACTTTAAGTAATGTGTCAAATTTCCCCTGCACATTTTCAGGGATATAGTTGCATCTTACATGATTCTTTACTCTGGTTAAATAGAAGGTGTATTACTTCTTCATAGGCAGGTGAAACTAAACATAATCTAGGCTTCAAAGAACCAACGTCAGCATATTTGCATGACCTGGCTCTGGTCTTCTCATTCAGTGGTCTGGACATGTTTGAGATGTCCATTCCATATCTAGCCCTGCCCTACCTAGTTTCCTTCTCCTCCCTATGAGTCATAGATTTTGAAGGCTGTAACTGCATTTACCCTCACATCTAAAGAATTTTGTAGCCATGAATGTACAGTTTCTAGGAATTCAATGGTTGTTGTAATTATTCTAATACAGTCACATAAGTCTATCACGCCTTTTGAGTAAACACAAATTAACCATAATCCTAGATGAAGAAAAATTGAATACACTTAACCTCTTTACTGTCTGTGTAATTAAAATGAAATAGCCATTAGTAAAGAGTTTCTCATACTGGACATTATTGACACTGAGGACCAGATAAGTCTTTGCTGTGGGGCCTGTCATGTACACTGCCATGTGTTCAGCAGTATCCCTGGCCTCTCTATGCTATATGTCAGTAGCCTCCACCCCACCCCTCAGTTGTGACAATCTCCAGACGTTGACATATAGCTATTCTCTGTTTATGAACATAATACCACTTTCAATTCCAAATAGAAATCAGATGCCTTATTCCTTAAAATGCTCATCATCACATGTTGCTTTGGTAAGATACTAAAACTAGAAATATATAATTTCATCTTGCTGCAGCTTAGACTCTTTTTTTTCCTTTAGTTGTAAGAGAATGCCTCGTGTTGCTTGTCACTATTCACTGTATGCTTAAGGTTGTCCATTATTCCTCTTAATGCCATAGATGGATTATTTCCTGGGCTTACTAACTCTAGTTCCTTCGACCTCTACAACTTTAAGACAGCATGGCATAGTACAGAGATTCCCAAACTTGGCCACACATTGGAATCACCTAGGAAGCTTCAAGAACCTTGGCATCTATGTCCCACTCCCACAGTAGGGAGTTAATTTGTCTGGGACATGGCCTGATAACTGTTATTTTTTAAGTCCCTCCAGGATATTCCAATGTGGAGATGGTGTTGGGGACTACTGGGATAAGTGTTAAGTGTGCAGACTCAGGGCCAGGCTGCTTGGGGCCCCATCTGGCTCTGCTCCTTGACAGTGTGTGCAAGTCACTAGGATTCCTGTGTTTTGATTACCTTATCTGTAAAACAAATACTGTAAGATAACATTGCCTACATCTGGAGGTTATGAGCTAATATATGTAGTACGTATATAAAAGTACTCGGTCTCTGGCATTTGGCAAGTATTCAATTGTAAGCTAGTCGTGGTGGTAGTAGTAGTGGTGGTGGTGTTAACAAGTATCATGTATTATCACTTTTTATTGCCCCCCTCAGTCATTCTATCTTCAACTTTATTTTGGGTTGTTTGTTTTAATTTTAACTTAACACTTACTGGACCCTAGAGTTGGCCTACCATTTAATTTGACTGCATTGCTAATGCAGACCATTACCCAATACAGGCATGACCAATAACAATCTATTAGGAATCTAGATCCATTTTTACTACCCTTTGTTTTGTTGACTTCATGTTGATTAAATCAGTGTTCCTGACAAATTAGACTATACTGTAAAAATGTTCAAGATACTACTGCTTTCTGATTTTTTTCTCAGCTACTCCACACCTGAATATTTGTTAAGGCCAAATTGTTTAGATTATATATATGTTTTAACAATGTAAGTACACTCACAATTTAATATATATATATTCTAGTTACATTGTAATGATTGAATTTATGTATATACAACATTATCAACATAGCTATTTTGAATAGGGAAATTCTAGAAAACAACAACTCTAATTTTTCTAATAGTTTTAAATTTGTTTTTGTTTCAACCGTATCTGATCTGAATATAATTAACCTGTTAAATATTTTAAATGTAAATTTAAATAGATAAAAAATTTTGACAATAAGGTGTTATAATTTTGACAATAAGGTGTCCAAGTTTACATAATTTATTTAAAAATATTTGTAACAGGACTTCTGACCTATTTTAGACAGTAATTAACCTTATTATTATAGTTCTCATTGCTTGCTTAGAAATTTATTCATTAGTACTCTTTTTCAGGTTCAGAGATGAAAATTATTTATTGAATTTACCTAAAACATTTTAGGGAATAAAACTTTGATATGTTTCCCTTTCATCTTTATCCTCTTGAAAAAGCCTTTTCAGAATTTACCAGAAAACCACATTTAATAGCTACGTGCCTATTAGAGTAAAAGGAGCCTGTCTTCTCTAAAGAAAGTAGACTTGTGATGAGTAGGTGAAAAATTATATGAGAAGTGTTTTGACTCACTGTATGAGAAGTAGAAACAATAATAAGACAAATAATCTAATTAAAAATGAGCAAACACTTGACTAGACATTTTTTCAGAATAGACATATAGACAGCTGTTACATAATTAGAAATTTAAATTTGGTTTCTGTCTCCAGCTCCTGGCAGAGCTTCTAAATTCCTTGTAACCTCCTGAGTGATAGGAGCATCTTCTGTTACAATATTTGGTCTTGGCCCCTGCTTCCTGAAAAAAGAACTTCTAAGACTCTTGGAAGCTGCTCCAGAGAGGAGAGAGTGGCTGGGGAGTGAGTTAATCACCATTGGCCAATGATTTACTCAATCATGCATTTGCAGTGGAACCACCATAACAACGTTAAAACAATGCAGTTCAGAGAACGTCTGGATTGGCGAACAAATTGAGATGCTAGAAGAGTGCAATGGCTGGAGAGGACATGAAAGCTCTGTACTCCTCCCTCATAAACAGCCTCATGCATCTCTTCCATTTGGCTATGCTTGGGTTGTAGCCTTTATAATAAACCAGGATTATTAGAAAAGTGTTTTCCTGAGTTCAGTGAGCCAAATTAGCAAATTATTAACATCAAGGGTGGGCTGTGTGTATCCCCAATTTATAGCCAAGTCAGACAAATGTGTAGGTAACCTAGAGACCCACTACTTACTTCAGATTAACATCTGAAGTAAGGATTAGTCTTGTGGGACTAAGCCCTTAACCTGTCTCTTATACACATCTAGATGTGTATAAGAGACAGCTATTCATCTCAGAAAACTTTAACTTAATCGCATTTGCAAAGATCCTTTTCCAAATAAAGTAACATTTACAGATTCTAAGAATTAGGATATAGAAATACCTTTGAGGGGGCCATTTTTCTACCATATGCTAGACATCAGCATATGAAAACCAAAAATGTTACCAAAATCAAATTTCAATTGAGACACCACAAAAAATTTTTTGCTATTCAGCTGTATAATTGCAAAACCTGTAAGTATTAGTTTATTCTTACTCAATGTGCAAGTCAAAACATATTCTTAATGCAGATATTTAAAAAGTTTAGATTTGATGAGAAAGCAAAGAGAAACATCCAAACAACAGCAATAAAAAAAAAACCCTAAATATGGAAAAGAGATCATTTTCCTGAGGTATGTTATGATGAATCCAATCTGAGCTTTATACTATGTCTAGGTCACAACTATTTCTTTACCTACTTTCCAAAGGAAACTGTGTTAATTTATGTTTTCAAATGAAATATCCCATCATAGTATATTTTTCAAATATATCTTGACTCCTGAATTCAGCTTCAATTTACAGATTTATATATGTACATATATATATGTGTGTGTGTGTGTGT